>NC_063180.1:29360722-29716139 GCF_023159225.1 Perognathus longimembris pacificus
CCTTAATGCCAGGCTAGTCCATGCAGAATGTCTGGAGGCTTTTCCTCCACAGAAGGGAGCTAGATGTGATGGCTCACACCTGCATGCACAGCAATGATGAAGAGACTAAAACAGGTGGGTTGCAGCTTTGGCACATACCCAGGCCAGTGAAAAACAGGTTAGAGATGTAGCTCAGTGATTCTGCCAGCCTAGCAAGTACAAAGGCCCTGCCTGAGCTCAAATCCCCAGAAAAAGAAAAGGAGAGAAAGAAGAAAGAAGAGAAAGAAAGGAAGGAATGAAAAAAAGAAATGAGGGCTGGGGATATAGCCTAGCGGCAAGAGTGCCTGCCTCGAATACATGAGGCCCTAGGTTCGATTCCCCAGCACCACACATACAGAAAACGGCCAGAAGCGGCGCTGTGGCTCAAGTGGCAGAGTGCTAGCCTTGAGCGGGAAGAAGCCAGGGACAGTGCTCAGGCCCTGAGTCCAAGGCCCAGGACTGGCAAAAAAAAAAAAAAAAAAAAAAAAAGAAATGAAAGGAAAGGAAGGAGGGAGGGAGGGAGGGAAGGAAGGAAGGAAGGAAGGAAGGAAGGAAGGAAGGAAGGAAGGAAGGAAGGAAGGAAGGAAGGAAGGAAGGAAGGAAGGAAGGAAGGAAGGAAGGAAGGAAGGAAAAAAGGAAGGAAAAAGAAGCATGGATCTAAGGGCAGAATGAGAGGGTACAGCGTTGAATATAGGGGCTATGAGTGCTACCATAGTGCTAATTGCTGTGGTAGAGCATTTATCCTAAGAAACCATTGGTTTCTGTTGTCACATGTGCTGACCGAGTCAAAAATTTTGTAGGAACAGCCCTCCTTTTTTTTCCCTTTCTCAGTTTCAAAACTGCTTGAAGGCAGGAAATGGTGGAAATAAAATGTAAACAAAATAGTTGAGTTATTCACCAATCTTGGAGCAGTTGGCGACTGCCTTATGTGTGTGCCTTCAAGGCTGGTGGCATCAGTGTGCACTTTGTCAGAACTATTGCCTTCGACTGGGTTATTGAGTTTATCCCCACAACTCAAGAGGGTTGAGCAAAGAGGAGGCATTTTCCAGATGCCAAAATAGCAAAAACAAAACCCAGCAATGTGTTACAAATGATAGCTGACGGGAATCTGGGAAACCAAGAACAACACATTAATTTGTTTTGTTTTTAAAATGTTTTCCCCTACTGTTTTATAAAGCCATTAATAAACCCATTTAACTGGAAAAAAAAAAAAAAAACAAGTGTTGATGGTGAGTAATGAACACCAGCTTCCCTCCCATTTGCCCTTTCCTGGTAGTTTCTGAAGTTCTGGCATTGATGGCTCAGCAGTTTAGCTACCGTGAGAATTCTGAAGCACGGATCTATCAGCTGCTTTCTAGACATCAGAGAACTGGGGCTGTCACTAAATAAGATTAGGACAAGAGGCTTAATCTCTGGAGGAAAGCAAGTTCTTCCAGCCCTGCTTTCTGCTGAATATTTTGTACATGGAGTCTAGTGAATTTTTCTGCCTGTGCTGGCCTGGAATCACCATCTTGTAGTTCTCAGTCTCCTGAGTAGCTGCAGGAGTAGCTAGGATTTTAGTCATGAGCCAGTGTGTTTCTTCAATAACCCACTAATCATTCAGGATAAACTGCTCAGTTTCTGTAGGGTTTGGATACTTTCTGTAGTTTCTCTGGGTAGTGATTTCAAGTTTTATTTCACAGCAGACTGATAATAAATAGGGAGGTCTTTTAATTTTCTTGTATTTGTCAAGCATTGCTTTATGTCCTACAATCTGTTTTGAGGAGGCCCTGTGGCTCCTGGGAAGAACTTGCATGCTGTGACTGGATGAATTATGCTGCAGATGTCTGCTAAGTCAATTTGATCTACAGTGTCATTTAATTCTTAGGTTTCCTCATTGATTTTTGTTTGATTTGATAATCTGTCTATTCTGTCTCAGTTTGAGAACTTTTGGTTTCCTTTCCTATTCTAAGTAGTTAACATCTGCAAAGGGTGTCTTTTAGCATGCCTGCACCCACCCTGTTAGCTGATGGACTTTACAAGTAAGTCTGTCATGAGTTGGTCTAAGCCATTTGTGTTCAGAGCAAAGTTACTTTATTGTAATGAAATTTAAAAGGCAATTACATTAGTTACACATATACACAATCCACTTAATAACTGTTAGTCATAGAGAACATTCAAGAAATACAAATGATTACCCACAACACTGGTCACATCCATAAGAAGAAAGGCTAAAGAGATGATTAAGTGCTTATTGTTCACTGAAGTCTGCTTGTGAAGTCTTTTTTTTCCCCTCGAAGCAAACATATTGCTAAAGGAGGCCAGCTGCTCATCCCTATGTAGCCTGCAAAACCCATTTGCTGAAGTAAAAACCCTGCAGGCTCTGGCCAGCTGCTTGACCATCAACCTAGGTCTGCCACAAGCCCCACGCACACCCGTGTGTACAAAGGAGCCAGAACCTTGTGTGGTGCTCCTCACGCTGCTCCAGACTTCCAGCAGCAAAGAGAAAAAGTAGACACTCATGTAGCTCCCAAGAACCTAGAATTTGGCCAACTCATTCATTCATTCAGCCATCTAGGTTCTACTTTCCCCAGGCAACTTCAGCTCCCAACCTCAAACAATCCTTCCTGCCTCAGCCTTCTGAGTAGCTGAGGCTCCAGCTGTGTGCAACATGCAGTTTGTGCATCAGATTTGACGGTGACAGGGAAGAAAGGCCCCCTGGCAATTAGCACATACAACCCTATGGTCAAACCTCTTTCTGGCAATACAAAGAGCCTGGCTTCTGGTGAGTGCTGTTAGATAACTGCCTTGTTCTTTAGGTGACAGGTTTTAAATGTTAGGGGCAGATGGGCCCAGACAGATGCATGTCCACTCTTTGAGCACAGGCCATTCATTGGTTGGACCAAGTACTGCCAAGGAAGAGTTGACCAGAACTTGCTTTTGGAGGCTGCCTCATCTCCGGGCTGAAGATGGTAGAACACTGATACCTGCTATTGTGGATGACCTGCAGAACCCCAGCCATTTTATTGACACAGAGGTTTTGGTTCCTCAGTATAAGTTAGTGGTCAGAACCTTCATTGCCTATAACACTCACTATTCATAAAATAATAAAAGGATTGATCTTGATAAACTGGAAAGAAGTGAGAACAGCCATACAGTTGTTAATGTTGGTGCTCTTAATCCCTGAAACCAAAACTAGAAACAAAACCAGGGAGGAATGTTATGCAAGGCAGAGTATTCTAGAATCATCCTTGGCCACTGTCACCTCCCCCAGCCCACGGTGGTGGAGCCTCAGTGTGGTGCACTGTGTCTTTAGTCAAAGGCCCACATGGTCCCTCTGGCTCTCTTCTGAAGAAAGTCAGCTGATTGCCGGGTGAGGGGTGCCTGCAAGTTCTGTAGTCACAGAAGAAACAAAGGCCGAGTACCTCTTTCCTGTCCAATCCAGGCTGAGACTACCTCGCTAGGACAAACTCAGGACCAGGACACATCGGAGTCTGGCTTCCAAGAATGGAAGGGGCGAGTGTACAAGCCCCTTTGCAAACAAGGATCATTCAACACTACTAGAGCTTCCTCCTCTGGCTTTGAACAAGGACCGTATCTGGTTTCTCCTATTTCCCCTTGGTGCCTAGCATAGCCTAGACATGAGGCAACTCCACTGTTAAGGTGCTCATCTCCAGTGGCATCACAGAAAATACACATTTTTCTTCATAAAGAAGAAGGCAAACAAATCCCCAAACTCCAAATTCATAAACTAAAGGCCACCAAAAGCTTATTTTTATTTCACTGAGAAAGACTTCTTGTTCCAAAAGCCATTTTATGGCTTTGAAAACAAAATAACACTTATGCTCACTGTGGAGGGCAAGGTCTAGGTTGCTGGAAGCAGAGGTAGCACTTAGGGCAGAGTGCAGAGGGAGGCCTGGCCAGAGGCTGGCCCTGCTGGGTCATACAGTATTTGGCACCTGTCATTTTCTGGGCAGCAGGAAATCTCTGAGACTGGAGTGAACACACTTAGATCTAAACTCAGGACCGGGTCAGGACTGTCTACCATAAGCATCTCTAGAAACTACACAGCCAGAGTTGTTAGTGTTGGAATTGGGACCAAGTGAGGATGGCTTCCAGCCCTGGGCATTCTACCGAGCAATAGTGGGCTTGCACAGGTGAAGTTCTGCAGGAACGTGGCCTGTGGCTGCCCCTTGATGCCAGGCAGGCCTGTAGCTCGGTGCAGCACTTTCCAAACACTAGGGAAATGCTCTCCCAGTTCCTACCAGCATGCTGGCTCATTTTACCCTCAGGCAGCTCAGAACCCACCATTCTCCCTACCCTCTCAGGTACTGAGCGTCTGCACCCACCAAGCAAGGACTGTGGGCTGTGGGAGGGTCCCATGACACTCACAGACTGAGCTCTCTGCCCCAAGCAGCCATGTGGGAGAGATGCATCACTATGCATCAGTGGCCAAGGCAGAGTGTCAAGGAGCTAGAGATAACCGTGTATAAAAGTAAGAAGAGAAGGGAAACTTAGCCCTGACCGGTGTATGGGGTATGGGACGGGGTCCATAGACATGAAAACAGGGGATTGGGTCTTCAACTCATCTCACATTAGCAAAACAGCAAGCCAAGGATCCTGAACTCAGAGGTGGGCCAGGCAGAAGCTTCTGAGTTGGCTCACAGCCCACAAGCTGCTTATCGTCATGTCAGTAGACTACCTGGGAACGCAAGGCCTTGGCGCATGTGCAGCAGGAGCAGAGTGGTCTGAGTTTTCTTCCTTGCACTGTACACCCTCTGAGAAGCCATCCTGACCAACCAGGGGGAAGAGAGAGGGTTCAAGTGGCCCCAAAGGAAGTGAGAGCATCTCTTCCTCTATCCAGGTGTGCTGCTCGCACCATCCATACCCACACAGAGGGCCCCAGCTGCTGTGACCTCCCCGTGTGTCTTTCTGTAGGTGCCTGGTGGGGACAAGCTCTTCCAGGGGGATCAGGGACCATAGGAGTCACCTACATGGAATCAGGACATAGATGCTCAGAGGCCCAGTGGTTCCGTGGGGTTCAGGGAGGAGGAAGGACTGGCTTTTTGAAGAGACACCTGGATCTTTAGTAGGAATCTTTTAAGTAAGGACTTCTAAAGGAACAGGTCACCAGCCTTGACTCTGAGCAGCAGTGCTGAGAGCCAGCTTGCCAGGCTCAGCCTCTCAGCCCGGCTCTCAGGCCTTGCTCATGTGGGTCAAGGGGCTGCTGGATGAGGTGGGGTTGCCCATTACTGTTCTCACACTCACTAGACTCTGGATGCTACACACTCACTCTGACCACACAGGACAGACACAGCACAACACAGCCATCAGGACGGAAGTTCGGGGCTCACTGTACAAGGTTCCCAGACCCCAGGGCACAACCAGCCCACCGCAGAGCGTGGTGGGGGTGGCCAAGCAGGCAATGTCCCTGGGCTCCTTGCTTCCAGGCTCTGTATCCCACTTGCCACTTTTCCAGCCCCTGTGGACCCCTCCCACCCCCAGAGCAGATGTGAAAAGCAAGAGGAAGCTTTGATTTCTGCTCTTAGGCAGGCCTGCGGTGTCCATCTGGATCCTAACTGAACTTTTTAGGAGTATAAATGATAAATGGTCCACTAAGAGATTATTCACAACCAAACACCAGGACACAATCAGCCCACCTCCTGAGCACATCCAGATAGAACACAATAAATACAGGCGATTCTCCAGTGCCTAGGAGGGCCCCTGGTCAGTGGCTAAAACCCTTGGCTGCACGTTAGAATGGAGGAAGGCCATGCCTGGGAGAATTTAGAGGGCAAAGGTGCCTGTGGTATGGGGGATCCTGTGCTAGGCAAGCTGGGTATGGGAGACCTCGCTCACGGGGGTGGCAATGTCGCAGAACGAGTGTGGCACTGCACAGAGGGAGCATCACTCTGCCCACAGCTACTCGGAAAAGGGTGGAAACATGCCAAGGTCAGCAAAGTCCTCGATGTTATAGTTGCCAGTCCCCTGGGTCGGATCTCCGGGCATGGGCAGCATGTCCTGCAGGAGAGAAAAAGGCCACAGGGGTCAGCTTCTTCCCTGTGCTCTGTGCATGTCCCAGGAGCCCAGCCTGCCACTCACCCTCGTGGCCACCTCTCTAATGGGCAGCCTAGGAATGCTGCCTGGCTGAGGGTTGCCCTGCAGGGGTCCTCAACGTCCAAGACCCTGAAAACTGTCCTTCTTAAAGAGAGGTCCTGCCGGGAGGCAAACAACACTGTACGCAACGTTGAAAGCTGAGCTGGGGCATAGAGCAGACAAAGCCCCACCGGACACCGGCGAGGGAGGCACATGATCAAAATGCAGGAGACTTGAACCATACAGCAGGCAGGAGGAGCCCCAGTGCCTGTGACCAGTGCGCACCCCAGGCAATTTACAAGTCCTTCCACTGACTGGGTGTCAGATCACCTATCCAGATAGTAGTAGCAGTATTTCAGCTCCTGGTGGTGAATGTCCCATTGTGTGTTTTCTCAAATCCCTAGCTCATGCTATAGTCAGTGAGAAAAGAATTCTGTGGACAAATAAATTGTGGACAAACAAAGCATACCACCTCCTGAAAATCCACAGTCCTCACTGGTATAGTATTCTGATAAGTCTTTGCAGCAAAGAATCTGAGTAGCTTCTTTTAACCAGTGTTTCATAACCTTATTTGACCAAGAATTCTTAGCATCATGCTTTGGAAGACTCCTGCTGGGAAATTCTGCTTTACAGTGCTTCTGTGAGGCCTATGACTGCTGAGGCCAAAGGCCTAAAAGAGAAGGAAGGAGAGGCAGCCACTGTTCGGAGGAGACAGGCCTGAGCAGGGGACTTGGGTACATTGAGGAAGAGGCCCTGCGGAACTCTCAGTGACTGATCCCTGGGCTCCAGACCTCAGTCTCTGAAGATGCTATCTGAACTAGTGGGAAGGAAACTGGAAGGAGGGTGGGGTCAGAGTAGCAGGGACCCCGAGAAGGAGGAGTCTCAGCAGTCCCCAGGATGTGGCTCCTGCCCCAGCCTTGCTTTGAAGGGTAGGCTGCGCCCTGGGCCTGATGGCAGAGGCCTGGATTCCTGTTACAGGACCTGATGGGAGAGGCCAGCACTGTGTTGAGGGGGTCGTAGGCTTGAGGCTCCAATTTTCCAATGGAGAGATCTCTAGCTGGAAATGGAGCCAAGGAAACACAAGGGGCAGTGCCCTGCTCTGTGAGCAGGGTGTGACCTATCCAATGACCCTTGGCTGGTGGGCTGCGTCCCTGGCCTAGCAAGGGAGGACACAGCCAGGGCCTTCTAGGGAGGGATTTAAGGATGGCCTTACCTGTCCCGGGGCCCTGGTGAGGAGCCAGGGCCAGGGAGCCAGTGACAGTGGAGGCCAAGCAAGGTACCTGCAACTCTTGGGAAGTGGGGGTGGACACTGCTTCAGGAAAAGCCCTGCAGGTGTCTGCAGCT
This sequence comes from Perognathus longimembris pacificus, assembly GCF_023159225.1. NCBI lineage: Eukaryota > Metazoa > Chordata > Mammalia > Rodentia > Heteromyidae > Perognathus > Perognathus longimembris. The sequence continues at coordinate 29,368,160 of NC_063180.1, forward strand.
TTTCAGCCCCTGCCTCAGGATGCGCTGTGACCATCAGCTCGGCCAGCCTCCTTTGGGCAGCTCTGGAGTTGGAGTTGGGATGGAGGTTTGCAATGGCAGGCTCCGTTTTTGTGTATCAGCCCAAAGGCTGCAGGTCCTACCCCTCCCAAGTACACCTGCTTCTCTGGCGGGCAAGATGGGCTTTCTACGACTGAGGCTCCTCTGGTCTGGGCAGGGAACTCTTGCTAGCTACTGAGTCGGCAGTGATAGGCAAGGGGGGGGGGGGGGCGGAGGCAGAGAGGAGGCGCCAGTGCCCACAGGAAGGCAAGGCGGTGCTCGCTGGATTTACCTGGAACACTTCAGTCTGACCGGGCTGCTGGTGGGAGTGCTGCTCACCGCTCTGCTGACCGTGGTGCTGGCTTTGCCACTGTGACCAGACTTCCGAGGGCCGCCCCTGGAACTGCCCGCTACTTTGTCCACTTTCAGCTGAAAGATCCGACGTACAGGACACTTCCTTTAAAAAGCCATCCGTGGTTCTGGGAGACCTAAGAACCACTGCAGCTTGGAGGGCCCCATATTCCTGAAAGGCACGTTCGCCCCATCCAGAGCAGGACAAGAGGTCACTGGCCACCTTTCCCCTCGGGGTGGCAGATAACAAAGTGAGCGCGGGTGGCCTGTGCTGCGAGCCTGGGGCTCTCCCTGCGCTCCTGGGGGTCTCAGTGGGACCTGTGGTATTGGCAGTGCTCTAGTGTTGACAAGAGGAGGTGACTCTCTACGGGACCCTGCCCTGCTCTGGGAAAAAGGCTCACCCAGCCCTCCCTGGAGGAAGAGCACCCCAGGCCCCACCCACGGCCTTCGCAGTGCGCTAGCCACCGCCTCACACAGGCCATGGGTGATGAATGCAGGGCGCGGCTGTGACCTTCCTGTCAGGCCAGGATTTCTCAGGGCACGCTGGGAGAGGAAAGGGACATAGACACTGCTCAGGCAGGAAGATGAAGCCTCTGTGGGTAGCAGCTAATTTGTTTACAAATGACAGATGTTTTGCTTTCATCCACTGTTTACTAAAATACCCAATGGAAAAAGCAAAAGATGAAAAATGAGCACAATTTTTTAAGATTCAAACAAGGAGAATTCTTAAGGAAAAAAATCCTTTAAACAGGATAATCTTAAGGTACGTCAAAGACCTTATGATTTTTTTTAATGTTTCATGTAATTAACATTGAATACATAACCAATTCCCAGTCAAACTGGGTGGAGCCCATTTTACCTGAACCTACTCTTTTCAATAGTTGTGCTGATCACAAGCAAACCTCACCTGCCCACACCCTACCTGGGCACCAGGTTAATCTCAGGTGAGGTCCAGGGAGGGAGGGAGAAGACTCAGTCATCTCTCTGCTTGTCTCTGTCTCTGTCTCACACATCCACATATGCTGCCTGAGATACAAAAGGCTTTAAGAAACACTTAGGCTCCATGTAACAACTCACCCCTAGTGATTTTAATACCATGCATAAGGAGAACAATTGGCAGAGTTCTAGAAAATCTAGGCAGGTATAGCTCCTTGCTTCTGCACAAGTGGGACTTGAGTCTAGTGTGCATGAAGGATTGTGCTATAAAAGTATCTGGTGAGGGGAAATGCCTCTTCCTGACTCCTCATACCAAGCCCCAGGGGCCCGGGGGGCGGGGGGGCTCTCAGAGAATCATGTCCTGGCCTGACTTGGAGCTCTAGGATCTGGAAGTGGCTGAGAGAGAGCAGAGGGCAGACCTGGTTCATGACCAGGCCAAATTAAACAAGCAGCACTGGCAGCGTGACCAGGGAGGCATTCCACGTGGGAGGAACCTGTCACATTTCAGAGCCTCAGGAGCTAGGTACAAGACTGTCCACTGTAGCTTGGTGGGAGGGTGGATGGGCACTGCTGTCCTTGCTGCAAAGCACAGGTTTTGGGGACTGCCCCCCATAGCAGGTTGATGACTGCACTCAAGCTTATTCTGGGATGCTGCTTCAACAAGGTCTCCTGCTAGGCACTACCATCAAGATTCATTTCTGCCAGGTGCCGGTGGCTCATGCCTATAATCCTAGCTACTCAGGAGGCTGAGATCTGAGGATTGTGGTTCAAAGCCAATCCCAGGCAGGAAAGCCCATTAGACTCTTATCCCCAGTTAACCTCCAGAAAATCAGAAGTGGCGCTATGCCTCAAGTACTAGAGTGCTAGCCTTGAGCTGAAGAGCGTAGGGACAACACCCAAGCCCAGAGTTCAAGCCCTACAGCTGACCAAAAAAAAAAAAAAAAATTCATTCCTCTCTACTCCACTGCCATCTAGGTCCTAAAGCCAACCAAAGATACACACATTGCCATCTGAATTTTCCCTCAGGCCCAAGCACTGCACAGTAATCACTCTACCCAAGTCTAAACTGCCAAGAGAAATGCATAGGTATTTGTTTCTTCTTCACCACCTCTCTGAGTCTTTGACACTCTTGACTATTGCTTTTAAATGTTTTGTTGACTTACAGGACTGTGTTTGGTCTGGGTTCTACTATCTTTGACACAACTTCTTCATGTACATGTCCAGGTATCTCTGGCTCTTACCTAGGTCTCTCTTAACACATGATGAAAGTGGTGTGTGTGTGTGTGTGTGTGTGTGTGTGTGTGTGTGTGTGTGTGGTGCATGCATGCACATGTATACAGTCAGGACTTCCCTTCCATTAACACAGAACGAGCAATGACTTTTGATCCCATGAACTGACTCATTCATTTCCTTGTTTTGTAACTATGTCCTGAGCTCATCCTTTGATGCAGGCTCTATCCTGAAACTGCACAGACACAGGAAACAGGAATGTTTTTGCCTTGACAAGCTTCTAGTTTGGGAAAGGAGCAAGCGGCCAGTGCAGCGGAGAGCTGCCACCACAGGGCTAAGCAGAGATAGGACAAAAACTGTCTTAGTCCTGGCCAGCAGGAAAGGCTTTTGCAAAAGGTCCTGCTGAGGTGAGAAGAAATTCCTAGCTGAGCAAGTGTGGGACTTGGTGGAGGCTGAAAAATCTTGCAGATCAAAGATCCACCTGTTCAGAGACATGAGAGAAAAGGCTTGCTTCACCTAGGCTCAGGACGAGGAAGGCCGGACTCTACATCAGGAGCATGACAGAGAACTACTGAAGGCTTTAAGTAGGGGTGCAGGACACATGGATTTAGGAGGGTCGTTCTACCAGTGAGTAGATGGATGACAGAGACCAGCTGAGAAACCAACTCAGCAGCCAAGAAGGAAAGCTGTTAGGAGGAGGTGGTGGGGAAGGCAGTGCCCACATCCATTGACTACTGACTGGCAGTGGAGGCATGTAGCAGTGGACAGGGACAAACCAGAGACAAGGGATGAGGAGGAAAGCCAGTAACATCTGTTGGCTGGTAGCTCACATATGTATTCCTTGCTATTCAAGAGGCTGAGATCCGAGGATCACAGTTCAAAAGCAGCCCAAGCAGGAAAGCCAGTGCAACTTTAATCTCCAATTAACCATTAAAAAGCTAAAAGTGGAGTTGTATTTCAAGTGGTAGAGAGTTATCCTTGAGCACAATCGCTCAAGGACAGTGCTGGGGCCCTGAGTTCAAGCCCTAGTATAAGGGCTGAATCTTGGTGGCAAGATCTAGGAGAGAGATAGGCATATCATATTTCAGATTACTGGAGCATTTTAGATTATCAAAACGTTTTATATAGCTGAAGTTGCATTCTCCCTGGTTCCTCTCTTATTATGCATCCTATTTCTCGCTGGAAGAACCTTTAGACACTTTGGAAGGATGAATTATTTCCATCCTCTCTAAAGCACACCTGGACTGGAGAGAGGCGTGGAGGGAGCGTGTCTCTTCCCGGTTCTGGTGGTTGTGTTCCTCCTACAGTCTGCCTCACAGCAGGGCCACATTGCTAATCTCTGCAAACCAGCCCACCCCTGCCTCGCGGCAATGCCACTTGGACCTCATGTTCCCTTTGGGTGGAATTCTCAGCCACCTGGTTGGTGAATTCTGAGACTAGTCATGGTGTAGACTTTGTCTCAGGTCAGCTGCAGCCCTGGGCTTCCGGGAAGTGCATCCTGTGGCAGATGCACCTTCTCCACAGTCTGAACCTCAGACTTAGTGCAAAAGGGTTTTGTCTTCCAAGTTCTTACTTCGTTCATGTCTACATAACCTCAACCCTATAACCCAATAACTTTCATTATTGTTGTGTTCCTTCGGCTCTTCCTTCGCCACCACTGATGCATCATAAAGCCTTTAAGCTTTCCTATTCAAATCAGTGGCCTGGTTTCTGTCTCTTGCCTGGGTCTTGACACATACCTTCCCTACTGAGCTACTGAGGGAAATAAAGGCTTACATCTCTCAGCTCTCACATCAGTTGCTGGTATGGTTTCCTGCTCTGCCTCTAGACACTACATCTCACATGACTAGGTTTTGCTGTGACCTGAGTCAAGATGAAAGTGAAGCGACTACTGGGAACATAAAGATCACAGTTGTACAACTCAAGAGAGCTCAGTGGGAGGAAATGGAGGACATGCTTTGGATTGATTTTTGAAGCTCCTGAACAAATGAGCATGTGACTCACAGACAGGAAGGAGACGCAGGAGGGCCTTTTCCCATTCAGCATGAGGATTCAAGTCGACAAAGCCAGCCTGACAAGTTTAGGTGCTGTGGCAGCATTGTGCAAAGTGACATGTTTTGCTTTCTGGCCCTGGTATCTGCCCCTGGCCAACTAGGGGATGTCCTGCAAGTTTGCGTGGCATGGCTTCACACCCTGTCTGCTCCAGCCAGTCCAGTGGAGAGGCCAGGATCACCTCTGCTACCTCCACATACTATGGGATCTGACTGAAGACAACCAGCCAAGGGCTTGTCTTGCAAGGAGCTGTCACACTTCAGAAATGGTCAGCAAATGCTGTGCCCAGAACCTTGGGCTGCTCAGTGCAGCAGCACTACTTTCCGTCGGGGTGCTGAAGCGGGCCAGGGAGCAGCTGATAATCCCACGTAGTGGGTGTTGGCTGCTGTATGGCATTTTAAAATAAGGCTCATGGATGAACCACTCCATGGAAACTTTCAACTTCACAAATGGAAATTCGGATGTTTGAGTCCCGTTTCATGGCCATCTGAGGACAACAGGTTCTGTATAGAAAGGCCCTGGACCCTCACTGCTGTTGGATGGCTCCCAGGGACAGCCCGGAGGAAATGGACTAGACTCCTCCTGGGAGAATTCGAATGTGTAACGTGTCTAGCACAACCTGAGTGGAAGCTGGGCCCTCAGAGCAGCACCAAGGACTCATGAAATCCACAGAGAGTGAGCAGCTGGCAAGGGCTCCTGAGACCTGTGCAGAACCCTTTATGGCCTGAGGCTTTAAGAGCAAAATGGAGAAAGAAGTTCTTAGGTGAGATAGGGTCCCCTTGTAATAAAAACGTAAGAGAACTCTATAGTGCTAGTGACACAATTGGTTGTCCCTATATTCTCTCATTTTTTCTGAAACAAGACCATGGGGTTTTAAAATGAGGGTACCTAAAAGCCCCTGCCAAAGGCCATAAGGGGTTGAAATAGCACTCAGGGAACAGAAATACAGTCCTTGTGCCTGGAGGACGACAAAGACAAAGTCTCTAAGTGTCCAGTGTCTGAGGGGCATTGCAGGCCTCCTCCCACAATACAGAGAGGAGAGGTCCCTTGGAGACTTCCAGACCTGGCCCAGCCACTTTCGGAGCCTGGGGTTCAGCTCCTAAATCAGCTTGTTTTTCTGGCTCTCCCAGGAGTTCTTTCCCTTACTCCCCACCTACCGAACCCTGGAGTCCTGTTGGCAAGGCTGGAGTAAGCACTCCCACTCGGCGAGGAGGTCGCGGGGCTCGACAGAGGGCTGTAGGAAGAGGGGTCTGCTGGGTAAGCATGGCTCGTTCCAATCCCAAAGGGAGACGTCTGGGTCTTGCTGGACTGGGATGGGATTTGCTACAGGCAGGATAAGCAAAGAGAAGGAAGTATCAGTGTCAGACCTCCATACCAACTCCCCAGACAGGCTGTCAACACTTCAGGTTGCCGCTTGTCCAGGCAGGTACAGCAGACAGAAGAAGAGTTTGCTGTGGATCGAGGGTGACACTCCCTGCCTCTCCTGGCTGGCTGCACATGGGTTTGGGATCAGCCCAGATATGGGGACCTGGATCTGCAGGGTGGGTGTGGTTGAAGTTACTCCCTACTCCATGGCTATAGAATCCTGGGTCCCCTGGATTGAAGCTATGCAGCCTCAGCATGATGAATACCAAGAGCTTTCTCAGCCAATAGATACTCATCCTCCCAGCAGCTAGGAGGAAGCTGGTATATCACGTGGCTGTGTTTTTACAGGCACTCCTGGTTATCAGAGGTAACAAGGGGGCTCCTTCTTTTGGAGTGACTAAGGGTCTGATCCCTTCCTGTTTGCTTCCCTGGGGCAAGGCTACAGGGAGAAAGAGATGCTGAAATCAGAAATAGTGAAAAGGCAGGGTCCCTGTTCTCACAGTGCCTGAATTACGGTGGCTGCTCCTGAGTGACAAGCTGCTGTTAGAGATGTAGGCTCCAGGTGGGAGCACTGACCCATCTTCAGAGTTGGGTGTTCTATCCCCAGGGTGTCCATACCTGTCCTGGGAAGGGTGGACGGTTCCCGGACCATGCCACTTGGCTCTGGTTCAGCTGCCGGGAGATCTGGGATATGTTCTGCCCAGTTGAGGAGGAGGACTGAATATCGTTCACTCCAGGCACATGAACCACTGAGGAGCTAGAAAAGAAGAAATTGCAGTTGCCCCCAGGGAACAGCTGGTTTGCGAGTCCCTGCAGCCAGCTGGCCTGGCTGGCCAGTTGTCTGCACTCCCCCCACCCCCGCCCGCCCCCCCACCCCCAGGGCAGTGAAACAATGGAGAATGGCGCCCTCTAGTGCTGCTCAGTAGTCCTGCCACATCTATGCTCTATCCTCAGCCTCCTACAGTTCAGTCTCTACTGCTCCCTACACATCCATCTCTCTCAACAGAAGAACTTGTTCTTCGGGAGACGTAAGACCTCAGAATAGAAATCAGACTACCCAGGAGGGCCTCTGGGCCAGAGTTGCATCTTCAGCAGCCTATTCTTAGACAATCTGTTGGTAGGGCCATCCCCCAGGGCTGCCAACCAACCTGCCTAGTTAACCTTGGTCCCTTCCTGCATCTGGAGGCTCTGCTTAGACTCTGGTCAAATTCAGCAGAGGTTGGGCTTTAGGAGGCATGGGGCTCTCCTTTCGCCACTCTCTCTAGTTTATGCTCCTGTTTCCCCAGAAGAAAGTGGAACCAGGCCTGGACTCCAGTGATGGCATGGGAATCCCTTTGGTGATCTCCAGGGCACCCCAGTGCTAAGTGGCTAGGCACCATGAAACCTCTTCAGTGGTCTTTAGGCTGAGGCTCCTTTCTTTCTCAAATTTGGCTGTGATCTCTGTGAACCAAGGATGCTTCCTTCTACTTTGTCAGCTTCTCTCAGCTCTACTATACCTTGGTCTGAGCTAGAGACCAGTGTGTCTCCTCCTCAGCCAGTACCACTACAGAAAAGGCTTCTGCCTTTTTGCTCTGATAACAAATAAGTGATATTAATCTTCTATGGCACCTCATGGAGGCTCTCGGAGCAATGCCAACACCTCCAGAACCCTGTGCTCTGCCCAGGAATACAGAACAGGAACCCGTGTCCTGCCTACAGTTCCCAGACATGACTCTGAGATCCACAGAACAGGAACCAGCGCCATGCCTGCAGCTACCAGACGGAACTCTGAGATCAAGGTCTTGGGGCCGGGGGGCAGTAGATCTTCTCACTCCTCCCAATTCCTGATGTATACCTGAAGGCCTTGCCTGAGTGCCCGGAGGGGAATGGGCTCCCTTGGGAGTAGATCTGCTGGGTGCCTGCAGCTGAGGCAGAGCTCATCATCTTCTTCTCCGCTAGGAAAAATGGAAGTTGCAAGTGAGTCCCTTGCTTGCAGACATGGGGAAGGCTGTCCAGAATAAGTACAGAGTGGATGTAGCAAGCCAGAGGCGTCTGCCTGCACCTAGGCATCTTATCTCCCAGGACCTCCTATGCATGAAGATGTAACAGGCTGTTGTTTCCCTGGGGCAGCTACAAGCCACATGGAGTCAGGGCCTCCGAGAGTTGGGAAGATGGGAATACTGAATGAAAGTATTTCTTCAGACATCATTCTCTGTGATCATTCCAGCCCTGTGGGCTCTGGGAAGGTCTCAGTGCAAGGGCATAGGCACAGAGGCCTTCTCCCAGAGGGTAACAAGAAGACGACCCACTCTGGCCCTTAGTGCCTAGGCCCTGGACCTAAGCCCTGTTGTGCATACCACAAGTGCTACTTTAGGCATGGCTTTGCCCTTCCTCTGCTCCAAAAAGAAGATGATAATTCCAGTCATCACAGGTCTCTGGTGGGAACTCAGTGTGCCAATATGAGCAAAGTGGCTAGGAAGGGACTAACCTTCAAACAGCATCGACATGTCTGCTATCATTGGTACCACATGAGAAAACAGATGTCTTGCTTTGTCCAAGGTCAAAGGCAATGAAAGCAGGGCCTGGGGTAAGCTGGAACCCCAGCCCAGTGCTGTTGACCAACCCAGAGGCCCACATCCTCGGACAGGCATCGAATTACAGCTTGGACTGGCTGACTAGGCTCAGACCTGGCTGCTGTGTGTACAAAAAGATGGGACCTAATTTAAGTTTAAAATGATTACGTGCATGTGGTAGGATGGTGGATTACTATAAATATTCTTTCTTATTTCATATTGCTATTTTAAAATAATAGTTCTTTTTTTCAGATTAAGTTGTAGTGTCATTTTTTAAATTAACGTACACTAAAAAAGGGGGTTCACTGTGAAATTGCCGTACATGTATATAATGTTCCTTGATCAAATTTACCCTAAATTAATTATTCTTACTTTGCCTCTATTTTTAAAACAAATTTTCATTCTTCTATGCTCAACCTTGTGCATGAAGTACCTTGATCATGTTATCCTTCTTTTTACCTTCTCCTTTAACTTTACCCCTCCTATGAGTTCACACTCCCAAACAGTCCCTGCTTTGCACTCAGGCCAGTCTGTTTTTAATGTCTAGAATCTGCATATGGGAGAGAATATGCAAATATTTTCTCCTGTAATTTGGCTTATTTCATTTAACTTGATTTCCAGTTCCATCCATATTCTTACAAATGGAACAATAGTCTGTTATATATAATATACCATAGGTAATATATAATATATAAATTGTACATGTATATATATAATTTATCTTATCCATTCATCAGTTGATGGGTCCCTAGGTTGATCCATAGTTTGGCTATTATGAACAGTGAGATAACAAATACGAGTATGAAGGCATCTCTAATATTTGCTGACTTATCTTCCTTCAGGTCTATGCCTAGGTGTAGTATAACAGGATCATATAGGAATTCTATTTCTTGAAGTTTTTGAGAAGCCTTCATACCGATTTCCATAGTGGCTATACTAATTTACATGCCCACAAACAATAGAATTCCTTCCACACCCTGCCAAACCCCACACACATTTCCAGTAGTTTTTGTTTGTTTGTTTGCTAGTCCTAGGCTTGAACTCAAGGCCTGGGTGCTGTTCCTGAGCCTCTTTGTCCTCAAGGCTACTGCTCTACCACTGGAGCCACAGCACTACTTCCAGCTATTTCTGAGTGGTTTATTGAAGGTAAGAGTCTCATGAACTTTTCTACTTGGGCTGGCTTCGAACCACAAACCCTCAGATCTCAGCCTCCTGAGTAATTAGGATTACAGGCGTGAGCCACCAGTGCCTGGCTCCAATAGTTGTTCTTTATTTACTTGATGACAGTCATTCTGTTTGGGGTATAAATAGGAGCTAACATGGAATCTCAATGCCATTTTGATTTACAGTTCCTTTATGGCTAAGATTGTTGAGCATAGTATTTATTGGCCACTTGTAGTTCTTTTAAGAACCATGTGATCAATTAATTGGCCTAGCTATTGATTGTATGATTTGTTTTAGGTTACAATATATTACAGAAGCGTGTCTTTGTCAATAAAACTAAACTGCACAATGGATTAAGAGAGTTCATTTATCTTAGCCCCTTAAATTTTAGAAATGAGATTCAGTGCTCCATTCCGACCCCCCTTTAAAAACAATATATTATTGTTACGGCAGTCTTGTTGGTTGAACTCTGGGCCTCATACTTGCCAGGCGGGCATTCTACCACTTGAGCCATACCTCCAGCCCTTAATAACGCTGGTTATTTTCTTTCTTTTTTTTTTTTTTTTTTTTTTTTTGCCAGTCTTGGGCCTTGGACTCAGGGCCTAAGCACTGTCCCTGGCTTCTTTTTGCTCAAGGCTAGCACTCTGCCACTTGAGTCACAGCGCCACTTCTGGCTATTTTCTGTATATGTTGTGCTGGGGAACAGAACCCACGGGTTCAAGTATACAAGGCAAGAGCCCCCCAATGCTGGTTATTTTCAAGGCAGGGTTTCACAACCTGAGTTGTAATCTTATGATCCTCCTACATGTGATTCCTTACATCACCTGGGATGACAGGGTGTGTCAATGCACTGTCCAGACATGGAAGTCTCATGAATTTTTATGCCTAGGCTGACCTTGAACCTTGATTCTCCAATCTCTGCTTCCCAAGTAGCTAGGACTATAGGCATAAGCCACTGGGCCTGCTCTGCAGTTACTCAAAACTCATCTTTACAGCCTCTCTCACTAAAAGTGGTTGTCTCCATATGCCCTGCAAGCAACTGTAAACCTCCTTATCTTACAACCACTGCCATCTAGAAACTTACATGCACTGATGCCTGCAAACATTTCAGCAAACCGAGGGTCTCTTTCCTGGGAGAAGATTGTATCTGCTTTTTCCACAGATTTCCCAGCCTCATGAACACCAGCAGGTAGATTAGGGACAGGGACCTGTGGGCGTATTAAAACACAGCAGAAAGCCACTCGTGAGGCACAATATCATTCCGGCACAGAGCTCCTTTGGCAGAGCTCCTCCAGTTGGAGTCAGGGTAGTACAGGCCTGATGGTGCTCACAGGGTCGAGTTTTCTCTCTATGATGGCCAAAGATAGTCGGGGAGGGGCTATGAACCAGGAGTCACCAAAAGGATCCCAGAGCTGACTGCCTTCTTGGAGAGAAATGGAAAAGGTTCAACTTTCTCTAAGCATCAGGAAAGTTTAATTTGGGAACAAGGTCAAATACGAACATGTGGCAGTGTCTCTGTATGGAAACCATCAGAAGTAGGAAGTATGATTGGGGGAGTGGGTGGGAATAGAAGCCTAGAGAAGATGGAAGGAGGAAAGGAGAGACAGTGTATTATAGGGGGAGCAGAGCATTACAGGAAGGGAAAACTGACAAGAAAGGGCACAGGGCCGAAGGCAGTAGAAATGGATAGGTAGGAAGCCAGACCACCAAAAAGGTCCAGCGTCTACTTTGTTGGCCTGTGAGCACACGAGTAGCAGCGTTCACACATGGTCTTTGCAATTCCAATCAGCCCTTTAGATCGCAGTACTCAGCCTTCCCAGGTCCTGCCGTCCATGCCTCACCTGAGCACTGAGGAGTCCCAGGGGACCAGGACTCACTTCTCTATAGAGGGCAGATGGGACACAGGGCCCTTGGGCGAAGGAACTCGCCTCAAGCTCGGGGCTAAGCTGAGTCCTGGTTCTTGGGGTTGTTGAGTCCCAGTCCTTGGGGTTGGAGGTCATTCCAAATAGGGAAGAACTTCCCAGAAATTCACCTGGGATAAGTCATATGATGACAACCCATCTCGCTGGTGTACTTCCAGTTCCGCCTGCTGTTGCTGAAGCTGCCTATGAAACAAAAGAGGAAAGAATAAGCTAAAGTCAGAACTCCTCCCTGTTCCCCAAAGTCACAGTGGGCAATGACTTCATTTCATGAAGGATAAAAGGTATCATGCTAAAAAAAGAAAAAAGATTTTTGTTGATTTTATTTTTATTTTTTGCCATCCTGAGGCTTGAACTCAGAGCCTGGGCTCTGTCCCTGAGCTTCTTTTGCCACCTGAGCCACAGTGCCACTTCTGGCTTTTTCTGCTCAAGAAAAGAATGCAGGGCTTCATGCATGCTATGCATGCACTCTACCACTAAAGCCATATTCCTCCCCCTAAAAAAATGTATTTTAAAAACAAAACTCAAAAGAGCAGTTGGGTTTAATGTGGAACGTACAGTTGGATTCAGTTAATTCATACCTACAACTGGCAGGAGTTTGCATCATCTACTACAACCGCACAAGAATTGCATGGTGGTTACTTTGCCCACATAGTAAGGTTAAGAAGTTGAGGTTAAAGAAGTTAGGTGGTTGTCAAGACCAGCTGGCTGACAAGCAGTTCTGGCAGAGCCAGGATCAGATTGGCCATTCCCACTTGAAGGTGCCAGGGTGCTTCACTTGGGAGAAATAAGACTTCACAGAGGAAACTAATGTCTGAAGTCTTAAAATGTGTGAATCAGATTGCTTTGAAGGGAGATCAGGTCCTACAATGCAGGCCCTTCAAATGGAGAAGCATAGAAGGGACCTCATCAATTCTAAACACACCAGGTGAATCCAGGTGGGGGGAACTTGAAGTGGAGGATCTGGTGAGCACTCTGTGTAGAACTCCACCCAGGGAAGACATCTATGCAGGGAACCATATGGAGTCAAGTGAAATCACACAGCACATGGAGACTCAGCCATGATTCAGAACACCTGCGATGCCTGCCTTCACGGAGCTGAAGAGAAGACAGATTTCAACAGACAAGCAACTCCAGGTGCTGATCCTGAGGCACACAAGGAAAGTGAGGCTCTGCCTGAGCACATGATTGCCCCTACTCTGGTGTGAAAGCCCAGGGAAAAGGAAAGAACAGAGCTAGAAGCTTATGATTCCCTACCTGGAGACTAAGCATATGCTGGTGGCACCATCAAACAAGGGGTTGAAAATGATTTTCATAACAAATTGATGAGCTGGGAGCTGGTGGCTCATGCCTGTAATCCTACCTACGCAGAAGGCTAAGATCTGAGCATCTGTTTGAAGCCTGCTGGGGCAGGAAAGTCTGTGACACTCTTATCTCTAATTAACTACCCCAAGCCACTGGAAATAGAATTGTATAGCTCAGTGATAAAGAGTACCAGCCTTGCACAAAAAAGCTCAGGGATAGCACCTGGGTCTGCAGTTCAAATCTCAGGACTGGTACAAAAAACAAATTGATACTTCAAAAACAACAACAACCAAAACATTAAAAAGAAAGCATATAATCAAGAGAAAAAAAGCTATCACTCTGCAATAGCTCTCTACCACTTCTTGATCCTAATTTATTGCTTTATTTTTTTTGCTTATATCTTGGGCATGGCATCTTATTTCATGTGTAGAGCTTCTACATTTCTGTAATATTCTAACAGATAAAGCAACTGACGCTCTAAGAGTTTAAACAAGTTTCCAGGCTGACACAGCTAGCTGTGGCACACGAGGCACTGAGTTCCAATCCCTCTGTCTGTAGACCTTGTACCTTCCCTTCTGTTCTTAGAGAACCTCAGATGTCCTGAGCGTTGTTCCTCAGCATCTCTCATTTCACTGCTTTGGGCTCAGCCGGGCAGCATCTTGAGATATACCACAGTGGGAAAAGAAACTGCTCCTTCTATTTTTTCCCCCTTTTGTAGGACTGGAGCACTGAACTCACTCTTTTAGCAGGAGGACATGGGCTCTCTTGTACCCGCCCACCCGCCCCTTTCTCAGAGAATTTTCCCAGGAACTAACCACCACCATTCCTTTCTGGGCTAGCAGAGCCCAGACCAAGTCCAGAACTTAAGAGAGTAGACAGGACCACTGTGTGGGACCATGCCCTGAGATGAGTGGGGCCCAGGCTATCCCTTTCCCTTGTCCAGCACACCTTGGTGCTTCAGGGAGGAAATGTGCATGCTTCTCATTTGCATGGCTACATCATGGCCTTGGCATTAGGCTGGGAGGCCCCTTCCATGTCTGCTTCTCTCTGGGCTTTTACACTAGGTACAGCTTCTTATGGGAAATAGAAATTAAGGTCTCAGGTGTGGATGACCAATCCCCAGCACCTCATCCATACTTCTCTGGGAATGGGGGTCGGCATCTCTCTCCCACAGCCTTTGGGTTTCCAATTCTGTAGTTGAGTGCATGTGGAAGAAATGCCGACCCCAGGCTTCCCCATCCTGAGAAGAGATTTTCACACATTTCGTGTAACTAGCAGAAAAATAAACCCTGATATGCATGCACATTCCAGAGAGAGAGAAAGAGCTGACGACAGCCATGGTCCCACCGCAGCAGAGTGCTGTGCTCCATTAGTGGGGGATGATGGTTTCTGAATAGAAACCAGTGCATCCGGCTCAGCTTCCTGCCGGTGAGATACAGAGTGCTAAGCAGACGCTGTCAGTCACCCCTGATGCTCCCTGGATAAAGGTTTTTACTCACTCTGAGTAACAAAAGCCATTAGGGGGCATTCAGAAGCAGTTATAGTTGTACCCCAGGGAGTAACCTGGATCTGGTCAGCAGAGACATCTGGGGCTCAGAAAGCCTTGTGACCAGAGAGCAGATAGTAACACCACTGCAGGCTGAGCTATATCTGCCTATTGTGAAGGACTCTGGGTGACTTCATTCAGTTGAGAGGTCTAGGATTGATTTGATCAAGGGCAGGCATGGCATGGTCCTGGGGCTGTTTCAGAGAAAATGCTCCTGGGGCCTTTTGGCTGATGGAACGGGGGCCTGATGAAAGATAGGGGAACTATTTAAGAGCCTGTATGATAGCAAGGCCTCCATTAGGACATGATAGAGGAGGCAGAGGGGGGATGTCACAAGGAGGTGGTGCTGGCAGCTCTGGCTCTGTACCAGGTAACTTTCTGTGTGGTGATCGAAGTGGTGCTGACCATTCTGATTTTATGCCAGGTTATCTTTCTGTGCAGGTGAAGGAGTGGCTGGAACAACTCCCAAGTGTAGGGCTTATGACTCAGTGGTCTCTCGGCCCCTTACTGATTCTCATCTGCAATACCCTCATAACTCCAGTTTTCAGAAAAAGAAAATCACAGCAGGGACATGTCACTTTGCCTCCAGGCTCCATTTCAGGGCTGTCTCTGGTGTTGCTTCCCTAAGTAGTGGAACATGGTTTTTCCTCTAAGCTCTGCCAGGACCTGGAACGCAATTCTTCCTTTTCCTTCTTTGCACCCAACCTTTTCAGTCTGCCTTCTGCCTACTACTAACAGATTACCAAGAAATTATTACTAAGAACAGGTAATGATTGAACAGTTTGAAAAGACTCAAATGTGACTTAGGGCATAGTTGAGCGTTAAGAAAACACATTTATGCTGGGTGTTAGTGGCTCATGCCTGTAATCTTAGATACTCAGAAGGCTGAGCTCCAAGAATTGAAAGATCTGAGGTTGAAAGCCAGCCCAGGGGCTGGGATGTAGCTCAGTAGCAACGCACTTGCCTAGCAAGTGCAACATTCTGGGTTCCATCCCCAGTACCAAAAAAGAAAAGACAAAGAAAAAAAATACAGTTAAAAAACAAAAAAAGAAAGCCAGCCCAGCCCAAGCAGAAAAGTCTGTGAGACTTCTATCTCTAACAAACCTGCAAAAAGCTGCAAGAGGAGGTGAGTGAAAACACACAAAACCCTGAGATGAAGCAAAAAATAGTACAGGCACAAGAGAAAGAAAGAAAGAAAAAAGACATACGTTTCAGCACATTAGGCACTTGTCCTATGAGAACCTGAGACCACTTTGGAACAATGCCATCACAAGAACAAGGATTTTGGTTTCAGCAGATGCAAGGACATGACGGTGGATCACGCCCCTAAAGAGATGTGGAATATGAAGAAAGCACAGGAGCCAGGCTGTGCAAACATAAAGTCTCAAAGCAACTGACATGCTGAACCAGCCCCTAGTTGTCAGAGTGGCACTCTGTACTTTGGGCTCTTACAACTCTGAAGGGAAATAAGGAGAAACAGAGACTAGCACTTCTCCCCATGGGGAACTCCATCTCCTCATGCTCCTTGGTCCTATAGGGATATTCGGCTGCAGATGGGGCCTGGGAGGGCCACCAAACAAAACCCACAGCTTTGGATATAGCAAGCATACAAAATTGCCAGTGGAGGGAGTGGCCAGTAGAGGGCTGGGCCATCAGAAAGGGGAGCCATCAGAGACAAGGGCCACTAGAGGGCAAGGCCCGTGGAGGGTGCGGCCAGAGGAGGGGGGGCCATCAGATGGAGGAGGTGGTGGAGGGCAGGGACAGTGGAGGGTGGGGCCAGGAAAGGGAGGAGCCATCAGAGGGCGGGGGCAGTGGAGGGCGGGGCCAGAAAACGGAAAAGCTAGCAGAGGGCAGGGCCAGCAGAGGACGGGGCCAGTGGAAGGCGGGACATTGGAGGGTGTGGGCAGTGAAGGGCAGGGCCAGTGAAGGGTGGGACCACACTGGAGGGAGGGGCCACTGGAGGGCTGCGGAGGGAGGAGCCAGCAACGGGAGGACCAGACAGAGGGCAGCGCTAGTGGAGGGCAGGGACACTGGGGGGAAGGGTGGGGCCAGCAGAGGGCAGGGCCAATGGAGGGTGGGGTCAGTGGAGGGCGGGGCAGTGGAAGGAGGAGCCAGCGGAGGGCAGGGCCACTGGAGGGCAGGGCGGGCAGAGGGAACAGGCTGCACATACTTGACATTGGTGTTGGTGCAGATGATGTACTCAATCTCGTCGGAGTAAGGGTTCTGGAAGGTGAAGCTGCTGGTGCGGATCAACATCCACTCCCGGTTCTTGGTGCGGAACCGGTACATGACCGACAGCACTTGGCCTTTCAGCTTCACCACCTGGGAAAACATTTGGGAGGAAGTCGGGGTGGGAAGGAGGTGAGGATGGCGTCTGCCTGGAGGGAGAGGAGGCCCAGGGCAGGCAGTGTGGCTGTGAAGGCCAGCAGGACGCTGCCGCCAAAGATTGTAAGAGGGGAGCCAGGGAACCAGCGCAACAGTGAGGGCAGTGCCTCCTTTTTCCTCCCCTCTGAGACCGAGCATGCATTTGAGGCATCCTGCACAAAAAACACTGTTCAAGAAAGCAGATTCACCTCCCAGATCATCCGCATCATCACCACCACCACCACCACCACCACCACTGTCACATGGAAGGTATCTGAGCCAAAAGGAGAGGGGTGGGAACAGAGCTTGCACTAAGTTTTCCTCGGCTCAGCTCTTCTGTTTGAATTCTCAGTAAACTGATCCAGAGAAGGAATTGAAAAAACACACGTTTCCCGGACTCGGGTCTGGCATACGGTCACTGCAACAAATTCAACTTCCTCACAACTCACTCGTGTTCCAAGGTCTCTCGTCCAGGCAACTAAGTGCCTTTGCTCCACTCCAGGGTCAAGAGCTGACTCTTACCGGACACAGCCCTCTCCATGCTTTTGTAAGAACAAGCCACTTCCTTTTTATCAACACGGGTCCCCCACCTTGCCTGCTGGTGGCCAGGGCCCAAGAAACACGATCTCCTCTGGCCATGGCCAGGCTTGCTCCTCAACATCCCTGAGGCTGCATGGCTGCTGCCAGCTGGAACCAGGCTGGGGCCTTGCTCTTGGGCATCCCTGCCTGGGCTTCCCTCCGACCAGAGAAATGAGGCCCCTGCTCACAGAGCAAGAGTTGCTGACTGGCCACCAAGTGGGATCAGGTTCCTTCTTTTTATTTTCTAAACCAACTAGGTCCTGACAGCACTGACTGTTTATAGTCTCACATGCTGCTGGATGAAGGGGCATGTGGCAGTGTTGCCTATAATGTGCTGCTTGATGTGGTGGTGGTGGTGTTACCAGGGATCCTAGACCCTCCAGTCCTCATCTGTTACCACCTTGCTGTGTGATCTAGGGAGGCAATCAGGTCTTTCTAGCCATGCACACACATGCCTGGCACAGCTACGTATGAGCCACAATCAGTCAGTACCTGCTGGAAGCTCTCACGCAGATGACTCTGATCCTCAGGGTGGCAGAATTCCAAAATGTCCTTTCCTAGAAGATCCTAAATAAAAAAGAGAGGTGTCAATAATCCCATTTTCTTTTAATCTATTCACAAAGGGATAAAGATGTTCATTTATGTGTCCATCTTAAATTTGCCCCACCACAAGTATTGGGTTTGGGTAGTTTTTTTTTGGTGTGCACCAGACCTGGGGTTTGAACTCAGAGCTTAGGCACTGTCCATGAACTTTTGTGCTCAAGGCTAGTGCTCTACCACTTGAGCCACAGCTGGCTTCTTGATGGTTAATTGGAGATAAGTCTCATAGACTTTCTGGCCCCAGGCTGGCTTTCAACAATTCTCAGATCTCAACCTCAGAAGCTAAGATTACAGGTGTGAGCCACCAGCAACTCGGTTCCCACACAGATTTTTAATAAAGCAATGACCACCAGTTTTCCCTGGGAGCCACCACAGAGCTGGCTTCTTCTACTCATGCTCCATAACAATGACTAATTTTGCTAAGGCACCAGGATCAGTGGTTTTAGAAGGCAATTTTATTTTTGTTTGCCTTGGAGAGGCAAACTGCCATCAACATATTTTAATAAACATCAAAAGAAAGCACAAGCATATTATGTGGATAGATGTGTGGCCTATGAAAACTGAAATTGCTTAAATGTGGAAACTAGCCGTCTTGTAGCTGAGGAAATGAGGTTATCATAAAATGCCCATGGTATTCAAAATCTTTTTGCTATCTACCTGCACTAATCTAAGGCTTTATTCATCCTTAACCCAAAACAGAAGTGTTTCATGATGAGACAGAGAATAACAGAAACTGTGAAAGGGCAGCTTCAAATGTGTTAAAGTCTTGGGCATCAAGGCATAAGCTAACTGTTCACTGGAGCCCGCAGGAACACACGCTGGTCCAGTGTGAACTGACTCCACAACAAAGGGAAGTCCCGTGAGCATGTGCAGAGCACGTGCAGACACTCACGGGAGAGTCTGGCTGGTAACATACCGCCAACACTCTCCTAGAAGTCTCAGGATGTGCATGACAAGAAATGCAGGGTGAAGGGCTCTCATATTCTGGGTTTGGTCTGTTTCTAGTGTGAAGCACATATGTAGGACTGGGGTATAGCTCAGTGGTAGAATATATACCTAGTGGGTGTGAGGTTCTGAGCCCAAACCCCAGCACAAAAATAAATAAATAAATAAAAATGAAAATATGCATATAATTAAAACATTCATATCCGTATTCCTCAAACTTTGTTCCTCAGAATACAGGTCTTTTTCTTTTCTTCAAAAAGCTTTTTTTTTTTTTTTTAACTGCCTCCAAATTTAGGTCTCTACAGACCTAAAGTATAACAAATAGCTGTACGTTCTTCATGTAGAATGAAGAATTGTCGGCATTTGTCACTCTGGCATTTTATTGTTCTCCGTGCACGTAGACATACATGCACACACAGTGTGTGTTTTTTCTCCCTTGCATGTAAGCATATAAGCTCACGTGTCCACATATGTATGGGCTTCTTGCTGAGCCAGCTGGCAGTTAGTTGCAGAGATCATAGCACTTCTCCTCAAAATATTTTAACATGTATCTCACAAAAATGATGTGGTCTGGGGCTGCAAATGTGCCTTAGCGGTAGAGTGCTTGCCTAGCATGCATGAAGCCTCAGGTTCAATTCCTCAGCATCACATAAACAGAAAAAGCTAGAAGTGGTGCTGTGGTTCAAGTGGTAGAGTGCTAGCTTGGAGCACACAGAAGCTTAGGGACAGTGTTCAGGCCCTGAGTTCAAGCCTCAGGACTAGCAAAAAAAAAAAAAAATGATGCAATCTAACAAAATTGCACTGTACAAAACTAAACCTAAGAAAACCAATACTTGCTTGATAAAGTCACCCAATATTCTGTACAGGTTGACATTAAACTTGCCTCCCAAGGGCCCTCCCTAGCTAGTTGTCTTCAGGCCTGGCACAGGGCTCAGCTCTCCTGTTACATTTAGTTGTTTCAGTTCTTTGATGCTAACTACTCTTGCCTTTTCCTGTTTCTCAAGCCACCAATTTGCTAAAAAGAATCTGCAGCAAAGACCTGTAAAGGTGCCTCAATAAAGAGGATTAAGCAAAAATCAAACGGGCATCATAGCAAGGTTCTTCAGACTACTTCATGTTGGTAAGCTTTGTAATAAAGATGGATTGATCTGAACTTAGGTGTGTGGAAAAAAAACTCAGCTGGAGAGCCAGAATGGTTAGAAAAAAGAGATGACAAGTTAATCTGCAGTAGCGCAGATGTTTACTGTGAGCTTTCTTGCTTTGCAAAGGTGTCACCCTATCCAAAGCACATGGATCTTTATGGTGTTTATGGTGTTTCTTCACAATGTCACAGTGCCATATCGCAAATGAGATAAATACATGTTAAGAATAAAAGTCTCTAATCAACTGCCTCTAGTCAAACAGTATGTAACTGAAATTACATACTGACCTGGGGTTGGTAGCCAATCACGCTAATGCATCTTGGGTCCACAAACGTGATGATCCCGTCAGAGTTATGTCGGGACAAGAACTCTGTGGGCACCGACACCCCGTTCATATCCATACACACTGGAGAGCTGGTCACCTGGAACAGGGGAGTCCACAGCTGAGGTGTTAACGGCAGAGACGGAGAAGGAGGGAGGCCAGAGACAGAGAGTGGGAATAAGGCATGTGGCTTGAACTTCTGGGCCACTGGCACAGAGAGTGTTCAGCCAGCTTTCAAGTGTTCCGGAAGCTCCTGTGGATGCCCTTGCCTGCCACTGGGGCCACTGAAAAATTTACATGTCTAGATAATGGGAATAATGGAACCTATCACGTCCTAGAGTGGTTGGGAGGTTAAAAGAGATGCTGCATGTTAAACCTTAAAACATTTTATACCCTCCCCTTCTCTTGCCTCGCCTTTCACAAAAAAATGGCAAAGGAACTTACGTAACTGGTTAAAATATTTGGAAAGTATAGGTTTCCAGACACAATTTACCCATTGTTTTTCCTTTTTGTTGTCATCTTTAAATAGTTGTACAAAGGAATTGCCACTTAACAAAGCAGTTTACAGATAAAATGTATCTTGATCAATGTCACCCTTTCAACAGACTCACCCATCCCTCTCGTTATTCTTATTAATTTTGTAGGATATACATAAGACTCTTGACTGCATTCTCTCCCACTTCTCCTTTTCTTTTTTTTTTGTTTGTTTTTGCCAGTCCTGGGCCTTGGACTCAGGGCCTGAGCACTGTCCCTGGCTTCCTTTTGCTCAAGGCTAGCACTCTGCCACTTGAGCCACAGCGCCACTTCTGGTCGTTTTCTATATATGTGGTGCTGGGGAATCGAACCCAGGTCTTCATGTATACGAGGCAAGCACTCTTGCCACTAGGCCATATCCCCAGCCCCCTCTTCTCCTTTTCATTCATCTGCCCCTTTCCCCTTCATGCTACCCCACCACTTTTGAGTACCTGCTCCACAGTCCAAATCTTATTTTTACCCATCAGTGAGGAGTATCTAGGACCTGTCTCACATGAATGGAATTGCTTGTTTATTTGTCTGAACAAAATGGTCAAGCTTGGAAAGGCAGGGGATGGAAGACTAGTGCCCGCTGAACTGTTCGTTATACTCCTCTCGTCAGTCTGGGGAAGGGTCACATGGAAAACACTGAATGATTCCATTGACTGCATGAGTCAGATATTGAATGTACTGGGTTTCCACAGGACACAAGAGGCCTACTCCCTACTCTGGAGAACCTTGCAAGGAATGAGCAAGCACTCAATCAAATACAGCAAACAGGTAGTGGGAGGCCCCTCCCCAAAGTGGGAAGTTAGTGCTAACACAGCATGGGGGAGGGGTCAATGGTGTTTGTTAAAAACATCAGGAGTTATTTTTGTTGAGTCTTGAAGGATGAGCAGATAAAAGTACACAGGAGGAAAAGGAAGTTCAAAAGAAAGACAAATAAATGACAGGAGAACCAACATTCTGTGGATAACCACAGAGGCAGGGAAATGGGGGTTAAGCCACGAGGACAAGGATGTGGTGAGAAAGGAAGATGAGATTGAATGATGAACCTGGTCTTTATCCCACGGGCCCTGGGGAATCACCGAGGGTGATTAAGCAGGGATGTGTGATGTAGACAAACTAGACTGCAGAAACCAGCCTGAGATGAGTGAAGGACTAATAAAAAAAAAATATCAACACAGCAAGACCTCCACTGCTAACAGCTCATCATTTGGCCACATCCTATCTCAGAGGGACACACAAATTCCAGTGAATATTGAGTCCACAGGCATCAAGTCCACAGGCATCAAATCCACAGTCCTTGCCCTTGGCCATAAGAAGGCCTCATTTGAGATGGAAGAACCCCGAAGGGTTTCCTTACCTGGAGTCTCCCAATTGCTACAAGGCAGTATTTACTGCCTTGTCCCACATCAGCATCTTCATCAGGAATGGTCATTCCTACAATGAGATACACCAGCATTGTCAGCTTGCCCAAAGCAAGCAGAAAGAAAGGGTAAGTGCTCATGATTTCAGTTTGTGCAACCCAAAATCCAGATTCACTGCTGCTGTTCTGAGCAGGGAAGCTAGCCAATAACCTTCACAGCCCCTCTCCCACTTCCTGTTTCTCTCTCTGCTTGATGTCTTTTGACAGTTCCAAGGTCACCATCATTGCCTCTGTGAATGATGCAGAAACAATGAAGGAAGATATAATTAAAGTGGCTCATATGCATGTTTTCACAATTTTGTCAAGACATTTGTTAGGAAGGAAACTTCAGTAAGAAGCCTAAGTGGTTCTCCCAAGTCATATAAACATTTTAATTTCCTGTTGACAGAAAATAAAATAAACACCATCAGAGGCAAAAAGACAAGAGAGGCTGAAAAAGCCAAAGAACTACTTAAAGTAAAGGGGGCCTACATATCTGTAGGAGAAGATAGCTTGTGTTTGTCTTATCAAGGAAAGTAAAGGATTTTAAGGGATCGGGAGGAGAAATGGATAAGTTACACTTACTCAGCACTGAAAACTAGTACTCAGGATAGGAAGGAATTGGTTAAAGCATTCCTTGTTGACTAGTCTGAAGAGTCTTCCTTTAAGTCCAGAAGGGAGTGGGCTCTGGAGCCTTTTATAGTGCAAGGTTCCTGGACATCTGTAGCTAGAATTACTGCTGAGAAACAAGTGCTCCATTTTCACACCTGGGTAGGTGCTGATAATTAGAAGCCTTCCTTTCACACTGCTTCCAACCAAGCATCAATATTTCTATGCTGGTCTCATAAGTTTATCAATAGGTTACCATGCATCACTATGGTTCTGAGAGCCAGAAAAAAATGTCCCTTTTTCTCCCTCCCTATTACATATTCCCTCTTCTCTCCAACCTGTGTGCAGGTAGCCAATCTATCTTGTTTTGGCTTTATCCTTGCTGTGTTTCTTTTGTACAATGAGCAGATAGATGTATATTTGCTTATAGCACATTTGTTTTTCCACGAAGAGTAGTATACAAAAATCTACTCTTTGGGGATTTGCTTTTACAACTAAGAGTATGTCTGGAGTCCATTCATATTTATTCTTGACCTAAATCTTCCTCAATTCTTTTCCATAACTGCATAGTACCTGATTGTGTCAATGTACCAGACACTCTTTTACAATCAGAAATAATGCACAATATAAAACCTTGTGCATGTGTATTTCTTTAGGTAGTTTCCCAGAGTGGAAGTGCTGGGTCAAAAAGTAAGTACACATTGCTTAAACAAAGAGAAAGAGTTTCCATTACTGAACCATTCTCAGAGAATGTAATATGCATCTGTGTACCATGAGCTAGGAGAAGAATTAGATAGCAAAGTTTCTTTGATTCTGGAAGATGCATTTTAAGATACTGATCTGCAAATATTTTGCATTTCAGAGATATTTCCCCATTTTGCACAGCAAAGCTTTGAAATACAACTGGTGCTTTCCAGCTCTTCCTAAATTACAATGGAACGCTTCACGAATTTGCGTGTCATCATTGCGCAGGGGCCATGCTAATCTTCTCTGTATCGTTCCAATTTTAGTATATGTGCTGCCGAGGCGAGCACCCTAAATTACAATGGAACTTGCCAGATTCTAAAACAGGAAGAACTGCCAGGTGCCGGTGGCTCATGCCTATAATCCTAGCAACTTAGGAGGCTGGAATCTGACAATTATGGTTCAAAACTAGTCCACAAGGAATGTAGGAGAGATGCTTTATCCCCAGTTAACCACCAGAATACCAGAAATGACACTGTGGTTCAAAGAGGTACAACACGGGGCTGGGGATATAGCCTAGTGGCAAGAGTGCCTGCCTCGGATACACGAGGCCCTAGGTTCGATTCCCCAGCACCACATATACAGAAAAAACGGCCAGAAGCGGCGCTGTGGCTCATGTGGCAGAGTGCTAGCCTTGAGCAGGAAGAAGCCAGGGACAGTGTTCAGGCCCTGAGTCCAAGGCCCAGGACTGGCCAAAAAAAAAAAAAAAAAAAAAACAAAGAGGTACAACACTAACAAAAAAGCTCAGGGACATTGCCCAGGCCCTGAGTTCAAGCCCCCTAGTGACATAAATAAACAAACAAATAAATAGGGAGAAGAATATATCAGCACTGGGAACCAGGCAGCTGGTCATTGTGAGACAGTTTTGAAATACATGGTTTGGGCCTGACAACAAGCAGGAAAGAGACAGGTAAACACCAGTTCTCTGTATATGAAGGAAAAGGTTTCCTGGGGTTGATGGAGCATCCGCAGCAAGAACAAGCTATAAACTTTGTGCTACTCTGACCTGAGACAAGCCCAGGGCAGAGCTGTTACAGGAAAGAGAAAACCTTGATTCCTTGCATCCCAGGAATGGCAGGTGCACTTCCTACCAGGGCTTATGATTTTAGATGTCCCCACCCCCACCATAACCTCATGAACAGACAAGTGAATTTTTGTTCTGGTGACAGTAAAACTGAAGCAAAGCCAAACATCTCTCTCCTTCCCTTGTCAGGCATGAGAGATACTTCTTAATAATGTAAGAGGGCCATGACTTTATTTCAGCCACCTCATGTAGGCCAAATGTGTATCTTTAAGCCGTTTAAAAAGACCTCTGGGAAAGTGGGCTCTACAAATTCCTCAGAAACTCTGGCAACAAATTCTTTCATATCTCCATCCCTCTAGGTTGACTGTTTCTTTTGTCAAGGCAAGAGATCCACATCTCCCTCCATCCCACTCCTCAGTCTTCTCTGGATATATAATCTGTGTCCAGTTTGAGCTACCTTCTAGGGTAAGAAGATGAACACAACACATCTTTGGTCTGGAGGTTTCTCAACAGTAAGCACAGAAAAGTGTTGTATGTGCTTAGAACATCAGGAAGCAACATTAGCCATAGCAGAAGTAGCATTAGCTATGCTCCCTGTAGGCAGGCTGTACATGTCAGGCATGGACAGATACACATCACTCACGGAGAGGGCCTTGTGTTTTAGAAGCTCCATCTCCACAGCAGATCCCAGACCACTAAATACAAGCTCTTTTTGGAAATCTTAGCTTCAGGTAAGCAGGACTTTTTCCATTGACAAAGATTGCTATGTTCTAGCTACCAGAGAAAATAAGAGTCATTTCCAGCCTCTTCTAGGAGCACACATTCTTTAGTCAGATGTGAGCAGCACTCAGCCTCCCAGTAATACACCTGCCATTCTCTTACCTGCAGGCGGCCAGGCCTTGATGTACCCTGTGCAGTGGACCACGGCGTACTGAGCTTCACCCTCTTTCACAGGGCCAAGGCCATTCCTAAAGAAAGAATATCTGTGAAACTGTTTTCACCACATGAGAAGCCTCATATCAACAGCTCCTTTAGTTGCTAAGCTATTGGGCTCCTTTGTTTTTCACAGAACTTTGAATCTTAACTTCGCCTCACCCTGTCTCAGCTCCTCCCACATGGTCTGGAAGTCACAAGTAAATTCTATTAAACCTTTTATTCTTTTTATTAGAAAATATATACACATATTTTTATTTATTGTTATTGTAATAGTGACATACAGGGGTTTGCAGTTATATAATCAGGTAATGACTACATTTCTTTTTCTTGTCAGTACTGGGACTTGGGGCCTGAGTACTGTCCCTGGCTTCTTTCTGCTCAGGCTAGCACTCAACCACTTGAGCCACAGCACCACTTCTGGCTTTTTCTGTTTATGTCGCGCTGAGGAATCAAACCCAGCGCTTCATGCATGCTAGACAAGCAATTTACCACTAAGCCACATTCCCGGCCTTACATTTTGTTTTGAACAGTGTCACCCCTTCCCTTGATCTCTCCCATTTTTTTCCCGCCCATCCTCACACACAAGTGTATAGTTCATTTTCAAGATAGTGTCTAGTGAGTATTTGTTTGCCTCATTTGTTTAAACTTTGTTCCTCCATTTTCACTTCCCCTCCCAAAGACAGATAAACTTACAAACTAGACAAACGATAAGGAAAACCAAAACAGCAACAAAGGAAAAAAACCCAAAAACCTCCTGTTTTTCCTGTTTCTTAGAGTTGTTTTTTTGTGTTTTCTTGCCAAGCTGGTCTATATATGTAGTGCTGAGGAATGGAACCTAGGCCTTCATGTATAGAGGTAAGTATTCTTGCCACTAGACCATACTCCCAGAACCTTAAGAGTTCATTATGATAAATATTCTTTTATATGCACATATGCATATAGGAAAAGAGTTTTTTGATCCCTTCCTAAGAATATCCTCCTTTGGCCTCACTTGGTGAATGTCTAGAGATGTATATAATTCATCACGACCTGGGGAACGTTTGGTCTTTTACCATCCAGAGTGTTTTCTTGTAGACTGATAGGCACATTCTAGTCAATGTCACATTCTTGCCTCAGCCACTGCCTCCCTGGAGCACAATCTTGGTTCTCCCTAAACTCAGCCCTCTTTAGGTTGGGCCACTCCCCGGTTTAGGACACCAACACTATCAACCTGCATAGTTCCACGAACATATCAGGAGGGTGCTGACCTGAACCTTTTCCTCATGGTGGTTATTCTGTTAAGGGGCAGGTGATCCAAGGGAGCATTTCCACACCTAAGATTTGACAGACAGATTAGAGTGAGCAGAGATCCAGGTAAGTTCACAACACACACACAATGCTGCTAGAAAGTTCATGGGCCTCAATGGATGCTTATGCATCTATTCAGGCAAGACCTGTGGCCAAAACTCTGCAAAGTGAAGGAGCAGGCCTGCAGGCCTTTGAATTTCCATTGGCATCAGGGGAAGGTAAGTTGATCTACTACTTGAAATCCATTTGCAAAGTGTTCCAGGGCCCAGCCCATCGCTCCTACACAGAGAGTGCAGAGAAGTCCAGCTCTACAGAGTCCTACAGCCCATTTCAGTAACACAGTGGCTTTCAGGAAACAAGGAAGTGGGTGATGACAGTAGTAGTGTCTTTTCAGGCCTGAACAAAGACACCAACTCAAAACAGATGCTGCCAGTTGATGAACGGTAGCATCTTCTCATGTTTTAGCATCACAGCTGTGGAAGCTCTTCCTTCCTTCCTGTGTGTGCTGATCCTAGAACCGTCTAGACAGCTGCAGGCCTGCTGATGGCAGAGGAGAAAGCGGGAGCAAGACACAAGGAGGGGTAAAACCAGATCTTTCCGTGAAGCCCTCTCTGGGAGCTAGGGGAGAAGCAGCAGCACTCCCACTCTGTTAGGACCTTCTCAATGACCTTTCCAGCATACCAGGTAGCAAACATCCAAAGCCTGCACAGTGGCCAGGCTCTGGCCACTGGTGGTTATGCCCACTTGGTAAGTGAATTTTCATTTTCCAACTGCATGGCAAGTTCCAGCCCAGGTATCTTACTTTGCAACACAACAAAGGTAAGAGTGCCATTTCACTCTGGGACCTCGGGAAGCTGCCAGAACTTCAAAGGTTTTCACAGTAGGCTCAGTCTGTGGCATTGTTGCCTAGGTATGCTGGCAGGATCTCTGCTCTTTTCCCGTGGACTGTGCCCAGTGTCCTGCTGAAATTAAGTTGCATTATCAGCAGAGAAGGCTGCTTTCCACAGATCAGGCAGTGTGGGCTTGGCACTTCAACAAGCAATTTGGAGTACATCTAGAGAAATGCCAGGGCAGAGAGAGGACTAAGTGAATTTAATTGATACAGGGCAGTAATAATGGCATTGTATACAGATAACAAATGTATACATGATACTGCCAAGCAATGAACTTGCAAGGGAATTGCTTGGATGACGCCATTAAGAATTTATTCCTGCTTGAGGTGGTGGCTCATGCCTATAATCTTAGCTACTCAGAGGGCTAAGATTAGAAGGACAACCTAGGCATAAACTTCACAAGGCTCCATTTCAGCCAGTAGTTGAGCATGGTAGTACATCTCACAGACGCTGAGATCAGGAGGACTGAGGTTCCAGGCAGGCATAAGAAAAAAGAATGTAAGATCCCATCTCAATAGAAAATGTTGGGCATAGTGGTATATTCCTGTCATCCCAGCTACCACAGAAACTGTAAATAGGAAGATCAGATCTAGGCTGTTCTGAGGCAAAAAGGGAGAGCCTATCTCAAAAATAAGTAGGAGGAAGAGAAGGAAGAAGAGAGTAATTTGTATTGCCTGAGCACTACTGAATGCTTCTGAGCAAGGATAGGCTCTGGTGCCATTCACCAAACACTGCAGGACAACCCTGCTCGACTTCGCTGGCTGATGGCATGGTGCTCCTGCAAGAGTGCTGGCCATATGACCCAGTGTGCCCCCGCCAGGTGAACAGGAAACAGGCAGTGAGGCTCCACCCTCACGTGCTGTTGTCCCGGTGCTGTTGTGTGACTTAAGGGGAGGTGAAGGGGGTTTCACCTATGCCTTCTGGACCAATTCCAACTCCCCAACCTAGAGAGGGCAGATGCAGGACAGAGGACAGCGAACCCCAGGTCCTGGAGAGCCATTCCTTTAACAGGGGCCCCTATGAATGCTGCCAGCTCTGCAGATCTAGCCAAGGGGTCAAGGAGCAGATGCAAAGCATCTCCTCTTGACAACCTTGTAGTTGCCTGGAGACACAAAGTGCAGTCCCAGGCCTCACAGCAAACGCATCAAACTGACCTTGGCCAGTGGCTCACAGTGCTGGGCCTCCTGGAGCCCTGCAGGGGTCAGGCAGCTTGACAGAAAGGAGAGGTCAGATAGTGAAGGCTGATTTGGGGCTAAACTAAGACCAGTGCAGAATCTTCTAGCCTTGTAGACTGGGGCTCAAGAAGAAGCTGGGTGTTATATGCTAGGGAGGAAGAAGAAGAGGAGGAGGAGAAGGAGAAGGAGGGGGAGGAGAGGGAGGTAGACGATGGCCTTGTGCCTTTGCCTGCAGGTCCAGTTCCTGCTGAGCTCCACTCTGGGGTCAAGTGATGCAGCCTCAGTCTTTAAGACTTTTTGAGTTGTTATGGTTCATATATGAACTGTTCCCCATAAGGCTCAAATGTCCTCTAAAAGGCTTGGCTCCAGCGTCTAATCATAGGGTTTGGGGTGTGGATCATGAGGGCTCTGATCTCATCCATGGATTAACCTAGCGATGGACACATAATCTGACAGCATTATTGGGCGGTGGGAGAAACTAGGAGGTAGGGGTGTGCCCTGATGGGAAAGGCTGGACACGGAAACAGTCAGGAGAATTGTGAACATCCAGGTGTGGATCGAAGAATGGGCAGAAAAGAGGGGGATAACAGATGGGAAGAAGAAGGACACACTTGCACAATGGAACAAGCAGGCTGAGGTCACTGGAGAGAAATGCAATCTCCCCCTGTGACCTTGGCCAGGTCCGTCCGGCTCTGCATGGCAGATCAGAGGGAGCACACCAGCCACAGCCATGGCACTGCTGTGTCCAACAGACCTCATCCTGCAGATGAAGGAGCGCCGGGAACCCATGCACATCCGCATGGATGACTGCTGCCCTTCTTTCTTGACCGTCCCCGTCTTCAGGTCCAGGATCCGGCCTGAAAGAGAGAAGGTCATTACCACCAGCCTCTGCCTGAGATCCGGAGACAGAACTGGGGAGGTGGGAGAAGCCTTCCAAGGCTCCACCACATGAGGACAAGAGGGGCTGCACCGATTGTTTGTTTCTTGGCATTCCCAACATTCTTTGGCAGAAAACTTGCAGAGTGATGAAATCCATACAATTCAAAATGTCTTGTTTTTTTTTCTTCTTTTTTTCCAGAGCAATCTACACTCGCTGGCTCTGCTTTGCCAGATTCCAGAGCCTCAAGTCACTCTATTCTGGCTGTCTCTTCCCCGACTCCCTGCAGTGACTGCCAAGGTCGCCAATGACTTCCTCATGGCTAAATCCAAAACACATTTTCCCCCTTTACTTTATCCAACTGCTTTGCTGGAGTTTACACGTCCACACGGATCCCTTCTCAAAACTCTTTGCTACCCTGGGCTTCCTACCCAGCATTCTGTGCTCTTTTTCCATCTGCCAGGTAGGTCATTCTTCAGGGCCTCCATTCTGGACTCTCACTTTTTCTCATTCTGCTCCTCCATCCCTCATGCAGTTGTATTACATCGGAAGCTTTGGAAATGACTCTGGATGCTGGTGACCCTACATCTGCACGTCCACAAACACCTTTACTTCCTTTGCTGGTTAAATCTATGACACCAGCAGATGATTGCACCCCAAAGGTGGCTTCACTCACTCCTTCCAGAACATGTCCTAAACACCAGCACAAACATCACCACCAACCTGGAAATCCAAGTCAGAAATCTACATGTTGTTGCTGAAGTGTTCTTTTTCCCTGCCACAATTTCTGTCCTCCATCGTGTTCTCATGTCAGGAGAGGAAATGACAACCCCTCCAAGGGGGAAGTTTTTTGCATCCACTAGCCTTCTCCCACCTAGCAACTTCTAATGTCTACTTCTTCTAGTATTTAACACCATGACAGACATATCTTTTGTTAGCATGTCCCTAGCCTCAGGTCCTCAGCTCCTCCCACTAGCCCTCAGATCCACCCATACCTAATGAATCACTCCTACTCACTACCTAACTACTTCCCCTTTACCTCCCTAGAGAGAAACTGCCACCTGGATAAGGTGCAGACGCCATGTAGCTCCCTCTCCCGTGGGAACTATGGCCCCACTAATAAACCTCCTTATGAACCTTCTTCTCCTGTCTGTGATTATCTCCGCATGGTCCTCTGGGATGGCAGATACCTATGCTTTCATCTTTCATCTTAGGAAGAAAGCAAACAGAGCCCTTCATTAACCCTGGAGGTGCTGTTGTCTGTCTCCATCTGTGGCCAGACAACCTTGTTCACACTTGGGGTCTGCACCTCTGCTTCCTCTCTGAGGTCAGCCTGTCTGAGGTCTCTGAGGTCTGCCCTCAGGCACTGCAGCTGCTGTAATCTGTGCTGCAGGGCAAGCTCTGTTGGCTGAGTGTAACACATACTTTTCAGCGCTTTTCCATCTTGTGTCTCATCTTGACCAGTCCCCCCCTCTTTGGGACTCCAAGCTAAAAATGTCAAGGTGCTCATTATTGGACCAAACCTTCAGTGAGCCTCCTCTGAGGTCTCTGCTCTTGTTTGGGTTCCTCTCTGCCCCGGAGAGCCTAGTGTGAGAAAGATTCTCACAGAAATTGAACACTCTGTTCTAAGGGTGTTTACTGGCAGGTGGTAGAACCTTTGTGAGGCGGGGCCTAACAGGAGGACCTGAAGCCCCAGGGCACAGTGAATGGGATCCTGGGACTGTGAGCTCTTCCTTCTACTGGTTCCTGGCTCCTTTGGTGAGTGGGTGTGCCCTGCCACCTACCACCCCAAGGCCAGTTGACAGGTGTGTTCATTCTTTGACTAAAACATCTGAATGCATGAGCCAAAATATACTTTTCACTTTATCATTCAGTTATATTACTCATAATACATATAATTAACTCAGGTATTTTGTGAGGGACATGGAAGCTGGCTAGTACATTTTGGCAAAAATTCCTTACCTCGATGCATTATCACCCTAATCCAACCTCAGCAAGCATTCTATTCCCGAGTCTAACATGAATTCTCTTCAACCTTGATGTTTCTTAGTAATTTAGAGTTCTTAGTAGTTTTAAGAAAATTGCTTTCTTGGTGTGGGAGCCTAGTATCTTTCCCCATTACAAAGTTTCCTTGCAGTGCAGGACAGACCCTGATCTGATGGCATGGGCCCCTTGAATGGGGTCTTCCTCACCACGTTTGGCAAGTAGCACATTTCACTTAACATGGCCAGAACTCTCTTAGAAGAGCCATGTTGGTTCCTGGGTATCTCGCGAACATATTAACTCTACACAGCTCTAGACACAAACTTCCTCTTTCAAGCTTCTATCTCTCCAAGCCCTTGTCTTAGTCATTAGCACCACCATTTGTCAGCTAGAAAGGACCAGTGGAGACAAGGGACTCCAGCACTCTACCACCGAGAACAACCTGCCTCTGTGACTTTGTGACCCTCACCAAGGTTATCTAACCTCCCTGTGTATCTAACCAGCTTCTCTGTCTGTGAAATGATGATTTTTCTTATGTGGTTGTTGTGAGTATTACATGAGTTAAAAATGCAAACTAACAGAATCCGGGAGGAGCTCCCATGTGTTCTATCAGTGCTCATTAGACGAAACATGAAAAACTCACTCCACTATCTTATCAGTCACCGATATTCCTCCTGGGACCTTTGGCCTAGGTACTTCTTCCATCCCCACTATCTTTAGCTCTGTCCTGGTTACCTTTCTAGATGGACAGCTGTATCAGGCGGTCTTGCCCTCTTCAACTGGCCCTCTGACACCAGAATACTGAAAGCACACAAGTGATCCTAGGTGTCTCATATATATGACTCTAGGCACTCAGCCCTCTTCTTCTGTGGAGGGTAAGTTCTCACTTCCAGGGTCATACGAGAAAATACATATGAAAGTGATTTTCACACTGGTAAAGTGAGAGACTTAAGCCAACCGTCACACCATACTCCACTAGTGAGTTCCAAGAAGACACACATCCTGCAGCCTAACACAGAAGTATAAAATCTGGCCTCTGTTCATCTCAATTGCTTTGCTGCTCATCCCATACCTCACCCTGGCTCCGCCCCAGGCACTGTTGGAGCAATCATCTCTCCCCAGGGTGTCACCTCCTTTCTGCCCACCTCCCAGTCCTCCCTTCCTTGGGTTACCTCCTTTCTTTTGCCTTACTCCTACATTTCATGCCAACTTACCCAGGTGCCATCAGAAATGTCCACTCCAGCACCACTGACGGGTGCTGTGCAGTAGGTGTCAGTCTGAGCTCAAAGAACGACCCAGGCAGAGACTACTGTATCCTACTCAGTGAGAGATAACAAAAAGGAAGAATGGAATGGAAGGGAGATACATGCTATGAACAGGAATAAAACAGAGAAATGTGAGAAAGTGACCTGAGACCTATTCCTCTGAAATAGATAGCCTGGTGGGTCTCTATCTCTGAGATGAAAAAGGCCCTCACAGAAGACCCCTCCCAGGCCTGGGCTCTTCTGCTTTAAATGATGGAAGGTAGAGAAGATGTGCAATGCAGCGCAGGCCCCTCCCTAGACTGCATCTCATTAGCACATGGTGCTTTCCTGGGCTGGTTCTCCCACTCTGTCCTAGAATAGCTGGCACTCATGGTCTTGGACAGGGCCCACTAGCAGCTGGAGCTGCCCTGACGCATGCAGCCTTCGCTGTACACGAGCTGGGGCTCAGTAGGATGCAGGTACTCTACCAGCATCAAAATCCCCATCACCAGTGCCACCTCTAAGCAGGATGTGCACAGAATTCAACTCTATAACAAGGCCTGGCGCAATCTAAGGGTTCTGCACGGGCCTGGTGGAAGAGGCTCTGAGAGTCTGCTGACTGTGCTGTCAGCAGGTTTGACATCTGTCTGTCTCTTTCACAGACGGCTTCTTTTACAGCCCTTTTAGTGTAAACTGTCACTTGCTTTATCATCTATGAAATGGCAAATGGTTTCAGTTGTGTAGAGGGCCAGCAATGAGTCTGTCAAATTCCAAAGTGTGCTCTGAAAATAAATCACAGATGCACAGCTCATGAGCAATGGAACATGAGGAAATGAGAGAACACATTTCCATGAGCTGCTGCAGTGACTCAGAGATGGCTGCTTCGGTGCTGTTTCTCCTGTGCAGCATGAGGCTTCTCTCCAGCTCCTCTGGAAGGCAAGTGTCCCTGATTTTCATCTAGCATGTGTGGGCTTTTTTGGTTTAATTTTTAAAACTATCTTTAAATAGTTGTACAAAGGTGCCATTTAACAAGGCAGTTGATGAATACAACACATCTTGACCAGGTCATGTCCCCTCAACCTATCCCTTCCCTTACTTTTCTTAATTTTGTTGCATATACAATGAATTTTTTACTGTATTCTGAGCTCCTTCTGCCCTTCATTTGTCTTTTCCTTGCTCCCGCCCTCACCCCACACACCCATTGCCCATTTTCTGGTGTAAAATTTGTTGGGCTTTGACCCAGTCTTTCTAAACGATTACTGTATACTATCAGAGCTCTCTGTAGAGTCTATTACGCTTCAGTTAATTCATTTGTAAACCACTTGCATGTGGCCCAATGTGTTTACTTATAGGTTTATAGGTATATTCTATCTACCACAACTGAAGGAAACTGTGCAACCTTTGTTTCCCTGGGTCTGGCTTATTTGACGTAATATCAGACCCCCAGGTCTTTCCATTTCCTTATGAATGGTATGTTGAGTAGTTGTTTGGTTTTAGTTACATAATGTTGGGTCGCTGACCCAGTCCTGTGGGAAATACCATTTGACAATCAGTTTTTGGTTTCACAGACCTGGTCTCTACTGTCTTTCCGTCACCCCTTCTTAACAGTCATATATCAGGGAGATCATGCCCCTTTGTTTTCTGTGTTCTAGGCTTGTCTCACTCAATATATTTGTTCAAGTTCTGACCATTTCCCTGCGAATAACAATATTTCATCATTCCTAATCGCTATGTAGTATTCCATTGTGTATAGGTACCATATTTTTTTTATCCATTCATCTGTGGAGGGGTACCTGGGTTGTTCCCATATTTTGGCTATTGTGAATTGTGCAGCGATAAACATGGAAGTGCAAATGCCTTTTTGATATCTTGGGGCCTGCTGTGCCGGGTAGATGCCTAGGAGTGGTATGGCTGGGTCATAGGGTAGGTCTATATTGAGCTTTTTGAGAAACCTCCATACTGTTCTCCAAAGTGGTTGTACTAATTTTCACTCCCACCAACAATGGAGAAGGGTTCCTCTTTCCCCGCACCCCCTCCAGCATTTGTTGTTGCCTGAGTTCAGAGTATAGGCCATTCTAACTGGAGTGAGGTGATATCTCACGGTTGTTTCTATTTGCATTTCCTTTACTGCCAGGGATGTTGAACATTTCTTCATATGTTCCTTTACCATTTTTATCTCTACTCTTGTGAAGTCTCTCTTTAGCTCCTTTGCCCATTTCCTAATTGGTTTATTGGGCTTGGAGGGGCTTAGTTTTTTGAGTTCTCTGTAGATCACAGATATTAGGCCTTTGTCTGTTGCTGTGCTGGTAAAGATCCTTTCCCATATGGTTGGCTGTCTTTCTATTTCGGTGGCTATGTCCTTAGCTGTGCAGAAACTTTTTAATTTGTAGTAGTCCCATTTGTCGAGTCTCTCCCCTATTTGTTGTGCCCCTGGGACTATATTCAGGAAGTTCCTTCCTGTGCCTATAAGTTCTAGTGTCTTTCCTACTCTGTTCTTCAGTAGTTTCAAGGATTCAGGTCTGATATTGAAGTCTTTTGATCCCCACTCTTGGCACTCTACCTACATATAGATTTATTGATTGATTGATTGATTGCCAGTCCTGGGCCTTGGACTCAGGGCCCGAGCACTGTCCCTGGCCTCTTTTTGCTCAAGGCTAGCACTCTACCTCTTGAGCCACAGCACCACTTCTGGCAGTTTTCTGTATATGTGGTGCTGGGGAATTGAACCCAGGGCTTCATGTATATGAGACAAGCACTCTTGCCACTAGGCCATATTCCCAGCCCCATACAGATTTTTTTTCACTCATGAGAGAGGGATAAAAGCTATGATCCATTCAACTCAAAGTTTTTAAATACCACTTTTCTAAGAGGGTTCAAAGTAGAAGACACGTAGGAGCCAAGGTCAGCAACGGTGGCTTCTGGCACAGGTCTGGACCATAGCCGGTCTCTGGAAATGCAGCTTTATTGGGAAACAGATGCACCTATGCATGTGTTCACTATCTATGGTTATTTCCATACAACAGTGGCAAAGTTGATTAACACTGATAGAAACTGATAGGTATTTATTACTTGCCCTTTAGAAAAAAAATAAAACAATAAAAAAAATCTAAAGCAGAGAAGTATTTTCTATGGGGAGAGGCTTGCATAACTGTTTTTGTTATTGTTGTTGTTGTTGTTGTTTAGTCAGAGTGCTGCATAACTGTTTTTAGTAAGCTGATTTTTAAGCATTATTTTGGCTAGTAGCAACTTTGACAAAAAGAAGCATCAGAAGTTTGTCTTGGATAAGATCACAAAAGAAGGCTTTGTGCACATAAAAATGCTCCCCAGGCTACAAGAGAAATAAAAATATAAATTAGAATTATTCCATCAAAAGAATCCTTAAGAAAACTGAAAACATCTTATCTCGGTTTAAAAAGGAGGAAAACCAAGATAGCAACAGAGGAAAATAAGAAAAGAATGTCTAGCAAAAACTACCCCAAAATAACCCAAAACAAACAAAACAAACCAACAAACATGACGGACAGTATTTGATGTGGTTCCAGAAGAACATGGTCCCCTGAAATGGGAACCCGGGGGCTAGAGGATGCTTTGGTCGCTGTTCTACTAACAATGTGTTTTCCTCAGAAGACTGACCCTCACCATCACAGCAGCTGTGTACACAGGAAAAAAAAAAAAACCACTGCACCACATTACAGGGACCCAGGCAGTGTACCAGAGCCTGTCCCTGAACAAACTAGCACCATAAGCTCTGTCAAGCAAGTCTTTCTGCTCCTGGAGGGTTTTGTAGTCCATTTGGAATACAAAATGGCTTCCTTAGCCTTGGTAATTTATAAACAGCAGAATTTACTGCTCACAGTTCTGGAGGCTGGAGAACCTACGATCGAGAAACTGACAGATTTGGTGTTCACATAGTATGCTGTATCTTCTTCATGTGCTAGAAAGAGCAAAAGGCTCCTCCAATCCTCGGTTATAGGGGCACTAATCTCACTAGTCCCTCTTAATACTATAACACCCTAGATAAATTCTGACGTAGGCATTTAGGGAGAGGTGGCATACCAACATCAGACCACAGAGGACAGGAACACCTTCCTCAGATTTTATTATTTCTGACAGAAATGGAGAAGTGGCAAATATATCAGTTTATAAGTTGAAGCCAAACTATTTTCCCTCCAAATTGGAGGTGTAGCAGTGCTGCACAGGTACTCATCTACCCATCACACACACACACACACACACACACACACGCGCGCACACACACCTCAAAGTACTTTCGAGAAATCGTTCTCACTATTTTACTTTATTATGAAAGTCTAGAAAGGAGCTAACATTGTATTATAGGATGCCACCCCTAGGGTGATGGTGATTGGCCGAGGTTTGGTTATTTACTACAAGCTGGGCCAATTGTAGAACCTTCATATTGATCAGTCCCAATACTAGGCACAATCCAGGTAGGCCAATCAGAGTCTTCCACAGGCAAAATGTGAACTTTGGCCACCTTTTTCCTCTTTCAATTCAAGAATCTGAACTTGGCAGTTTGAGCAACAGCAACTGGCTTCATGGAGAACTGGGTCTAAAGGAATGAAAGTTAAGTCCCGAAGAGTAGTAAGACCATAAAACAGTAGAAGAGAACATAAAACAGTGGAAGAACACCTCCCTGCCATTGCTGACAATAGTGAACATGCTTTGTGAAGATGACATCACGTAATCAAAGGAAAACTTCTCATTCCTCAGAATGGCCTGTAGGAACTTCATAGGACTTGTATTTCTAGATATATGAATGTTAGTAAGCTGTATTTTAGGAACAAAAATGCACAAAGTGAGCATTACTATCTAGTGACATCCATCCATGACACTCAGAGAAAGAGGATGGCCCACATAGGGACTGAGGGGCCCCGCTATCAGGAGAGTGCCAGTCTATATGAGACACACACTGGAAAGAAGGAATTATGGAAACCACAGTGTTTGCTGAGCAGCGCCATATTCCTGGACAAGACTGGTGGAACTGTGGTCAGACAGAAACATGTTTCTGGGGCAAGCACGCTCTAAATCTTGCTTTCTGACCAAGGAAGCTAGTGCTAGGTTTAAGTTAGGAGTCCAGTCTGTGGCCATGGAACAAGAAAAGAAAGAAGTTGGTTGAATGGGGCTGATTTAAACTGGCAAAGGGGGTTGATTATTAGAATTAATGCCTGCTCCCCTCTCCCTACCATCTAGAAAAGGTGCTACTGAGGCACTAACTAGGCAAGTGGGCAGGCAGTGAGGCAACGCATGATAGGAGGGCAGCCATTGTGTTCAGGGAGCACCAGAGA
The DNA here is from genome assembly GCF_023159225.1 of Perognathus longimembris pacificus. Classification (NCBI taxonomy): domain Eukaryota; kingdom Metazoa; phylum Chordata; class Mammalia; order Rodentia; family Heteromyidae; genus Perognathus; species Perognathus longimembris. The sequence continues at coordinate 29,406,567 of NC_063180.1, forward strand.
TGGTCTCTCATGAGTGATGAGAAGACCCAAGACAGGCACATCGGGGGTGATTAGACATTATAACCAAGGGACAGAGAGCCCCACTACCGGGCATAAGCCAGGCCACCTCTACCACCTAAGCCAACTGGGCGACCTCAGCACCCAGCAAAGCCCCAGAACCCGCTCCTGCATTCTTATTCCAAAGCCTCCTCCTATACCCTTCCAATCTGCTATTCATTTTAAAATCATCACTTCACAGTCTCTTCATGACTAACATATCTTCTGCTATTTAATCTGTAGACAAAAGTACAAATTCTTCATCTTGTTTAGAATATGCTGGAGCGTGATTTAAAGAAACACATTCTTCCTCAGGGATCATGCTATAAGAATGCCAGAAATGCAAGGCTAAGCGTTTTGATATTAAGGGTGAGTGTTCCTCTGGGCTATAGATGAGCTGGCTGATGCACAGCAGGAGGCCAGGCTGACAGGGAGTTCAGGAAGGCAAATTCAAGTCATTCCTCCTTTCCTTTGCAATTTGGTAATACAATGATTTAAAAACAAACAAAACTAGCAGAAAATTCTGTACCTATACAGAACAGTGGCAGTGGAAGATACCTTAGCTGAATGGCAGAAACACTGAAGGTTTTCTGAAAATCCAGTGTACACGGAAGGGACAGAAGCAAGTCATTCTCCGCATTCACGGATCCACATCTGCACCTTCATGGACCTAAAGTACTTGTAAAAATGCATCTGTGATACACATGGGCAGACTTTCCTCTTGTCACTATTTCCCAAATACAATTTAACAACCATGACACAGTGTAACCATCAGCTTTCTACCACTATAACAAATACCTGAAAAATCGATTTATTTTAGCTAATAGTTTTGAAAATTCCAGTCCATGATCAGTGTGCTTCACTGCTTTGGGGCTATGGCAATACAGTACATCATGACAAGAGGAGGAAGGAAATCTATTCAACTCATGTCCAGGAAGTAAGGAGAGCAAGAGTAGGGGGACTGGGATTCCACAGTCCTCTCCAAGAGCATGCTTCTAATACTCTGAAGACTTTCCTCTCCTTTCCTCTGTGCGTGTGTGTGTGTGTGTGTGTGTGTGTCCCCTGTGTATATGTGTGTCCCTTCTTTGTGTGTGTCCTCTGTGTGTATGCATGCATGACTGAACTTAGGAACTTGGTACTCCACCACACTTGAGCCACTTATACAGTCCTTGCTCTCATGGTTTGCTTTTCAGATGGAGCTAACTTTGCCTGAAGTGTCCTTGAAACAAGACCCCCATTCCCTAAGTGATCACAGTCACCAAACCTGTCTGAGCTCTACAACACCATCCTAGGAATCAGCCTGTAACACAGTCTTCCATTGAAGGATACTTAAGATAGATTCAAACTACAGAACACAGCACATACACTGTATAAGGTAATGCAAGTATCTCAGAGGTGATTTAAAATATATGGGAAGGGCTGGGAATATGGCCTAGGGGTAAAGTGCTCGACTCACATACATGAAGCCCTGGGCTCAATTCCTCAGCACCACATACATAGAAAAAAGCCGGAAGTGGCACTGTGGCTCAAGAGGTAGAGTGCTAGCCTTGAGCAAAAAGAAACCAGGGACAGTGCTCAGGCCCTGAGTCCAAGCCCCAGGACTGGCAACAAAAACAAAACAAAGAAAAAAAAATATGAGAAAATGGTGCAGGTTGTATGCAAATAGGACACCATTTTAGATAAGGGCTGGCCACTCACAAAGCTTCTCGAGCTTATCCCTTTTAGATGCCCAAAGACTGGGCTGTCTGGGAAGGATATAAAACAGTTCCCTAACAAAAGTCTCCAGATAAACAAACTGGAGACAGAATGAAGAAGCACAGGAGCAATAAAGAAGAGGACCTGAGCCAAGGGAGGCCACGGTCCACATCACAGCATCTTAGAGTAGTCAACCAAGAGTAGTTAGAAGCAAAGGCTGCTGTGGGCAGCATTCCTGTGAGAGGTGGGGAAACTCCTGCCATCTGCAGGCAACCAGAAGCACTGCACACAGCCACCCCACAGTCTGAGGGCTACCCAGACACCTAGCAGCCCCCAGACACCTGGACTTGGACCCCAAAGCATTGATTGTTTCAAAGAAATGCACACGACTGCAAGCATCTCAATTTTGGGAAGCACTAGAAATCTAGGATGAATAAATGGAGGAGAGATCCAGTATACTAAAAGAAAGGAAGATGTCTGAAAGGTTACAGATCACAAGAAGACAATAAGATGAAATACAAAATTATCTTATCAAATGTGAGACGTTTCATAAATAAAAATTTTAAAAAGACATTGATCACCTCATGATCTGAGGGCTGTATGTCCAAAGTGATGTAGTAAATAGTAATATTCCCGAAAACTCAGTCAATGAATTAGTGGTTTGAGAAATTCTCCTAGAAATCACAAGAGAAGCAAGAGAAAAAGGAGGTAATAAGCATGATGTGTAGAGAAGAGTAGGGAAGCAGCCCAGGAACTGAGAACTAAGCTGACAGAGGAGGCAGGCATGCCAGAAGAATGTCTGCTTCTATTAGAATCAGAGTTGCAGATCCACCCTCTCTTTTGAAGCCATCAACCTGTCAAACAGTAACTTCTAATACGTGTCACTAGGATGGTGACCAGAACGGCAGAATCCCTGACAGTGGAAAAGAACAAAAGTAGAGGACTATCATTACCTACATTGGTAAGGACAAGGCTGCAGTTACCAAGGATAAATAGAAGAGCTCAGGGTCCAGAAATAGACACACACACACACACACACACACACACACACACACACACACACGGAGTGGAGAAAGGAGTGACTTCAGTGACTGTGCTAGAATAATTGATAGCATTCCAAAGTCAAAACATTTTAAAAGCCTACTGTGAATATTAAATGAGAAATATCTGTGAAGTCACTTCACATAGTATATGAATATTAGTTCCCCCTTCTTCTTAGATTCCAAAAACACATTTCCTTTCCAGCAACCAGACAGGTCTTAATAAACACGAAAAATGACATTAACATCCTTTCAGGGACTGTTTTTCACACTGTGAGTAATTCTAAGTGCACAATGGGCCTCTGCTGGAAGTGTCGCTGGTTGGCTTGTGTCTCTCATCATGCCCCACAGTAGCCGTCTCTTCTCCAGACTCATTCATTCCATCTTGCCACAGGGTTATTCTTATGGCTGAGAATCATCTTGATGCCAACAATTGCTAATCCTTATTCGTTTATATCCTTCTGCTCTTAGCTGAAGAGCCTTTGCTTCAGAGAGCTCTTTCCCTACTCTACTCCACCGCCTCTAACATGGGAATTAAGATCTTCTGTTCCTGTTTCAACCTCAGGCTCCTCTCTGAGAACACACTCTTTTATTCTGTGTGCATCACATGGTTACTTGTTTCTCCATGTTTCACAGACACACTGGAAGCAATATTACAGATGGTGACCGTGTCTGTTTTGTCCACTTCTGCAGTCTTCATTTCTCATACGCTGACATAAGTTTAGTTGCGGACATTGAGTCAGACAGGTGTCCTTACCTCTTGTAAGAGGTTTCCTTCCATTCATTAATATGAATGGCCTTGAGTGTGCATCAGGCTGTTGCCACCCCTGAGTAGGGGTGGGGCCAGGGACCCACAGCAACCCAGATGCAGCTCTGGACCCTTGCTTTGTCAGGGTGTCTTGAGAAAACCTCTGATGCTCTTGTGTGTGAGCCTGGGAGACACCAGCGAAACCCTTCAGCTTCCCTCAGTGAGCAAAGGAGGTGAGGAGACACTGCAGATATCCCACCAGACCTCCTGAGTATCCTATACCAGTGGAGGCGAGGATCCCTCCTCCAGCTGCTGTGGGTGCTTCAGCTAATGGCTCAGAGCTTTCTATTTTCCCAGACTCACACTCAAACTCAGTATCTGATACTTTCACACACTGACTGACACTCTACCACCTGAGCCACATCTCTAACCCTGTGGTTCCTCTCTGTACTTTCTGACCTACAGACTCCAGCATGCTCCCATCCTCCAACAGGACAAACTGTGAAATGTGTGGTCCCAACCTCCATCCCTGAATGTCAGGCCTCTCCTGAACCATATTTTGCCTGGTTTCTCTTCTACCCTGCCCTGACCTTTCTATCTCTCTCTCCACTTCTCCCTTTCAACTTCTGTTTAGAGAGCTCCACCGAAGACGAAGGAGGGTGACACAGAATCGACTCTGCCTTCACACCATCCTAGAGGGATAAGTGGAGGCTGGCCCACTGGTCAGGCATGGTCTCAACTCTGCCTTCACACCGTCATTGAGGAGAAATGGAGGCCATCCCACTGGTCAGACATGGTCTCGACTCTGCCTTCACAACGTCCTTGAGGAGGAAGTGGAGGCCAGCCTACTGGTAAGAGAGAGAGCCTGACGCTGTTCAAGACCACTGGCAGGCCAGAGGAGATATCAGGATTCAAACCCAGGGCAGAATCTGTGTCCAGCTCTTTGTCCACCATTGTGGGGTGGAGGAGGGGGAGTCCACAAGTCTGTGGAGTCTCAGGACTCACAAACAAGGGAGCTGTACTGTTGAAAACACTGGCCAGAACAGCTTAAGTAAGAGAACTCCAAACTGAGCACATACACACACGTAGTTTTGCAAAGGAGAAAGTCTCTGCTACCGGAGGCCACTCTACTGCTATAGAGGCTCAATCCAGGCGGGCACGTCTCAGCATATCATGAAGAGAACTGTGTTACTGAAGAGCTGGCGCTGGTGACCCCATAATGCACAGCTCTTGTGGTTTTAGGCTTTCAAAATATGTGCACTCAGCTCAAGGTCACAGAATGACACTGTAAATAGTTCCCTGGAGAGTAATTTATGTCATCACCCAAAAGGGGAAAACTGAAAGCCATCTATTCAACAGATCACCGCCTGAGCACAGAACTGGCAGAGGAGGCTTTGTGTTGGAGTAGAAGAAAACAATCTACAAAAATAAAGGCAAACTGGATGCAGATGTTTTCCTCAATTAGCCTCTACTGAAACAGGAATGAACAGGAAAGTTCACTGCTGTATGGAACTTCTATTTAACTATTTGGTGTGAGTCATGACATTTCAGAGGGAAATGTGTCTTTCGTTGGTGAAGCTAGAGGAAACTATTTTAATTTTCTTGATCATGCTGAGGGTTTTTTGCAATCAAGCTATTTTTAACCAAAGCTTTTGCAAAACATGACTCTCACGTGAGATTCTTACTGACTCTAAACCCTACCTCCAGGAAGCAATGACTCAATGCTTTTTCAAACATTCCAAAGTAATTAAAAATAAGTGTATCTGATGAAAAACAATACTACTTCTCACTATTTTTGCCACAGTTTCTTTTATATAAGGAGGGCAAATGTCTTTGTCAACTTACTTTTTGAGTATCAAAGGGAAGATGAAAGATATCTCATTAAGAAATAGGGACTGGTGCCAACAGGCCTTAAAATGCTGATGCTGTGCATTCTGCGATTATTTTAGTGATACTTTCAACAGTCTGCTTGTTGGTATAGTAAATTAAAAAAAATGTTTTCATCTTTCAAAAATCTCTGTCCTAGATATAGAAGAGTTGGAGCTGTTGCCTGTGTTATCTTTCCCTTCCTTCCCTTCCTTCTCTTCCTTGCATTTTGTAGGGGTCACAGCATGTTTGTAGAAGTTCTCAGCCTCTGATTCAAGTTGAAATCACAATGATTGCTTTTAAAAATATAGGGACCAGGATTTCTTTAAAGATAAGTGAATTCCAGTAAATGGGTACATCTCAGCTACAAAACATCTAAAAGGTCTAGAGGAATTCTGATGTGCATTGAGGTAGAAAACTGCTGTGTTGGGGCCTAGGGACCAATATATCTACAAAGCTGTAATAAATGGCCTACAGGTGCTGCTTAGATATTCTTTGTTCCAGGAAAAGTCATAACACAAAAATGTGAATCCTGGCCTTTAAAAGAAATGCACAAATGGTTCTTTTGGGTTTTGGGTTTTTTTTTCTTTGGCCAGTCCTGGGCTTGAACTCAGAGCCTGGGTACTATGCTCTTTGTGCTCAAGGCTAACACTCTAGGCACTTGAGCCAGAGCACCACTTCCAGTTGTTTCTGATTAATTTATTGGAAATAAGAGTCTTTTCTGCCCGGGCTGGCTTCAAACCATGATTCTCCAATCTCAGCCTCCTGAGTAGGTAGGATTATAGGCATAAGCCACTGACAACGGGCTATAAATGGTTCTTTTTAGGTGGTTGAAACTCTATAGGAATTTAGCTGGGTGTTAGTGGCTTATGCTTATAATCCTAGCTACTCAGGAGGCTGAGATCTGAGGACCGTGTTTGGAAGCTGGCCCAGGCAGAAAAGTCCTCTTATCTCCAATTAACCATTCAAAAACTAGTAGTGGCATTGGAGCGCAATTGGTAGAGTGCAAACCTTGAGCACAAAGAGGCTCAGGGACAGTGCCAAGGCCCTGCGTTCAAGCCCCACAACCGACAAAGAACAAACAACAAAAAACCTCTATGGGAATTCAAAGCAAGATTCAGCATTCTCCAGTCCAATTCACATGCATTTTCATAGAATAGAAAATATGTGTATTAATCTAAGTTAAAAAACTTAGTATCCTCCTTTCTCACTAGTAAGGACAAACACATTCTGCTCTTAGGAGTCTGAATCTTGCAGAAGACTGTATCTTGCAGAATACCCTTAACCTGCTCAGATAGCTTCAGGAGTCATAACAGTCCAGCTCCACAGAGGGGAGCCTTCCCAACTGACCTACACAGAATCTTGTTCTCTAATGCCAAAGGGCAGAATCCAGTTGGCTGCTTGCAAATGAAGTGAATGCCATACTCATAACTGTTTCATTTACATCCCTGGCTGCAAATGACCCCTTACATGCCCCCTCTTGGGCAGACTGCATGCACCTCCATTACTTCTCTCACCAAGGAAGGCTCAGAATGGAAAGAAATGTAATCATTCAGAGGCCCTGTTATACAATTCTCAAAACATGCAAAATCCAGACATGCTTACATTTTAGAATGTGCCATGAGCTGAGACAAAATTTCTCCTGAGCTGAGCACCAGTGAATGGCTCACGCCTATAATCCTAGCTACTCAAGAAGCTAAGATCTCAGGATCGATGTTCAAAGCCAACCAAAGCAAGAATGTCTGTGAGACACTTCTCTCACAATTAGCTACCAAAAAAGCTGGAAATGGAGCTGTGACTCAAGTGGTAGAGTGCTAGCCTTGAGAAAAAAAAAATACCTCAGATACAGAAAACAGGCCCTAGTTCAAGCCCCAGGACTGGCACCAAAAGAAAAGAAAAATCAATTGAACTCCCAAGTATATGCTGCTTCCCCTGCACCAACCCTGGCATCATGGACCATCTCCCATCTCCCATCTCGATCCCCTCTTGCTTCAGGCCCCGCCCTGGGGCCCACTGCCCGCTGCCTGCCCCATTTCAATCCATCCTCAGCGGTGGCTTGGTTCCACTGCTCTCCCCAGGAAATTGGTTTGGCCTGGATTCGATAGTGTCTGCTTCTATCCATGAGACAAAGCAAAGAGGCAGGTCTGGTCCAGGGCAGGGGGAAGTAGACAGAACTCAAGCATCAGATGTGAAATAAGTCAGAACAAAAGGCAGGTCAACTCCGCTGTCACCACATATAGTGGGTTTCACAGTGTCCTGAAAATCTGTACCCACTCAGGACCTGTGAGTAGCTCATTGGAAACAGGGTCTTTGTAGATAAAAGTTAAAATGAAATCACACTGGGTTAAGATGGCACTGACTGGTAGAAGAAGGAAATCTTGACTCAGATACACAGGGAAAATATCATGTAATGACAGAGGCAGAGATTGGGAATTATCTACAAGGAATGTAAAATCATCAGCCATCACCCAAAGGCTAGGAGCGAGACACAGAATGGACTCTCCCATAGAGCTTCCAGAGGAAACCAACCCTGCTGACACTTTTCTTTCAGACCTCTGGCCTCCAAATAAATTTCTGTTGTTTAAGCTTCCCAGTTTGTGGTCATCTGCTCCAGCCAGTAGAGAAGCGCATACACCATTCCACCCAAGCCTGCATCATTCTCACCTGATGACCTCCACGCCCTCCTAAGCAGGACTGCTCCCAAGCCCATGGGGCCTAGAGGACTGTGTTTCCAGCTCTGTCACTAGAGCCTGGGTACCTTGAGACTCTATTGATTGGAAACCTTCAGTGGCCTGTGATTGCTCTGGGAATAAGCGCCCACCTTCCTGATGCCTTACCATCTCTCAACTCCCTTACCAGGTCCAGGGGTTTGTCATGATCCAGGGTAAAGGGCCCTTTGGTCAGCAGGCCCCGTTGACTGTAAATTCAGGGATCCTACACTTCCTTTACTGCCTATGTCACCACGTCCACCCCAGTCTCACTCTCCACACTCAGTGTTAAGCTCATTAGCAACTCTCAAAGTATTTAAGGAAGCCAGCCCTGCTGAAGACAGCAAAGTACGTGAAAACCTGCTCTGGCTCCTTTATCGGCTGTGACATTGCTGTGATAAAGAACCTAGTAGCCTGGGCTAGAAATCAGTCCAGATTTGTGAAATATCTTTCAACACAAAATATGAGCAAAAAACACAAACATTCTGGGTCATCAGCATGCTATGTATGTAGTAAGACAAAACAAGGCAGGTTGTATAAATATTTAACAAGAGAAAGAACTGAACTAGCTCCAAAGAAACATCTGGGATAACAGATCTGAGGAGGCTGTGGGTTGTAGTGGGAAAGTCTCTGTGAAAAGATGTAAAAACAACCGCCCCGGAGTCTCAGATTCCACTCTCACGTGCATTTATCGGGCACCTCTGACATCCAGCTCTAAATGCTTTTCCTTGAAACATGAGAGTTTACTATGCTCTTGAGCAATTTGCAAAGGACCAAACTCAAATAAACTTGCTTTCCTTACCATTAAAATGTTTCATTTTTATTTCAAACAACAGAAACTCGGCAACAGTGTTATTAGCTCAGATAAAAATCCAGATTTGTTTTGCTGCTATGTTACCTAATATGGCAAGAAATGGATTGCTGACTGTGCTTAGGACTTCACATCTTGGCATTAATCCAAAGACTAAGTGTTGGTATTCCAAAGAAAATAAGCTATAGATCGAAAAGTATGGTTTCTATGAAGTTACCTTCATGGGTGACACTGGGAAAAGATCATCTTTTTCCAGACCTGATACTGCAGGGTGGATTGCATGGTTCACAGGACCCCTATGGGATCAATTATCTGCTTCACATTCTTTCCCTGAAGGATTCAACTGCACAGCTCAAGTTCACAGTTGTACTTCCCTCTTCTGCAGAGTGTTATGAAGAAGACCCAGCTGCTTCAGTTAGGCTGGGACTGAATGTTGACAATTGCCAGCTATTTCCCATGACAGAATGCTGTCTGTCCTTTGGAGCAGCCTGTCCACTGGCTGGACTCTCGCTCTCCCTGGGGTGATAATGTGGGCACTGCAGGTCCTTCTTCTACCATTCAAATCTTAATAGACTATTGGGAGGTGGTAGAACTGTAGAGCGAGGTTTAGTTAAGTGGGTCACTAGGCATGTGACCTGGAAGGACAGATGGTGTCTTCAACCCCTTTCCGTCACTGCTTCCTGGCTGCCACAAGGTGAGCAGATTCTGCCACATACTCCCATTGCCCGATTCTGCCCGAAGTCGACAATGGACTGGAAACTCCAAAACCTTGAGCCAAAATAAATACCCCTTTTAAACGGTGTGTTTTGGGTACTTGTTGCTGGCACAAAGTATAACTAACAAAGGACTGTTACTAAAATGTGAATTGATCAGTAGACTTGGTATAATTCAGTATAATTCTGCATTTCGGCAGAATTATATCATTCTATGGTAGAATCTCCACTTCTAGCAAGTTCCTATATGATGATCATGCAGTTGGTTGAGAAACATACTCAGAACCACTGCATTCTATCACACAGAATCCTGGAGCTTCTGGGTGTATCTGCCTTAGTTTCACAGCACTGATTCCATTCACCATCCATATACACTGGACAACTGAATACTCTATGAGCTGCTGGACAAACTAGCTGTTGGTGACCCAAGAACATTATTGGCAATGTGATGATGGCAGGGGACTAAGGGTCCTCATCTCTCCTGTACATCAGAATCACCCAGACAGCTTAACAAACACCCGTGCCAGGGCCCTCCTCAAATCCTGAGCAAGTGCATTGGGGCAGCCAGTAGTAGATAAGAAGTACGACATAATGCAAGTGAATTAATTATAAGTATGCTAGGATTTAATAAGAAAATAAAAGTAACCACCATTCATTGGCCTAGAAATATACCATCTCCCAAATAGGCTGGGGTACTCTGAAGTGAATGTCTGTAAGCTCTCATGCAAATAGCCTAATGTAAGATGTGTGAGCAAACGGCAGAGCTTGCTGAAAATGGCTCCCTAGTGGCCAGCTCTCATGAGCTCCTATCTGCATTCAGAATACAGCCTTGCCAAATCCTGTGATCCAAGGCTGAAAGTATCTCTGGACTTTGACAAAGCTCCTAAGGAGATAGCAAAGCTTAATCACAGCTGATTGGAACGTGTGAACCATGCATGGGCGATTTCCAGCTGAGGCGCTTGAGGACCATCCTGGCTCAGGCACTCTCAAAATTACCACAAAGAACCTGAGGTGGAATGGGGTTTCATTGATTCACAGTAACTTGGAGCATTTATCAGTGATGAGCTGGAGAGGCTGATGGTTAAGGCACACTGCATCCCACCATGACCTTTCCTTAGGCATTTGTGAATGGAAGAATAAGTGGTTAAAAGAAGTAGTTCCAGGGAGGGAGGGAGGGAAGCATGGACACAGAGAGAAAGAGGGAAGAAAGGAGGGGTGAAGGGAGGAAATGTGGAGGGAAGAATAGAGAGAGAAGGAAGGAGGGAGGGAAATAAGAAAGGGAGGAAGAAGGAAGGAGGGAGAGAGGGAGAAACAGAAGGAAATCGGCCTTTGTTGGCACTCTCTTCTGCTGCTGAACAATTCTACTTTGAAGTTATTACTTGTAGTAGTAACCCAAAATGCGGATCCAATTCCCTGAATGCAGGGAGAACTTACCTGAACCAAATCAGTACAATTCTGGAGAAATGCAATTCAGGGCTAAATGAATATAGACTGGAAGACATCACATGGGAAATCTAGTCAACTCCTTCCAATGCATTTACATGAGTTACTATCAAGACACCTCCCATTTCTGTTCACCAGGATGAAGGTTTTCCAAAGTTCAGCCACCAGGAGAGACTGAGACAACCAGTCTCCCTCGATTATCCCCCCGGCAGCCCCTGCCAAGAATTTCTCTGTTGCTCCCAGCTCACTCTCCAAACTCTGGGCATATCCAGTTTCAGTCAGAGGCCCTGCTGTCACCAGCAGAGAGCTGGGCCTCTTCTTATTTCCCTCTATCCCCACTGAGAGCAGGTGTTCAGGTCACTCAGAGATCTGCCATCCCTTCCTCCACATGCTTTCACATGATCTCTGCTTCCAGACACAATATCCTCTCTATCTTTACTCTGAATCCATAATCCAAATATCTCTCTAGCATTTCAGTGAAAGAAGGCAATTGCCACTTTCCATAACACGCCATCTCTCCATCAGGAACACCTCAACCACTCTCTGAGCTCAGCTACAGTATACCTGCTGATCACCAGTGAACATGTGCTGCTTGCCACCACACACCTGCTGATCGCCAGCTCAGTATCCCTTCTTCCTCTTCCTTGGAAGTGAGATTCTAGTCGGGGAGAATGACACAATCCAGATAGCAGAACACAAATACTTTACAGAACTCATCTCAAACTCCTGTTATGAAAGTGTGTGTTTCAATTTGACAAGAATATTAGGGAGCAACCTGTGAACTCTGTGTCTGCTTATCTATGGGAAGTACTAGATGAACACAGAAAACTCTATCTAGCTGAACTAAACCACACAGAACACATCTCTTCTTGGGACTCTGGAAATCCACTAGCAGTCCCAGCTCATGGCTTAGTATACACCATACTTATCTATGTTTGTTGTACAAGTCTCTGATTCCACAGGACTGTCCTCCATCATCTACAGTATCATACAAACGGCAACATGTTCTGAGGTCCATTCCACAGAGTTCAATCATGTTCATCATGTTTAATATTATTTATGTATCCCCCCCACCTTTCAGAAGTTTTAACAGCCTCTAGTTTCATGGCATGTGTATTGAGAGGGGTTTCCCCCCTAAAGTCAAAGCCTCACAGAAGGAGCTCAACCAAACCTGTCATTGAGTTCTCTGAGGTGCACAGCTGCTCTCTCAGCTTCTCCACGTCATCAGGATGCACTTGTTCATAGAGGGTACTCCCAAACCACTCTGACTGGGGCTGGTTCAGAACAGGGGTGACAGAATCAGACACATAAATCACTCGCCCTGTCTCAGCAGCCACTACAAACAGAAATCCATCAGCTGCTTCAAGGATGAGGTGCTTCAATTCCTGGGAGGGGGAAGGGGCGGGGGGAAGACTGTGGTTAGCACAATGCACTGGGAGTCTTACTATAAAATATAAAACACAGTAAGAGATCACCGAACAGAGGAAAAGGCTCCTGTCATCTGTTCACCAATCTGTCTGACCTTGTCTGCATCTCAGTTCCCCAAGGGTCCAAGGACCCGAAGCCTAGAAGAACAGGAAGCAGGACCTGAGGGGCCTTGTCAGTGTTTTCAAGCACTTTACTGGGGATAAGTTCAAATATCTTCAGCCTGGGGAACCAGGGTAAGGGCAGACTAAAATCACTTTTTAGAAGAAAAGTTTATCTTGCTCATTTCCCCCTATTTTGCATTTTTGCTGTTCTGTGTCTCGAGATGCTTACTCAGATCTAAGGACTGGGTCAGCAGTTTTATTTTCAGTGTCATGAAAATCTTCCCAATAAATCTGTTTTTAAAATAATGCAACAGGATGTCTGGGAAAGTGGAGAGATCTCTGTCACTGAAGGAGGTCAAACGGCTTCATTTATGCATTCACGTTTTTACTGGTTTGCGAAGACTGCAGGAAGGTCCCAGGGGGGCAGAGCCCCACCCCCTTCCCAGACCCTTCTTTCGATCCCCTCCTCCCCACTAAGATTCATCTTCTGGGAGGATTTCTGCCTTCTTTCTCCAGGTACAGGTTAAGGGGCTAAGAGCAGGGGAATGAAGCATCTCCTTGCAGTGCAAATTTGGACATGGAAGATAATAACCTCAGCTTCTGGTTTTTGTGAGGTTTTGTCAGGTGAAATAAATGCATGTATGTGAAGACTATGAAGAGCCTGACACACAGTATGTGTTCCATAATAATACACACTATGATCATCACCAGTCAAAGCAAGGCAGGAACACCCAGGCAGTAAAACTCAGCTAGACTGCCTCTTTCTCTCAACTCTAATTTTGTCCCTCACCTTTAGTCACATAGGGGCAGATTCAAGTAAGATTTTTCTAAGGATTAAAGAAATATAGAGTGGGAGGGGGACTTTTTACTGACCCTTGCATCAGCAGTGCTTAATACATTTCTGTCTGGTTGCCCATTGGCTGTTAATCTTTCAGTCTACAGGGTGGCCTTCCTCAGCAAATCTGCTGGATCTAGAGTCTGTCATGACATTGTTTTTAGAGGTAGAGACAGGCTTGAAGCCCACACTCTGAACTGCCATGTCCTTTCAGGGCTTATGGAACCACTGCCATATCTTCTTGACTTCTAAGGATCACATTACCACCCGGAAGGACTTAAAAGGACCAAGTAGATAAAGCACTTGTTAAAAATGTCTGCCACCGAACAGACAGCAATAAATGTTGGCTCTTCCAACTGCTCCCATGACCTGTGTAGATTCTCAGCTCCAGGAGAATAGATGATTCGGCACTAGGCGAGTCACTAGCCTCCCGGAGGCTCTGCACTTTGTAAACTCCCTCTGCTCCTCCCTGTCATGAGCACCGTGTGGCGCCTGCACATCCATCTTGAGCAGTTCCCCCTAATAAAACTGGGCCACTTCTGCTCCACATCTTTGGCCTCACATTCTGTCTTCTCAAACACTCACCACCAAAAATTCTATACTATACACACTCAGCACTTCCTAACTACATGTCTGACAAGCATATAACTTCACTTTTTCCCTTTCTACCATAAAGTGTTTCAAATCTATCACATCACTCACCCTAGAAATCAGAAAATCAAGAAGGTTCACGTTCATTATGCACAAGGGCAAACAGGGGCTTGGAGTACTTGCTGATATGCCCCTTTGACCACCACATGGAAGGTCAAAGACTCTGAACACAGGCTCCTGACTAATGTAAACCCATTCCCAAAACATTGCCTATTTTGTGTGTGCCTGCATGAGTATTTGTGTGCTTATGTGTGTGTGTGTGTGTGTGTGTGTGTGTGTGTGTGTTTCCCAACTATTCCAAAGCCAGTACAGGTATAAAAAATAGTTTTGGTATCCCACCAGCCAGTCTGCAATAGACCTAGTCATTTCACCAGGCAGTCAGTTGAATATGGCTAATTTACTGACTCTGTAATTCTCAACTTCCTTGCCTGTAAGGAAGACAGTGGACTTCTTCTTTGGACTAGAGTAAGGAGCAAATGAAACAAGGCAAAGAAAGAGGAATAAGGCACAACTCCCAGTCGGCACTGCAGATGCCTGCCAGCACTAGTGGTGCTGCTCATCACCACTGCTACTACCATGACTCACAGGATGTTAACCCTTACCGCCATCCCAGCACACAAGTGGCTTCTGCAACTTCTTCCTGGGTCGGTACTAACTAAACATACAGCAGAATGCACAATAGAGCTTTTAGGGATACATCATCAAGGTATATGGGAATTATAAAAATCAAAAGATGAAAAGATATGACACTCTTCAAGACAGCTTCTTGCTGAAAAGAGTGTAAAATTTCTTGTCTTCATCCCTTCCTTGAACTTCATCTCCCACCTATTTTATTGCAGTGTAGTAACCCTATAGTCTTTCCAGCGATGACAGAGGTGGCTGGGTACCTGCTCCGTGAGGAAGGAAGGCTTGTATGCACCATCTGTAGACTTGTTTCCTGTGCCTCTCATGGACTTCATGTGTGAGACAGCCATGCGGAGAATGGTGAGCTTGTCCGGTTTACGGGCCAAGGCACTGCAGGTGGGGACCATGTCTGAGAGCTCCGTGATATATTGAGTCATCTTGTTCCGTCTGCGCCGCTCAATCTCACTGTGATTCTCTCTTCCCATAAAGCACAAAATCAAGAGGGAAGAAAAGAGACGCATCAGACCAATCTAATGGGAGTAAATGACACTCCACTAAATGCCAAGTGAATCGGAGGTTAACTCTGCGCAGCTAAGCAGATTCATGCTGGGCAAGTAGCACTTCAGTCCTCTGCAGGCTCTTGTCTCTGTGTGTGGAAACGGATATCCCCTGTCTTTAGTTCTAGACTTTATATATTTAAGTCTTGTAACTATCACCCTGGACCTATGGACTTTTTAATAGGCATGAAAAATGTATACACCATCCTTTGCCAAGCTAATAAGATATTTTCAGTGGGTACATATGAATCTATACATTTTTGTGTGCAAGTTCATACGCACACATAGCAATGAATGCAATTACTGACTGACTCCATGTGGTTTACATAACTCAAGGTAAGAAACACTAGAAAATAGTCCTGGGCTTAAGATTTTATAATGCTGTAAAAGTGATAAACACAATAAAATGGTGCTTTAATATGCATTAATAATACACTAATGGGTAATGTTCTATTTAAAATTTTCAGAACATTATTCAATGAGTCACATGAGATACTTGAGCTTTAATAAATAAGTGTTATGCTCGAAGATTTTTCATACTATAAGCTAATGTAAGTATACTGAGTCTGTGTAAATCAGGCTAGGTTACCTATGATATCTGGTAGGTCAGATGTGTTAAATGTATTTTCAACTTAAAATAGGTTATGCAAGATATACCACATCATAAAACAGGAGCATTTGTATTGCCTTACCATTTCCTTTTAGGTATTTAATCACACTAGTAATGGCAGAAATTCACTTTACATAAGGCTATAAGAAGGCTTTTATTCTATTCCCAGCAAATTTTCTGAAGCATTGTAATAGAACAAGTGTGTCCTGGCTTATAAAACAATAAATAACCAATTTTGTAAAAGCACTCCTGGGAACTGCTGGACCCAATCTCTGTAATGTGTTAAGATTAAAAACTAACAGAAGGGCTGGTAGAATGATTCCATCTGAGATTATTGCCTTTAGTCTTGGAAAACAGTAACAGTCAACCCTGTTCAGCAGGTAAGGCTGTTTACTTGAGAGAAAAGATTGGTCTAAAAACATGTTCCATGTTTGCTACAGGATTTAGTGTCAAGAGTGCTCAGAGAATGACAATGACAGCACAGCAAAAAAGGAACAACCTCAGGCAAAACTTCCTGCACACACTGCATGCATTAACCAGTTTCACACCCATTCTCCTCCCTGGGTCAATCACACCTGATGGCATGCCACTCACATGTGGTGAGGTCTTCTGTGAACTCATAAGGGGCCCTGAAGTGAAATGACTGGAGTCTCTATGGCATGCCTTCCATGCAAAGAGTCCTGAGCCCTGTAGGATCCATGAGGGGCCAGAGGTGGCAGAGAAAACAACAATGACAAACAACAACAAAAACCACGCGCTGTCACTAAGCACAGGGGCTTTAGTTGGAAAGGTAAAACTTATACTTCACACAATGAAAACCAAAAGCATGTGATCAAGTGCCCCAAACGGCACAGATTAAACCACTAAGAGGAAGGGAGAGAACTGCAGAGGGGCTGGCAGAGGTAGGAGGAATGGGGGGAAGGCAGTGGGAAAGAGGAGCAATACTCTGGGATCAGGAAGATCAAAGAAGAAGCACCTAGGGTGGTAAAGAGCTAGGCCTTGATGGAAGGGAAGGGCAGGCCTGGGGACCAGAAAAGATAAGCCCAGGAGCATCAGAGATTGGGGAAAACAAGGAACACCCAATCCTTGTCCTCCATCACACAGGCTTTAGTTAGCCCTGCTCAGTGGAAACCCACAGCAGAACATAACCAAATGTCCCTAAAGGCACAAATTAAGTGAAAATCACACAGTGCCAGACCATAAAGAGAAAGCTATAATGAGGTGTGGCTGAGAGGGGCCTTAATGGCATGCTCCCTTGCAGGTGACTTATGGGAAATATTCAAAAGAAGGAGGAAACAGAGGCTGAGACGAGAAAGAAGATTCCTTGTATTATTTGCAACCTTACATTTCTGCTCTTTAATTTCAATGAATTATTACAAAGAAACAGGAGTCTAGGAAGACTTTGGTATTTAACTCTGACAACCGAGGGTGGTTCTGGGATGTCGGCTGGCCCCATTCTGAAGCAATACTCAGCATGTCACTACCCACTATACGCACCGGATCTTGGGACTCCCTAGACAACCCATCGACTCAATGAGCCCTAAAAATATGAAGGCACTGGACCACTCAGTGCAATGGAAGGCTTTGGCCTCTGCTTGAGTTTGGGCCTGTGGCATGTGCTGGCAGGATGAGCGTCCACCCAGGAGGACAGTGCTGCACTGACCTTGGAAGGAGAGTGTGTGTCTATGCCACTTGCCAGGGAGAGGTGGTGTGTAGTCAGTCCTGCTGGAGAGAGAGTTCATCTCCACCCACGGTTAGGACCCTATGTCTTGGTAACGTCAGGGGAAGTGGAACCAGGTGCTTGCCAGTAGAGGCCAGGCAGAAAAGGAAGGCCACTCGGTCTCTCCACTCCTTTCAGCCACTTGGTCAAGAAGGCCTCCTCCTCTGGAGCTCAGGCCCTCTGTCTATCCTTTCCTCAAGGTTCCTTTGCATTGTCACCACTGGCTACTCAGCCTGAAACCAAGCACTCAGATAGCCCCAGCTTGAGGCAGCCTAGACCCAATCTTTCTCTCTCCCTGGGGCCTGGTCCTTCTCTCCCAGGCCTCAGGCACCCTCTTCCAGTTTTGCCACTTCCACAACTTGACCACAACTTCCTGCTCCACCAGTTGGATTGCCACTAACAACTATTTCCTGACCACACACACACACACACACACACACACACACACACACACACACACAGAGTCTCTGGCTTCCTTGTCCTTTCTCTCACAATTACCAGCTCTTGTGGCTTTCTGGCTCCAGGCTACTCCTAGCTTCCCTGATTACCTCCACAGCTACATTTCTAACTTGATCCCTTCAATATCCTCTTGATGATATTCTAACCACTATGACGTTATCTACCCATACACTTGTCCCATGCCCAAGCTAAGACGTTAAGAAGTCTTCTTGGTGGGCTTGGAGCTTTCCTTAATCTTCTGGCCTTTGTCCCCTACCCTCATTTCTTAATCTTTCAAACCTCCGGATACCCTCATGGTCCTCCTCCCTCCCCAGACTCCATATGCTCTTTTCATTTTTTACCCACTTGCAAATGGCCCAGAGTTGTCCCCACTCCTTTTCTCATTCCAGACAGTCCTCAGCCCTTTGCAATCTGGCAGGTCCCTGTGAATTCCAGCTAACATAGAAGAGACATGTCTTTCAGGTCACAGCCCCAGGGCAGCAGTAATGATGTGTTAGAGACAAAGGGCAGGCCTTGGTCTGCAGTGAAGCAGGCTGAAGGCCTTTGTGGTCCAGAGTGGTGATTCTGGAATACGCATGTGAATGTGTGTGCAAGTGTGGTATGGTAGGATTCTGGAGTATGTGTGTGAGTGTGTGTGCAAGTGAATGCAGGTCTATATGTGGGATGGTAGGATTCTGGAGTACATGTATGAGTGTGTGTGCATGGTGGTACAGTAGGATTCTGGAGTACATGTGTGAATGTAGATGTGTATGTGGGATCGTAGGATTCTGAAGTACACATGCAAGTGCATGTGCATGTGGGAGATAAGGTAGCTGAGCTTCTCTGCTATTACTCTGCTACATCTGAGGCTCACTGATAGGCCCAACAGTGCTAAGACAGGAACCATGTTTGGGCTCCTATGTGATAAGGACCAGGTTCTCAAATCAAACATTGAAACACAGGTCTGATGAAAGACAGGGCACTGACTTTGGGACAGCCCTCCAGAGAAGTCCATGGGGTCCTATGAACTCAGTCCTATACTATCAGTAACAGCATATTTTGCACACAATCTAGCTTTCTCTATTATTTTTAGAGTGCAGAGGAAAGGATATGGTGCACAGAGGCTGAGGCTTGAACCCTGGCTATATGAAGTCTGACTCACTGGCAGGTTCATGGACAGTGACAGTGTAGGGTTTCTGATTCTAACCACTCAGGCTCCTAGACAATGAACTCTTTGTAACCCTGCTCTGTTATTTCATCACTGACACTGATCTTCAATGTCAAGCAAATGTCACTCCTTATCTCTCTTCCTCTTTATGTCCTGAGACCTCTGGGTCATCATTTCCGGAGGTTAGCATGCAATATGATGTTATCTCAAGGGGAATTTTGACACAGAGGAATCAATGCCATTGTTTTCTTATAAAGGGGGGCTGTGTATGGCAACACCAAACCAAAGAAGGAAAATAGGTGGCCTCATTTTCAAGGCTAGCTCCTTTTCAGGAACAAAGCCCTCTGTGCTGTGAAGATACATCCTAAGAAGAGGGACACCTAAGCTGGGATCCTGTCTGCATGGGGAAAAACAATACACACTGTGTTGTGCAGTTTCCTCTAGAAACTCAAGATCATTAGAAATGTTCTCCATATCTTCTCTACTGTTTGTTTCACCCAAAGCTGAATCAGAGAATGGAAAGACATGTTCTCAGAGGTGAAAGTTGATGGGATGACGAGAAATTTACTACAGAGCTGGGACTCTTGCAATTCCCAGAAAGCAATGAAGTGCATAGCCCATGTGGAATTGTGGGAGGAAATGACACAGCCTCTACGGTCATGGATAGAAAGAACCATAGCCAAAAATAACTGTTGTAGGATAGGCTGAAGGCATAGCTCAAGTGATAAATGCTTGCTTAGAACAAGGCCTTGGATTGAATCTTAGCACTAGGAAAAAAAGAAAGTAAAGGAGGAGAGAGGCAGAAGAGAGGGAGAAAAAAAGAGAAATTTAGCTATTCAGGAGGCTAAGATCTGGAGGACTGTGGTTTGAAGCCAGTATGGGTAAAGTCTGAGAGACTCTGTCTTTTAAAAAATTAGGAAAAAAAAGGAAAAAGAAAAGAAAAAAGTGAATCTAGAGGCTTGGCTCAAGTAGTAGCGTGCCAGCAAAACTAGCAAGCAAGCACAGCAAGCAAGCAAGAACTCTGAGTTCAAACCCTGGTACCATTAAACAACAACAAAACCCTACTTTTTTCAATGCAAGCTGTGGGGGCAAGAATGCAGGGGGAAGACCACTTCACTGAGGTAACTCTTCATTAGCAACTAAGGAATAGGAAGCCTGGGATGCTTGGGCAATGTAGAACACCAAGGCAGATCCTTCCATACATATGCTGGATGCAGATAGGACCTGTACAAAGAAAGATGGAATTGAATTCAACTTTCTCTCTCTCATTGCTGCCAATCTTCCTAACATACCTTAAAACAAAACCAAAAAAAAAGCAGGAACCATGGGACTGGGCCCACCTTGTCCGTTGTGGATCCAGCATTTGTAATGCCACCGGTCTCTATGTCCAGGGACTCTTCTGTGAAGTTGACTGCATGCAGAACAGCCCATACGTCCACTGTCCTCTGGTCAGTGAGGACCTCAAAACTAAAGAGGTGCACCTCTGTGTCTCATAGTTTACATTATATGGGGAGAAAAAAAGTACCCAGTTTGATAGCCTTTTTCTAAATTTGATCATTTAAAAGGGAATCCATTAAAGTTGTTGTTTAACCCACAAAGCAAACAGAATTAAGAACATGTTCCTTTTTAAAAATACTTTGGGGTTTGGGTTTGGGGGGGCAAAGTCTCCCTACATAGACCAAACTGGCCTCAAACATGGCAAACTTCTTGTCTCTGCCTCCCAAGTACTGGGATTACAGGCATGTGTCACCATACCTTGTTTGTTACTAAGCTTTTATCATCTAGACTAGGATTTGGCAGGGTTGCTAACAGTTTACCTGCCACTAGGCCAAATACTGGCACAAAACGAGACATTAGCCAAGGTGTCCAAGTACAAGCAATGGCTTTCCCAGTATTGAAACATGGTAAATCCCTCTGTGTTCCAATCAGGTGAGACTGCTGGCAATTGAATTCATTAAGAAACATAAAATAAACTCACCTTGAAAATTTACTGGGACCTTCACCATCTTCATCATCAAAGTCCATTCTGAAAAGTCAATGTCACAATTGAGCACTGGTTATAGGTTTAAAGAACACTTGGTGACATGAGCTTTAAGAACAAAGCCAGATTTATCCCATCATACTGAGATCGAATGCGCCCAACCTTTTGAAGTGCTAAAAATCAATTATCTCTACAGAGTCATCAAGTAGTCTCAAGAAAGGAAGCAGTATAATGGAAGGTCTTCACTGTGGATACCATCATTCCCACTTGGCAATGCTCAAGTACCAACTTCTCCCCTAGAACTCTACCCAAACTGCCAATGGCTCACTGGAGCTGGGCTGGAAATATCAGCATCCTTGGGATTACTTGCTTCCCTCCACTTCGTTTATTCACACTGGCAGTTCCTTTTATTGATTGATTTTACTTTACTTTGTGGCATATAAACAAATTTTTAAAGTTCCAGGATTTTTAAAATGAAAAAAATTAAAGGTAATGAAGAAATTATAAGGAAAAGAAAATGTAACTGCTTGCGATTTGGCTTGAGGTTTGGATGAATCTCAGTAAAAAGGACATTTAAGGTCATTGTCCTGTTAACTCCAGCACCGAACAAATAGCTATTAAGGTAGAGATGGTAATTTGGGGCTTAAACCAGTGAGGGTATCTGTGTGCTTACTGAAACTCACAAAATGATTGCTTACATTCCTTCTTTACTGGTCTCTCAATATAAACATAAAATGAAATATCGATGGGCAACTTGTTTAAATAACATCCCACATACTCCTAAAAAATAAAACAATCAAAAACCAAGCCTCTCTACTCTCAGTTAATATCACTCTAAAGATGTTAGGGCAAAGTAGGGACTTAATTGGCATCACCCACCATCTTTGATGAAGAAAACAAGAAATGAAAGAGATGTCCTGACTCTGCTGGGCATCCAGGGTAAGCCAGGGTCCCTGAGTGCAGTGGTGTCCTGTGGTTCTCATGAACAGGATGAAGCACCATTCCTTTGATCCAGACATGAGGGAGGCAAGACCATCTGGCAGCTAGTACTGAGAAATTTCTTGTCTGAGCAGCTCATTGTAAGAACCTAGAACTCTGGGCTTCATGGCAAGACCCTGCTTCACACATCAACAACAACGAAGAGTGTCTGTTAAAGACCAAACCTGGAGACATGGAGCTGCTGGTTTCACAGGGAGGAGACTCCATCCCCTAGACTCTCGGGGCTGGGTTTTAGTGGTTAAGAGGTGACTTGATGAAGGCACAGGACAACTCAGGCAACCAGGAAATAGCCAGGTTGCAGAGGAAGAGGCCTCTTTACACAAGCATGCCCAAGAGGAGACCTAAGGAGGCAAGTCATATTCTCCAGGCATTACAGTACCTTGGGAGTCTTAAGGACTGTGACTTCCTTCTTTCTTCCCTCTTTCCCTTCTTCCTTCTTTAAATACTATCTTTTAGTATGCATTTGTCTAGTTTTATGTGTTATACAGCCAAAATCTGAGTCTAGGCATTCATTATTCAGTTCAAGATCACCTGATGGGATCCTCTGTCAATTTGGAATCACTGGTTCTAATACATAAGTTGTCCTAACTGATAAGACTAAAAATGAAAAGCAGTTAGATCACTGAAAATAGGACAATAATACCAGAGGGCAAACATGACTCTACACAAAGAGAAGGGGAGGTGGGAAAGAACAGATAAAAGACTACTACCTACTACTAGGGGAGACAGACATGTACCCCAAACTTTACAAAGTCATTTGGGAATTCAGACACCAGGTCATTGGTAGCAGTTGTCTATGCTGTGGGCAAGCAGGAGCACAATGCATGAGTTGTGAAGTAAGGCAAACTCACCAACATTCTGCATGATTACCAAGCCATCACCTCACTTTGCTGAAATTACATGTGGGACATAACCAACCAAAATCCTGTAACCAAGCCCAGCCAGCATTTGAAGGACCTGTAGAGCCACACTGCCACCGAGTGATCACAGTGGGGAAGAGCAATTCTGGTGTTCACATCAAAACCATTTCAGTGTTGGAAAGAACATTTTGAAAATTTCATAAAACCTATTCAAGTAAACCGTAAGTGGATGGGAAACATAGAATTACTTTTTAAGTTACATTATGACCAGGAAGGTCCGGTATGTTTCAACATGTTAGTCAGCCATCCTTCCTTAACCATCAGGCCTTTGGGATGTTGGGATATATAGGGTGCCAAATGGTCTTGATTTTCACAGGACCAATGAGACTGCTAGGATCCAGGACTCTAGTGCTTTAAGAGAATTCCAAGAGGATCAAGATGGGCTGCCACTGTCATTTTAACAAAGACAGTTTTATTCTTCACCTGTTCCTTCCACTGAAGATACAAGAAACGAGCTGGGTGGTAAAGTATGCCTCATCTGGCCAGGTGAAGGTATAAGAGAGGGATGGCCCTGCTCTGAACTCAAGGGTTTTTGGAAATCCAGTGGGAATTTGGAAGCCATGATTTGTTTGAAAAATTAGGAACGAGAGGGCTGTGCCTCTCACGCATGCACGCTTACAACAATACATGTGCAGCAATCAGACTCAGTAATTTGGAAAAGCACGAAGTGGGGGACAACCCAGAAGATAAATCAGGCACCTTACATAACTGTTAAGATCCTCAGGGTAACTCAACCCACTCCAAAGCAGTGACGCTGCCTCGTCAGCCACACTCACACACATACACAAACGAAGCTCCTAAGGACAAAAGAGATTTTACAGAGTGTCACTTACCAAGATGTCCACTGAACTGGGTCTTCCATCACCACATCCAACTCTCAGCTTTTATTATTTTTTTTTTTTGCCAGTCCTGGAACTTGAACTCAGAGCCTGAGCACCGTCCCTAGCTTCTTCTTGTTCTTCTTTTTTTTTTTTCTCAAGGCTAGCACTCTACCACTTGAGCCATAGCACCACTATTCTTTCTATTTATGTGGTGTTGAGGAATCGAACCCAGGGCTTCATGCATGCTTGGGCAAGCACTCTACCACTAAGCCACATTCTCAACCCCAACTCTCAGCTTTAAATATGCCTACAATAAACTGTGCTTATTTCTCCTGCTATAAAAAGTCTAAGCAAATTATCCTGTGCTTTATGTCTCTCTATTATCCTGAAGCAGCCGGATAATAAGAGAAACCAAAATATGACTTTAACTCCTACGTTTTCATTTTAAAGAACCCAGTGCAATAAAGCAAATAATAGAAGTCTTCAGAAATTGAACTAAAATTGACCTGATTTTACTTCCTGTCAAGGAGCCTGAATTCTGATCTTCATAAAAGCCAGGCCAGGGATTTCTGCCACTAGTGAAGAGTGAGCCGCATCGCTCTTCCATATGATGATGATGATGATGACGACATATTGTCAGATCATAGTCATCATGCAGAACTCTCTGATGCTACCACTAAAGTTAACCAAAGCAAAGAGGCAAAAATAAATAAATAAATAAAGAGGAATAGGCCTGGCAACAGCAACAGGAGAGGAGCAATCCTCCAGTGTACAGCTCCCTAAATGGTGAAGTGACAAGTGTGTCCAGCCAGAGCCGAGACCTGCCAGCCAGGATTCCTTCCAGCAGTGCTGGTGCATCCATGTTAGCAAGAGACACACCTGTTTACATAAATATGCACTTCACATGGCCAGATCTAAGCATCCTACATCCAAGTCTGTCACAGGGAGACCCTAGTCTATTGGTTACGTGCAGTGGGAATATATTTTCCCCCTCAGTGATGACATTTTAGAAGCTCAGCACTAGGTCCAAGGTCTCTTTATCTCCAACAGGGGTTGGATTTGGGGGAGGCCACAGCTCCTGACCTATCGCTACTGCTTTCCTCCTAAGATCAGAAGCAGTGAGTGGCCCATATTGGAGACCTCACCTTTCCCCTCCCATTCCTGAGACCAGAGAGCTCATCACACCAATGCAGTTCAGGTGACTTGCTTCAGCCATTTTCCCCACATAAGTGATGCAACTCTTGATTCCAATTGCCAGGAGAGCCAGTGCTGGTTGGCACAGTTATAGAAGGTTGTTAGCAGTGCAGAAAGGAAGTCCAGACAAGAGGGATGTGCAGTTCTGGGCCAGGCCCATTGACTGTGGCCAGCAGGACCCAAAAACTTTGAGGGACAAGTTCTATTTGGTTTTGAAACCCTAAAATAAGATGGGTGACCATCCTAAAATTTTGAGACACTTCTTCCATGAGAATGGTCAGGTCAGTGGTGTAGCAATAAACTTGGGGACAAAGGTGGGGAAGTTCATGCCCCCATCACTTTTCTCTCACCACCTCCCTCTCCCTATTTTCCCTCTCTCTTTCTCTGTGTGTCCTACAATCCCAGACACTAAGAGCTGGAGTACAGCTTGTCAATGACAGGGGAAGCAGTGGTCAGTGTAAGCCACTGCATAGGGCCACAGTTAAGATTATTTGCTCTTTGTCCACTGTGACCTCCATGAGGAGCTCCTTGACACTGAGCTAAGTGTTTAGGCAGTGAATGAGAGCTGTTATCAAGAGGTTCTAAAGCAGTGGTGGCTTCAATTACAATTTCAACAATGTAAAAATGTCAGGTGTTACTATGGAAACAGCTCTGTAAAAAGAGTTTGGGTTTTTTTTAGCTTAGACATGGATATGTCCCTACATGACAGAGGCTTAGCAAGTAGAATCTTGGATGGCTTACTTTGTCTGACAGGGAGATGTGAGCAGGCACATAGACCCCCAAGAATGAAGATAGGCTGCCTCAGGAAAAATATTGTTCTGCCTTCAAAGGCCATACCTCATCCTTACATTTGGTAGGATGGCAGAGGCCTATCTCTTTTATCTCTTGCTCTATTATGAGGTGGGAGAGGGAGAGGGAGAGGGAGAGGGAGAAGGAGAGGAGAGAAGGGATAGGGATGGGGGAGAGGGAAAGGGAGGGGGAGGAAAGGAAGGAAGAAGAAAGAAAGGGAGGAAGGGAGGGAGGGTCACATTGGTGGAGATATTTTCTGTCTAAAACTGGCTGACCACTTAAAAATAGGCCTAGCCCCCTAAGTCTTTAACTGTGAAGAATGTGTTCTGCTATGTAACTGGACAGTAGCAGCCCTAAGAGCTATGAATGGTCAAAAATTGCACTGAAAAAAACAAATTGATTTGACTTCATGAGGAGTTCTACTTATCAAATATTTAATTGACAATAAAATGGATTCAGTGCAGGAATGGGGTTGAATGATACAATGAATCTGAAAATGTCTGTTATTTTTTTTCCCCACAGGACTCCTGTTGATTGGTTTGGATTTACATTCTGTATATAGATGCAAAAATTAACCATGATTATATGCAGGGTTGTTTTTTCTCCTGTTTTGAGGGGGGGGTTTTTTGTTTTGTTTTATTTTGTGTTTTGTTAGTAAAGGGGATTGAACTCAGGCCCTGGGCGCTGTTCCTGAGCTTCTTTTGCTCAAGGCTAGCACTCTACCACTTGAGTCTCAGTGCCATTTCCAGCCTTTTCCGTTTATGTAGTACTGAGGAACCCAAGCCAGGGCTTCATGCATGCGAGGCAAGCACTCTACCACTAAGCCACATTCTCAAAATATGCAGTTTTTTTGGTTGTTTGTTTCAAGAGTGACAATACAATGAATAGCTCTCATTGTTATCAACTTTATTATCTGAGCAGCATTTAATGCAAGCTGGCTTTCAGATGCTGGGCTCCAGCACTTGAATTTTTTTTTAATGTTTTCATTTTCCACCTACCTAGTCAGGATTTTTTTAAGTTAATTATCTTTAAGTACCAGCACAAAGTGGTTTCAATTCAACATGTTATCTGTGTGTGTGTGTGTGTGTGTGTGTGTGTGTGTGTGTGTGTGTGTCTATCCTACAGCTTGAAGGTAGGGCTATGTGCTGTCTCTTAGCTCTTTCATTTAAAGCTGATATTCTACCACTTGAGCCACAGTTCTACTTCTGGCTTCCTGGTGGTTTACTGGATATAAGTCTCACAGACTTTCCTGTCCAGGCTGGCTTTGAATCATGATTCTCAGATCTCAGCTTCTTGAGTAGCTAGGATTACAGGCATGAGCCACCAACATCCAGCCTCAACAAGCTCATTTATACATACAATGAATCTTGAATTTTTTTTCAAAGATATTCTTGCACATACATATCCAGAAAAGAGGAAAGGATGAAGGGCCAGAGGGTAGATCCTTGGCAGCCACATGGCTGGAGCTCAGCTGCCAAACCTGACTCTAGGGCTCAGGCAGGTTACGGGTGACCTCCTTCCTTCAGAGAGATGGTCTGAACGAGGCCCAGCAGGATCACCAGCACATTGTCACCACAAGGATAAGCAAACACAAGTCCCCAGCTAGGTGGCAAGGCTAAGCAAAACATGTTCATACTTAGGAATCTTGCAAAATCTAAACAGGATGCAAACTTCTGAGCTTCTACTCTGGGAGGGAGGGTAGGGAACACAATACTTTCTTAATAGGTCAAGGGCATTGCTCAACATTTTACTGGAACCAGTTCGTGGAAACTCTGAGGCTGCTTACCCGGAACGCCGCTTTCCTCCACGAGCAGGCATGGCCCCTGCCATCCTCACCTGTCCAGTGGCCGCCATGGAGGCAACGGGCAAGGTCACCGATCCAGGGATGTCTGAGGCCATTTCTGGAATTCAGCAAAGACAAACGGTTTTTGTCAATGCCAGAAAAATCCAGTAACAACGATAGCTGCTGTGGGGACCCAGTATCCTCGACAAGGTGGGACGTCCAAGGCTCAGGTGTGCTGCTGCCAGGCCTGTCACTACACACACGGTCTGGTGAGTTTATTCTCCTACCCTGGACTTCTTCTCTGGAAATGAGGCCTTTGGGCAGTACTCCCAAACTCAGTGCTCTAAACCATCATTGAAAAGAATCACTATAGCTTAGCAGCTTCCACAACTGCCTCCTGATCACCTGAAGGCAGGTAAGATGTCTAAGAATCTGGCAGTGTGGACAGCCTGAGAGGTACAGCTGCACAGGTACCAAACACTGGTACCTGCCATGAGCCAGCGCCTTGTGCTGGTGTCCATGAATGCCCTGCCATTACGCCTTGGCGATTATTACATGAAGTGGAAAGGCTGCCTCCTACCTTAGTGTAGAGCTCTGAAAGTCAGAGCTCTGTGTCGCTCCTTTACACACAATGAGGGTAGTGAAGTCTGGGGCTTTGAAAGCACCTGTGTGGACAGGGTGTATGGAAACTCGGGACTACATCAGGCTGACTACCCCAATACTCCCTAGCCAAGGCCTCTCCAGGAATAGGTATTAAACAAGGAAGTCAAATACTAGATGAGGGTCCCATGTACCGTGGTGTGTGTGTGTGTGTGTGTGTGTGTGTGTGTGTGTGTGTGTGTGTCTCTCTCTCTCTCACACACACACACACATCAGTACTGGGGCTTTATCTCAGGGCTTCACACTTCGGTTTTGTGCTTACAGA
The DNA here is from genome assembly GCF_023159225.1 of Perognathus longimembris pacificus. Taxonomy (NCBI): domain Eukaryota; kingdom Metazoa; phylum Chordata; class Mammalia; order Rodentia; family Heteromyidae; genus Perognathus; species Perognathus longimembris. The sequence continues at coordinate 29,435,171 of NC_063180.1, forward strand.
TGGCATTCTACCACTTGAGCCACACATGTAGTTCCTGCTCTTTGCTGGTTAATGGGAGAGAAGAGTCTAGGATTTATCTGCTTCAGATACCAGTCTCCTAAGCAGCTAGTATCAGAAGCATGAGCCACTGGCTCCTATGTTGTTTATTATTATTGCTTACAAGCCAGACACTTGGAAGTTCTTTAAGAGCACGTTAAGCACCTCTCATCTCAAAGCCAGTTTCTGGAGAGTTCCTGAACTCTCAAACCATTCATGGCAAGATGACCACCTCAAGCAGCTTCTCTGGTTTTGTTAGTAGTTCTGGGGAATAGCTTCCACAATGTTTGTTTTCCTTAGCTCAACTCTGATTGGGAGTTGAAGGGAAGCCACAATCTATAAAAATTACTCTCAGTAGGATGAGAGAAGTGCTGAGCCATCAGCCTCTATCTGCACTGACCACCCCTCAAGCCTTTGCAATATGTATTTACACCACATAGCAACACACACAAACACCACAAATACACATCACAGAGATCACAAACAATGCATACCATACAGTAGCACACCACAAATACACAATTAATACAACACATCATATTCACAATACACACACACACACGCTCCACCCTGAAACTGATTCCATTCCTGAGTGCTATTGAAAGCTTCCCTTGGGCAGGGAAGAGCACACTTGCTGTCACAGTCCTTGGGACCCTGCTATCCAGACATACATCAGGAGATGCAAGTGGGCCAGGGAGGGAACCCCAATTTCTCAACAAGGTCTCCATCCCCTCTCTAATCCAGCTCCAAAAGACGAAGTTACAGTGAGCCTGGCTAGGTTGGGATGGGCAAGGGACTGGAGCTTTGCCAAGGATTTCCTGTGCCATGAGTATTTGCCACTTTCAGTGAGGAGGGATGTCTACTGATACACAGAAATAGGAGTACATTAGAATGACAACACCACACATCAAATGCAAGTCCACCTTCAAAACAGACTTAGACTTTACCATTGCACAAGCATTGAAACTGTGCCACCAAAACCGCACCATGGAGCTGCCTCTGTGTTTCAGGCCTCCCTCTGCACCTCTCGCCTTTGCCTTCAACAGTCAGACTTGGTCTTCACTCACACCAGTACTAGCCAGTACAGCTGCCACCATTGCTGGGGCTGTATTTGGTAACAGTAACTAATCACCCTCCTACCCAACCTGTGGGGACAAGGCTCTCCTGCCACCTTTTCTCTGGATGTAGCTATCTCTGCCCCACCTTCTCTAACATGTGGTTCTCCCTTGTCTCATCATCTGTCTGTGAAACGTCATTCTCCTACTCTCCCTTCTCTGCCAGACACGGGACTCCTATCCAATCTTCTCTGGGGATGTGGCTTTCCTACACCTATATCTCAAGGATGTGTACTGGTTTTCTAGGTGCCATATCCTTGCCTTCTATCTTCTGGCCATCCTTCTAGGATTCTTTTGCCAGCTGATGCGCCTCTTCCAGTCTCCAGAGGATCCTGTGCAGGATCCTTTCTGGAGTTATTCCTTGTGACCTCATCCAAGTCTGTGATAGCCATATAGGCTCTTTGCAAATGAATCCCAGATCCAGCCATCAACTGCTGCTGTCACTTCTCAGTCTCCTTGCCCTTTGGACTGTCTGGCTGCTGAACTAGTCTTCCTACTCTACTCTTCCTACTCTTTGCTCCTCTCATTCATTCCATTTGGAACCTAGACTGGACAAGGCAAGCCTTTCCATCCTCTTCCAGTGCATTAATTCTCTTTGAACTTAATACACACATCTCTCATGTGATCAAGGAGCTCCTGAGTGGTCAGCTGCTTCCCACCTCTCCTGCCCACCTCTCAAGCACACCACCCTGTCCATTTCTTGCCACACAATGTTCTTTTCCACCTCAAGGCTTTTGAACACTCTATGTTCTCCATCAAGAAACCTCTCTCCGGGGCTGGGGATATGGCCTAGTGGCAAGAGAGCTTGCCTCGTATACATGAGGCCCTGGGTTCAATTCCCCAGCACCACATATATAGAAAATGGCCAGAAGTGACGCTGTGGCTCAAGTGGCAGAGTGCTAGCCTTGAGCAAAAAGAAGCCAGGGACAGTGCTCAAGCCCTGAGTCCAAGGCCCAGGACTGGCCAAAAAAAAAAAAAAAGAAACCTCTCTCCTCTACCCTCTCATCTCCTCACAGTCACCTAGATGCAATTCAAATGTCATCTCTTAAGGAACAACGTTTCCAACTAGCTCCCCTACACTCCACCCCCACCACAGTTCAGGATCTAGTTCCTTAAGATTCACTCTCATGGTACCTGTACTTCTGGGAATCAATGAAGGTCACAGCACCAGGTAAAAGATAACAGATCCAAAGCAGTGGAGCCACAAAGAAAAAGGAGAAGATGTTACCACCTCAAAAAAAAAAAAAAAAAAAAAAAAAAAGAGGATGTGTGAGTCTCAGGGCCCTAAAAGGAAAATTCTAAAAAAAAAAAAAAAAAAATATATATATATATATATATATATATATATATATATCAACCCTTCCCCCCCCACCCCGCAAAAAAAAAACAGTGGTAACCAGATCCTCCTACTCTATACAGGGCAAAAAATTTTAGAGAAAGAACTAAAATACAGCTGGGCCAACTGTACATTTACATCTGGGGAACCAGCATGCTCAGTATCAGACCCTCGGTAGCCACATCCTCAGCAGGCCACTAAGTATTCAGGTGGCCTGGTGCTGGCTCTGACTTGGCTGTTTCTGTGTCTCCACTCCAACTGAGAAATGGGTTCATCGGGACGTTTTTCCCTGTTGCTGAGGTTGCTAGAAGAAACTGGGCTCCATTTGGTTTACAAGTAGCATTTGCCAAGCTCTTATTTTGAACCAGAAGCTGAACAATAGCCCAAGAAGGAAAACCTCAATGGGAGCTGAGTTTCCTACAGATGTGTGGCTAGTTAATTTTACACTGAGCACTACCTGAGGTGAAAGAGGCCAGACACAGTGATGGGAATCAATGGGAACACCCAGAGGCTTCCAGGAGGGGGCCACACTCTGGAGAACTAGATCACAACATAAAAGATGCTTTCTCCTACATGCTTTGCTTTGATTGCTCCCTAAGCTCCATTGAGGGGTAAGCTTTCTTTCCATTTCCCATCAAGGAGCTTTCTGGCTTTGTATACAATCACAACTCTCCAAAGATTGAATCATTCCCCCAACCACAAATACAACCATCTTGAAATGATCTCTGCTCAGGACCCTCAGGACAACCAGTGTCAAATACAAAATCAGAAATATCTGTATTCATAGCAGTCTTATGCGAAACACAAACAATCCCCCGCTCCCGCCAGCCCCAACCTGGAAAGCTGTACTTCCCACCTGTATTCACAAGAATGTCCCCCCACCTGGGAAGCTGTACTTCCTTCCTCAAACAAGGGACAATGACTGCTTGTGCTTGGGCAAAGTTGCAGTGAGGTTTTGAGGTCATTTTACAATCAGTATAAGCTAAGGATTTTGCAAGCTTCACTATAATACAGAAAACAGATCTGGCTCATGACAGCATCTAGACTGTTTCACATTTCAAATTCAGATATATTTTGTTCAATTCCAATAATGTAGCACAGGCAGGAAAAACCTGGGGGAAAAATGTGAAGCTTGAGAGCATTACAATGAGAGAGAGAAAATGAAAACAGACATTTTGTTTTCCCCACTATTTCCTGTGAATCCAAATAAGAAAGGTACTCTTCTATATTTACATTGGAAAAAATTAATTACATGCCAACTTCCACAATATCACCACACAGTATATTTTAATGATCATTCAAACACATCAAAACCCAAAAGGCTTTCTCTATGGATGGGAGAGGAGGAAGGACAGCTAACGGAAGAAAAATGATCTCCTCAATTGCTATCTCTTAGAATAATCTCGTCACAGAAAGCACATCAAATATCACAGCCCTACCTTTTAAGAAGGATTAAATAAAGATCTTTCTTTCTTGTGGCCAGCACCTTCCTAGAAGAATATGCTATTCTTGTAGAAGAAATGGCAGGAACCTCTGGGAGGATGTTGCTGCATTTGTATTCTGCTCAGAAAATGTCATCACAGATCTGTTTACCTTAACTGTGGACCATGATTCAGCTGTGACAACTGTCTTGCATACTGATCAATTTATTTGCAGTAAAATTTCAAGCATTAACTGCTTAGGTTCTGAAAAACCAGATACTCAGATTTTTGTACAACTGCAATAAATACACTTTTTAAATGTCTGGATTGTTATTCATATGTTTCTATGACAGAACATGAAGTATTTTTCTTAATGTGAAAGCAAGGAAGAGTCCTATTCTCCTCTAGATGGAGGGACAGGCACACAATTCTCCAAAAGCCCCTTTGGGATGGGATTTTGTAGCACTATATACAGGAAAGGCAAGCAAACAAAAAACATTAGAGTAGGAGTCTCAGTCCAAGACCTTTCTAGGCTTTAACAGCTATGTCAGCCTAAGCAAACATCCCTATCCCACAGGTAGGCTAGCTCTGACCTCCGCAGAGATTGCAACTGTTCCATAGGACCAAAGTCACGTGCCCAAGCGACCGTGAACCAATGACACCTCTGAAACTGGGAGCCAAAATAAAACCTTTCTTTCTTTAAGTTGTTTTCTTAGGTATTTTGTCATAGTATGGGGAAGCTAACATATTCTGAATGAATGACTAGGCTTTCAAAAGGTAAGAGACAATCCCACTTCTGAAATCATTTCTGAACTTGTGGTGTACGATCAATGATCACATTATACAAGTCACCATCAAATCTATATTTGCAATATAACATCAATACTATGAAGACACATCTTTTTTGCTTAAAAAAAAAAAAGGATGTAGGGCTAGGGATATGGCCTAGTGGCAAGAGTCCTTGCCTTGTATACATGAGGCCCTGGGTTCGATTCCCCAGCACAGAAAACGGCCAGAAGTGGCACTGTGGCTCAAGTGGCAGAGTGCTAGCCTTGAGCAAGAAGAAGCCAAGCGAGGGACAGTGCACAGGCCCTGAGTCCAAGGCCCAGGACTGGCAAAAAAAAAAAAAAAGGATTTAGGACAATAATAACAAAAAGCAGAATAAAAGATGGTTGTAGCACATCCTCATTCATATCTTGTAGAATTGTTTCTTTCCTTTTTGCCAGTCCTGGAGCTTGAACTCAGGGTGTGGATGCTGTCCTTGAGCTTTTGTGTTCAAGGCTGGCATTCTATCTACCCATGGAGCCACAGCTCCATTTCCACCTTTTGGCTGGCTAGTTGGAGATAAGAGCTTCACAGTCTTGCCTGCCTGGGCTGGCTTCAAACTACAGAACTCAGATGTCAGCCTCCTCAGTTGCCAGGACTACAGACCTGAGCTAAAAGCACCCAACTGCAGTTGTTTCTTATACTGGTTTTCACAACAATAAACAACCTTTAGGAGTTATTATTCTTTGTCTCTACTTAGATCTTGCATCTTTTAAGAAAAACTTATTTTTACTCTAGCCCTTGTTTAAATCCATTTCCCTGAGGCCAGACATCCCCTCCCCTTGTCTTTCATCCTCTACTGCTCTCTGCGTTTCCTGTCAGTCACTGTCCCCCTCCCTTCTCCCGCAGCCTCTCTACTTTTCCTGTCAATCACTGCCCCTCTCTCTTTTCCTGCAGCCTCTCTTGATGCTTCCCTCCATACGTGGCTTTGTGTTTGTTTGTCTTTGTCTTTTGGGACATTTCTTATTCCTATACTTGTCCCACCCTCCAAGAAAAGAGTACCAATCTATAGACAGACACTCAGACATTCACCCAAATTTTCTTCTTTACTTCTGTCCTTCTGCACTTGACTTTCAGCTTTAAACTTTAAATACAGCCACATAGTGTTATTTACTCCCCATGAAGATTAATGTCAAAACAGTATACTTTGCACAGAATATTTGGTATTACTCTGTTAACTGCAGAAAGAATAATTCTTTTCAGATAATTTTAGGAAACCAAGACAAATAATATATTGTTCAGAAAGCACTGTTCTTCCTATACAATGCTTTTTCTATTAAAAAAAAAAAAAGAAAAAGATTGTGAACTCTCCCTGTTTACACAACAAATTATGAAAATCACATATCCTCCCACAGAGATAAAATTCTCCTTAAGAATTTTTATACAGTAAAATGGTATTCTTGTTGAACATATCCCTTGATGAATACATTCATCCATCATTCAAAAAAGCATTTTTGTGTTAAATTTTAAATAATGAATTATTCTCCAGATATGAAATTCACAAAATAGTAAAACAGTTTACATGCAGGGCATTAAAATTGCTTTTCTTATCAAAGTGGTTGAGGTATTTTATGCTCTCTAGAAACGAAAAGGGATGCTTTCCCCGTGGCCAATTTCTGCTTGGGGGACGAGGGGGTCAGGAGCTCTTGTATAAAGGCTATAGTTGCCCAGGATGACAGGAAGCTGGGGCAGGTACTGATAGGACACATTTTCTGGCTACTGAGGAGGATGCAAGACTCAGAAAATTCTTGAGAACACCACTGCACTTCGCAGAGACTTCAGCTCAAAAGCATGAGGTTTACCTTGGCTTAGACTACCTAAGACAGAGGTAGGCATATTGTTCTGGGGGTTGCCATCCTATAAGGTCTCTGGGACAAGTACCCAAATCTGCAACCATGCAAAGCCACCATGGTCACTACAGAAATGAGCAGGTATGGCTGTTTCAATCGATAAGCACCAAAATTTGAATGTAAAGCAAGTATTATGTCAAAAACACTGAAAATTATTCATGACTCAGGCCACACAAAAACAAGAGGTATGACAGATGTGATGGTTTGGTCATAATTTTCCAACCTGTTTATCCTGTCTTCTTTTTCCCTAAACTGTTAGTGTTTAACTGAATGTACGTTATTGGGTTTATATTCTGTATATACATTATTTCTCTAGAAATATTATTATGCACACCAGTCAGAAATGTAGTAGTCCTGAACTACACAGCTTTCTGTCTGGCCACCAAGAGAGCATATGTTATTACTATTTACAGCAAAAACATGTGTATTTTCTCTTGGATTCATTGTTTTAAAATCAGAGAACTTCCCTTTGGGGTCATTTATCATCTTATTTTACAAATTCTTTTAATGAGGTCCTTAATTTCCTATATTTACTGTCAACAAATGCTTTCTTTAAAAAAAAAAAAAACATCCAGCCAGATGCAGGTGTTCATGTCTGTAATCCTAGCTACTTAGGAAGCTGAGATCTGAGGACCACAGTTCAAAGCCAGACAAGCTAGGAAAGTCCACAAGACTCTCACCTCCAATTAACCACCAAAGAGCCAAAAGTGGAAATGCAGAGCTCTCGCGTGGTAGAACAAGCCTTGAGCAGAAAAGACTAAGGGACAGTGCCCAGGCCCTGAATTCAAGTCCCAATGCTGGAACAACAAAAAATTTTCTTTCTCAATCCTAAAAGATAAATGACCTAACTACAGAACTCCAGATTTACAATAACTTTTCACTAATTTAGTATTGAAAATATTATTCTACTTTCTTCTGGCTTATATTATCCTTGTTAAGATGTCAACAAGGATGTTATTTATCTTGCTTAGCATTTTTTTGTAGCTGCTGAATCTAGGACTCAATGACATTCACTGTGTTCAGAAAATTATAGCCTCTTTCCTTCAAATATTGCAGACCTCTTTTCTCTTCACTATCTGTCATTGGACCTCTGTAAGAAATAGATCTCATCTCTTTGTCTTAGTCAATCTTTCATTTTTCCTAACTGTCTCTCTACTGAATGCTGTGATTTCTTTCACTTCACTATCTAAGTCATTCATTTGCTACATATCTGTGTTTACTAATTTTATTTTTCAAAGCTATAATTTCCAGACAGTCTACTTAGATTAAATATCAGCCAGCCAGCTGTCTCCTTTCTATTTGACCCCCAAACAAATGATGACTTTGGACATTTAAACAGCAAGGCTGGGAGAGATGAGGTAGATTTAATTTGATGGAGAAAATGAAGTAATAAACTAGAGTTTGTACTCAGCTATCATCAGATGATTCATCGCCACGATACAATGTCATTCAGTTCATTGTTTCAGAAGGAGTGGATTTAAGTTAAAAATGACCTGCTTTGTATTGTATGATACAAGTAATTTAAAATGTTTTGTAATTTTTTAATTAATTTCACTTTTACCAATTTTAATACTGTTTTTGTTTTTAGGGATCAGAACTAAATGTGAGTTTATTTTGAAGACAAGTTTAAAGGAAGTAGAAAATTAACTTTCTAAATAAAATAAATCCATCTCTAAACCTGGATATGCATCAGCAACCAAGAAGACAAATCACACAGTTAATTACAGTTTGAATGAAGATCTAATTGTTAATTTCTGCGTGTTTCAGGCATTCCACATGAGCAACTTACCTGAAAAGCTTTTCAATTTATATGTCAGAGAAGTTGGTAATTACTTCAACTCCCTACTGACTTTATTAGAGAAATGATAATCTTTGCATAGTTAGCTTATAATTATTTTATTTATCAAGTGAAGTCAGTATTTAATTTAGGGAAGTACAAACCCTACAGTCTTTTAAACACACACACACACACATACATAACTACTGGGATCTATACTGAAGGACTGACCTCCACCCTATTGCCTCAGGTGCATACAAACACCAGTCAAAACCTCAGGTAAGTGTGAACCTGCTTTGATATGTGGGCAGGGCAATTCACCTAACCCAACAGAAGAAAAGCACAAAACTTCTCAGATCTAACAGGCTTTTTCATTAACCTCTGCCACCATGCTCAGACCCCATATAAGCATGGTCCCAAATTCACCCCCTCACACAACCTCCAAGCCCACGGGAAGATCCGTTCCCCTCATTGTTCCTCAATAAATAGTCCTTGCCTGTTGAGGATCGAGTCCAGCCTATTCCTTTTCCGTTTTCCTAACCTCTACTCCACAAGAAATGTGTTACACTACTCATAGACACCATAGAGAACTCTAACAAGAGGTTGGCCAGAGATGGATTCAAAATCACTAAGCACCTTTCCTTACCCTGGTCTACACATACCCTTAAGTCAGCAACGCAGAGTTTCTCTTTTAAATAGTTCAAAAAGAATTTTGTGATACAATTTGAAGGTATTCTGCCTTTAAAAAATTTAAATACAGGAATGGGGGCAGACAATTGGAGAAATGAAGGGTGGGTGAATACAGTCATAATATACATGTGAAGTATATATGTCTGAAAATGGAACTAGAAAAATTGAGGAGATGGGCGGAACTAGGGGAGATGCAGAAAAACTGTGAAAGGGCAACATTGATCAAGATGCATTGTACTTGTAAACAGACATGTTGACTATACAACTACTTACAGGTAACAATGAAAAAGGTAAATTCATAGAAGAGCATTAGCCAATTACAACTGAGAGGTAACATCAGGCAAAGTCAAACTGAGTAACATTCTTCAAGATAAATGAGGAGACTGAGCAGCCGGTGCAGCTCTATATTGTAGCTTGGGCCTGAACGGACCCTGAAGCTTCCTCGAATAACTGCAGAACATGCCAGTGTGAAGCCTGAACAAAATGCAGTCTAAAATAATCAAGGTAGCCAGACAGACTTCATCTGAACAGAAGTCAGTTAAAGTTAGGATGCTTTGCCATTGTTTGTAAGAGGCTTCACTGCCTTGTTTGATAATTGTGCTGTGTACTGGAATATCCGCAGATAAATATTTGAAGTGCCAGGTGCTCCACCAGGCAATCAAGTCCCTGACAAGTTACTGCCCCAATAAGTAACTAATGTATACATAGCAGGAGGGAATTGGCGCCAAAAGTCCCTTGCAGCACCCCCCACTAACAGTCCCCCCACTAACAGTCCCACCACTAACATGTGGAAAACAGGGGAAGGCTGACTCCAGATGCCTTTTGCAAACTTTTGACTGTCTTGCTGTTAAGCGACAATGCCCCAGCTAATCAGGAATAGATAACACACTAAAGGTTAACCAATTACATGTCTTTTTAACTGGGAATACCCTAGACTTGTTTACTATAAAAACCCGGTGTAATCTGTGCTGGGGCCTTCGTCCATCTTGGCTGTGTCCATCTTGGCAGTGTCCTTGTGGGTGTAGGTCCAAGCTCGAGCTTGTTAATAAACGACTCTTTGCCTTTGCATCAGAATGAGCTTCTCAGTGGTCTTTGGGGAAGTCTCAAATTTTGGGCATTTCATGAATACCTGTGCTTGTCATGAAAGAAAAGAGAAGAAACATGGCACAACTGAAGGAGGCACCACAACTTAATGTGTCTTATAACCCTCAATTAAATTCAGACCCAGGAAAATAAACTTTTTGTTATGAGGAACAATCATCCTATATTTTCCTTACTTTACCTGTGTTCTGCTGTAGAAAATAGTCAGTCTTTGTCCGTTTTCCAGGTAAGACACGTGACCCTGAGTGAAAAGTTGCTTGCAAAGTGACAGATGACTGACTGAAGTGATTAGAGTGAAGTCCTTGCACTTCCCACGTTCCCTAAATAAATGTAGTAGGCAAATACCACAGTGGAAGAGGGTGAGCCATTTGTGTCTGTGTGTGTTTAAGAAACAATGCGGGGGAGGGCTGGGAATATGGCCTAGTGGCAAGAGAGCTAAGAGCACTTGCCTCCTACACATAAAGCTCTTGCTTCGATTCCCCAGCACCACATATATGGAAAACGGCCAGAAGGGGCGCTGTGGCTCAGGTGGCAGAGTGCTAGCATTGAGCAGAAGAAGCCAGGGACAGTGCTCAAGCCCTGAGTCCAAGGCCCAGGACTGGCCAAAAAAAAAAAAAAAAGAAAGAAACAATGGGGGGAAATGTGGACCAGAATAACATGAGTATGTGCCAGAAAGCACATACAGAGTCTTCGCACCAGGGGTGAACAGAGGAGTGGGGGTGGAAACAGAACCACCTTCTATAATTCAATATCAGAAGGTACATATACCAACCTAATGTAAGCTAGATGATGTTAAGAAGAGTCAGAAAAGTCTTGTTTCTGCTGTGCTGCTTGTCTCTAGTCTGCTCATTTTTTTGTCTGGGTGAATACTCCTCACAATACTAAAATAAGTCCTTCTAAAATGTTCACCTTGTGAGACTCTCCTTTTTGTGAGACACCATGAAACGCTTTTCCTGAGTGGGTCTCAGTGATTCTGCATGGGAACTGTGAAGCTGAGGCTATCCTCCCCCATCCGTTCCTGAGTGACAGTATCTTGTGCGGTTGACTACTTAATAAATGGCTGACTCTATAACCACCCAATAATGCACTGTGAAAGAAAAAAACCAAGCCTGGGTTTGCACACCACTGTGAGCACACAGTTGGCATTCAATTAATATTTGTTTAATTAGGTGGCTAGGCAATTAAAATAATTAATGTCTGGCCTAGGCCAATGAATGTTGAGTGGTACCATTTGCTGCCACTGGGGATCTAGGTGGAGGCTCAAAGGAAGGAGATGCAAGCTTTGCACAAGAAGTAGTTCCCCACAAACCCAGCAGGCAGCTGGGAAACAGGTCTGCCTTTTGTGATGCTGATCAGGAAAAGGCACACACCTCAAACCATTCCCTCAGCACTCTTTCTTTGCCCACAGGGAAAAACTGGAGTTCACAACCCCTTCTGCTTACTAACAATGGCTGGTCTTTTGAATAAATTTGCAGAGCCCCCTCCTACAGATTCACTATCCACAGATCCAAACCAGTTTCCAAACCATGTTTCTGTCCAAACCCCAGCACTAAGCTTGAAGCCTTTTGTGTGGGCAAACAGAGGCTGTGTTCAAGGAGGTTGTCTGAGCTGAATTCAAAGACTTTTTTTTTTTTTGGTGTGCAATGATTTAAAAAAAAAAAAAAAAAAAAAAGACCACAGCTGCGATCCTTGATCACATTCATTCACTTTAGTCCTTGGGGAACTTGGAATCCATCAAGCACATAAGATAATAGCAACCAATTTCCACACTATGCCTCATTTCAAACTGCTGATATTATAGAAACACCAATGTTGCCTTAAAAATAATAAGAAAAAATTCTTGAAATTATTTCACGCTTAAATCCCATTGTTAAGTACCTAACTATCTCAAAAGCACCATCTTAGTCTGGATATCCCACACAGACCTGGAATGCCAGCCCTAGGGAGGCTGAAGCAGGAAGAGCCATAGTTTAAAGCCAACCTGGGTACATAGCAGGGCAGGTCTTTAACAACAAAGCCTGGTGTTGTTTAAAGCTTTGATCTTTTATTATGGACCACACACTGTGATAGACGCCATGGCAGAACCAGTTGCTTGGTGTCTTTTGTAGTTATCACTGCCCAGAGTACTGTGAAAAGCTTTGTCCCCATAAATCAGAGTTCACAACCTCAGCTCTAGTGGCATGTGCTTCCACCAGAGGGGCATCATATACATCATACAAATATCATGTCCTGCCCATGGACAGAGCAACATTGGCCTCTGTCCACCCAAGCCTGGAGGACACCCACCTCCTGGAGCTGTCACAACCAAGAATTTCCCAGTAAGGCCCACCCCTGAGGGCTCCAGGAAGATGCCCCCCTTCTGTCTAAAGTCTAAACAGTACCTGTTACCTAGGTAACTGGCATACCTAGAGGAGCCACCTCCTCTCACTGGGCCACACCTACCTCTGCCCTAGATAAGGCATGTATGGGGGGGGGGGGGGCATTGTCTATACAGAACTGCAGAACTGCGTGTACCTTTCCTGACCTCCCTTCTGTCATTTAAAAAGTCCAATGACTTCTTAAGTGCTCTTAGAGTTCCCAACAATCTTGGCTTCAACTCAGGCAAACTGTAAGGCTTATTAAAGTAGGTAGCTGATGAGCAAGAACACCATGCCATATTCAAGCAGAAGAGATAATTTTATTTTTCCAAAATTCTGGCCTCAGGACAAGCTAGAGGAGAAGCTTGTAGCCAGATAAGGGGCGAGGCACCCCAGGGCCATGCCTTATCTAATACTGGGGAGGGGATGGGAAAGGTGTGGCCAGCCAATGTGACCTCAGAGCCTGCAACCCTTCCATGGTCCAATGGGAGGCCTGACCCAGGGGTGGTCCAAGATGTGACCTCAGAGAAGGGGGAGGTGACTGCCTCCAGGTATGCCAGTTACCTACATAATGCAGGGGGATCTGCTTGGAGCCATCTCCAGGGGTGGACCTTACACAAGCCTCTGTGCTTCTCTCCACCTGGGATGTGTTCCCCTGATTGCTTCCAGGCCTCTCTACTTCTCAGTCTTTCCTTCTATCACCTAAGCCTTGAGAGAGCAGCTCCTAGACCTACCTGCTGATACCCAGGACTGTCTGTCCTAGAGCTATACAAAGACATTAGGGACTCTCAAATCAGAAAAATAAATAAATAAAAACAAAGTATCATCCTCCATTATTAGGACTTCTTGAATCTGGAAACAGACTAAGACATGACCTGTCTAATGGCACAAAATGCAGCAGGAAAAGCAAGAAATCACCTGGCCGTAAACTCTCCAATCCCTGCAGACTAATTTGTCAGGTGCTCTGGTTGGAAGCATGCAGTCAGTCAAAAGAAAAAGATGAAAGTGTGACAATAGACAGTGACTGATGCTTAAGCCATGAACATACCCTGCTTGACCACTTAACACCTTGCCTTTCCCCATTGCCTCCCGCCACTCAGTTGTCAAGACAGAGCCTCAGACACTCACTCAGACAGAGCCTATGGCTCAAACTTCACCTCTCTCTACAACATTTTACCATAAGGTCAGAATAACTCTACAACACTTTACCATAAGGTCAGAATGACTCTACCTAAGGAAGACGTGACCTGCTCAACTTCAAAGGAGGACAGGGCCCCCTTCAAAGGAGGACAGTACCTCACTGGGGCCATAGAGTTCTTTAACATGGTGTCACTGACACACACACACACACACACACACACACACAATGCATCTACTTCTCTCATGGGCACCTTACTGTATCTTGCTGTTCCAGAGCCTCCCTCCAATCTGTTGCCCATACTATCCGCAGGAAGGATCACAAGGTCCATACATGACCTGAACATGCTTTTCCCTTGCTCTGTTCTTAAATGTCTTTTCACTGCCTTCAGCAGTAAATTGGAACTCCTAAACCAAGACCCGTGGCATTCTGCTAGGTGAGCTCTACTCACATCTCCAGCTTCTCATGCTTTCTCACTTGGCTCACATCTTCTAGCCACACTGTCCTTTCTGATGGTTCTAAATTGCCTACCTCTGCCCATCTGCAGGCCTTTGCGGGATCTCCTCCCTGTACTTACAATGTTCTTCCTTACATTTCTCTTCATTCCTGAGAGTTTGACTTAAATATCAACTCCTTGCAGAGGCCTTTGCTGACTTCAAATGGCCTTTACCAAATCCTAATGTAAACTAGGACCTTTGGTTATTCAATCCCAGGAATCATTTCTTCACAGCTTTGACATTATTTATAACATGGTTCCATTGTGACTATATAACACTGATAGCAGTGGCTGTACAAATTTTTCTATCAATACAACCCCAGAAACGATATCAGTATCCAGCACATGGCTGTTGCTCGGTAAATATTGGTCAAAAAATAGTAGCTATAATCACCACAACTTAGAAACAACCAGTGTGCCCTTTGGTAGATACATCTAATAATATTTTTTTTTCGTTTTTTGCCAGTCCCGTGGCTTGAACCCGGGGTCTGGGTGTTGTCCCTGAGCCTCTTTGCGCTTAAGATAGTGCTCTGCCACATAAGCCACATCGCCACTTATGGGATTTTCTCAGTGTTTTGTTGGAGACAAGTGAGAGTCTCATGACCTTTCCTGCCCAGGCTGGCTTCTTCAAACCAGAATCCTCAGAACTCATCCTCTTGAGTAGCTAGGATTACAGGTGTGAGCCACGGGCACCAAGGTAATGGTAAAATTTTATTAAGCACGAAAAAGAGTGAACCATCAGTTCATTAAAAAGAGAAAACTGGGGGCTGGGGATATGGCCTAGTGGCAAGAGTGCTTGCCTCCCATACATGAGGTCCTAGGTTCAATTCCCCAGCACCACATATACAGAAAACAGCCAGAAGTTTGCTCAAGTGGCAGAGTGCTAGCCTTGAGCAAAAAGAATCCAGGGACAGTGCTCACGCCCTGAGTCCAACCCGCAGGACTGGTAAAAAATAATTAATTAATTAATTAAAAAGAGAAAACTTACATGCAGATTATTAAGAGGAAAAAAGACAAGCTAAAATGATGACATGCTGTAAAGTTCTGTATTTGTCCCTTTTTCGTTTTTACAAAGTATCTGAAACTGGAACCTTTGTTTTTTTTGTTTGTATGTTTGCCCAGTCCTAGGCGGTGAACTCAGGGCCTGAGCACTGTCCCTGGCTTCTTTTTTGCTCAAAGCTACTAGCACTCTGCCACTTAAGCCACAGCACCACTTCTGACCATTTTCTGTATATGTGGTGCTGAGGAATCGAACCCAGGGCCTCATGTATACCAGGCAACCACTCTTGCCACTCGGCCATATTCCCAGCCCTGGGACGCTTGTTTTAAAAAGAAGTTTAATTAGCTAATTGTTCAGGTTTTAAGAGTGTGCTTGCTGCCATGTACTTGGTTGTAGAGAATGGCTCATGGTTAAATACATCACAGTGATGGGAGCACACAGAATGGGCAAGAAAGAGTTAACACATGAGATAGGAAGAAAGAATTCTCTAGTCTACAGTCATCTCTGGACAAACAGAACAGAGAAAATCTACTAATACCATAGTACTGGAGATAGACCCTTGTAAATACTAGAAATGACCCCGGAAGTCAGGAAGTATTTTCAACCATAGGAGGTACAGAAGCAAGACCCATGGGAACACTTGGGAATCAATCTCTTCTTCCTCTAGGGACTTCTCCTACCATGAGTAGCTGGTAGAATTCTAATCTAAATCCAACACCGGAGACCTAGATGGAGCAGTGTAGGGAGTTTTGAAACCTGGCTCACACCAACTGAGCAACATGAGGATGTGAAGACCCATCTTCAACTCTATCACCAAACTCTCTGAGTACCACCATTGTATTGCAGAGTAGTGTCCCCCCAAATGAATGTGTTGGTTGATGTGCAGTGATCAGCTAGGGAAAATAACAAATGGGTGGTTGGGAAGCGGCCTTTGTACCCTGAGCTCAAAGCAGTAGCAGAAATAAGTCCTGGGTCCTCTCAGTTCATTTAACTATGTTTACTAAGCTCTTATTCTGTGCAAAGCAACAACCCATCTAGAGAGGGGTGGGAGTAAGAGGATGAGGAAGAATTATAGAAATGTCATGTGACTTTTGCTGATGAGAGTGAGTGGCTAGCTCAGGTGTCAAGCTTTCCTTTGTTGTACATTACTCATGAAATCTGAAATCTCCTTCTTTGGAGATGTTCCTTGAGACTAAATCCTAAGCTGAACATTCATGTGTGGCCAGAACAACACAACACACCCCTATGCATCCTGCTACCACAGGAACCAGTTTTTTAAAAAAATGAAGATGGCTAGGAGAAAAGGTGATCACCTCAAAGGGTTTTCAGCTGATAAACACTCACCCTGCCAAGATCTCCAGTATATCAAGCTGAACAGGTATTGACTGGGAGAATGAGGGCTTGGATGGCCAAGTCCTCCGAAACATCAAGCCCCCAAGACCAGACACTGATGTGCTCAGCACCCCCAGCTGCTCCATCTTCATTCCATGCAGTGCGTGGCCAATTGGATGGGCAGAACAGTTTGCAACAGTGATGTAAGAGTACACAATCATGCCATCACTTCAAATTGTAGTTCTATTTCCAATGTAAGCCTATATTGAAGCAAAATATCTTCATTAACCTTGTCTTTCCAACTTTCACTACATTCAAATCTATCAATTTTCTCTTAATTTCTAAAAAGGCAAACAGGTTGAAGTCGCTTAACCACCCAAGTGACAACCAACTGTTTCTGTTAATGGACCTCCTTCCTTGTCACCACACCATAGGCACCTGCCTCTGTCTCGTTGACCTCTTCCTTTGTCCTTACATCACATCTAACCAGTGCCAAATCTGGACTCCACATGGCCAACGGTGCTTTCCTTGCCTTGTGTTCAAGCCTTGTTAAGTCTGACCTCAGTAGCACCTGTCTCATTTTAAACCTTGCCTCAACACCTCTAGTTTTGCTACCTTTTGTCTAAGTTATTTGAGAATGGCTGACAAGTTATTCCTTTAGAAAGAAAGTGATTGTGGAACTTCTCTGCTCTTCATCATTATGGTCTCTCTCTTAATGCAAGGAGACAAAGTCTATCCTACCTGCCCTTTGAGGTCCTAAAGCCTGGCCACGTCCATGAACCTGGATGTGAAATCTCTGTAACGTCCCAGTGCACCGACGCCTGCGGTGACCTCCCGACTAATATGGGGAAGCAAGCCCTCATGACTTGCACCTGCAAAGGTCCTCAGCCTTCCAGTCCTGTAAGGTCTAGGCAAATCACACACGCCTTCCCTGACTAGTGCAGATGGACAGGGTGCTGGAAGTTTTCTCTGCCAGACATTGTGATTTCTCACTCAACACTGTACCTCACTCAAGACACAGTACCTCCTTCTCCTGTAACTTTCCTGAGTGTTGAGCTCCGTCCCTGACTTAGCAGCCTGTCATCCCCACAGCACTACAGGCACAACACCCAAAACTCTCCAGCAGTAGATGTGTCCCGTTCTGACACCTAGTAGCCATTCGCGCTTGTGCCACATGGAAGTTTCACAACTAAAATGGGGTTTCCTTTGCTATCACTCCAAAAGAAGTTAATTATTCCTACTAGACGATGGCTGAGCAGATGTTTCAGGCTGCTCGGCGAGGCTGACAGGTGCGCACCACCGGCGCTTGGACAGGACCGGGCCGCACCGCTGTCCAGCCCGGGAAGAATTTGGACACACGGTGGCCAGTTGTAAAGATCGAGAAGGAGGAACCCCGGGAGCTCCATCCTGTTGCCTCTCGGCGCCAAACTTTTCCCTCCATCATCTACACTCACTCTGGCCACGACCCCGCGCTTTTCCGGGGACGCGGGGATCGGACGGGGAAGCGAGGGGCAAAGGCGACTGTCGGAATTGCTGCAGGGGCTCCGGGCGGGCCTGCGGTTCCCCGGGCCAGCAACTCGGGCTCTGCCGCCCGCCCGCGGGACCCGGCCCGAGCCGGCAGGAACCGGGCCGGCGTCGGCAGGGACGGGGTGGAGACCCGGGCTACGGCGCCCACAGACAGCCGGCGCCGATCAGCCCGGAGCGCCCAGCGCGCGCAGTGAGCGCTGCGCTCGGACCTGCGCCGCCGGCTCCAGGCCGAGCCTGGGCCGCAGCCGATACTCACCCGGAGGGTTAACGGCCGCCGGGGTTGCCATCTTGCTGTGGAGGCCCGGCGCCCCGGGGGCGAAGGCGGCGCGGGGCGTTGGGGAGCACGGCGCAGGCCCAGCGCCGCGGCCGCGGCCGCGCACACAAAGGAGGGCGCGAGCGGGCGGCTTCCCCGCGGTCCTCACCGCAGACGGTCGCGGATCCGCGCACTCCGCCGCTCACCGCCCCGCCCCCGTCCCCGCCCCGCCCCCGCCCCGACCCCGGCCTCGACCTCAACCTCGGCCTCCTTCCCCCCCTCGCAGCCTTTGTCGCGCGGCGCGGGCGCCGGGCCCGCGGCTCCCGGTTTCGAGCCGTAGCACCGCGAGACTTGGCGTTGCGGGCGGCGGGACCCTCCCCCCACCCCCGCTCCGACTGGGAGCCTGCGACCCGCCGGCAGGGACCCGGACGGGACGGGGCGGGGCCGGCAGGGGCTCCGGGCGGGTGGGCAGGGAAGCTCGCGGGCGGTCGCCCCCCGGAGCCCGCGCAGGTGATCTGGCCGCCGGGGCCCGGGACCTCGGACACGCCCCTTTCCGCACCGGGCGCGCCGCATCACGCCCAGGTCCCGGGGGACACGCCATGAAGGGGTGCGGTCACCTCGGGGGGGGGGGCGTCCGGGCAGAATGGGCGGCGGAGAACCCCGCTTAGTTCCAGCGCCAGGGCGGCACTCAGGACGGCCTGAGGAACAAAGGCGCCCCAGTGCTGCCCGCTTGGCACCCGGCGACCGCGCCGCCGCCGGGCTCCCGGGCCAAAGACCTGGGCCGCCCCGCCCGCGGGCACACCCAGCTCCCCGGGCACTCCCGCGTCCGAGCCGGGGACTCGGAGCGGCCAGGCTAGGGGAGAGGCGGCGAGCTTTCCTGCTTGCCAGGGCCAATGTCCTGTAGGCCCCCTGAGGTCATAGCGCGAAGAGCCTTGTGTGCACCGCCAATCTGAGGATTTGGAAGTGTGTTTAGCTGCGTATCCTTGTGAAGCTAGGGTGCTGAGAACTTGGAGGCATTTCTTTTCCCTTCCACCACCCACCAGAATCCCTGTGAGAGATTAAGGCTTCGAGGAAGCTGACCCCACCAGAGGTGCTCTGAGAGATTGGGGAAGGTGGCTCTTCAACTGGATGTTTTTGCAAAAGTATGACACTGTCTTAAATCTTTCCACAGAATAAAGTGGAGAAGGATAGGAGAGGGGTGTGTGTGTGTGTGTGAAGAAATAGTCTTTGGGATGTATTGTCAAAAGTACTGTCCTATAATTGTCACTATTGATGTCACAGCTTACCAACGTCATAGACATTGAGTATGTGGCTCTGTGCTGAGCCTGAAGCTAGGAGGTGGGCTTACAGTGAAGAGAAAGCCCCTATGAACCCTGATCTCACAAAGCAGCACATGTTTGGAGGCTGAGACTGACTCTGAAATGGTGTCTCCAGCCGGTGGTCACTGCTTAACAAAGGGATCTAGGAGACCAACATTGTTCAAAAGTGAAAACTTGACTTTGGATACATGAATGAGGTGTGGAAGTGTAGGAAGGGAAGATACTGCAAGGAAAAAATAAAGCATTGTGCATCCAGCCACAAGATAGGCTAGGCTCAGATGCAGACAAGGAGATATCAACTGACTGAGATATCAGGTGGGGCCCAAACTCTTAACCCATAACAAACTACATGGTCCATGCTTTCTGCAGTATCTAGCCAAAATGAGAGCTCAGTCTCTCTCCTAAATATTTGCAAGGGCAACATGCTCAAAGTGCCCACTTGTACTTAGTGCAACTCGATTGAAGGTTTCTTTTTTTTTTTTTTTTTTTTTTTGGCCAGTACTGGGCCTTGGACTCGGGGCCTGAGCACTGTCCCTGGCTTCTTTTTGCTCAAGGCTAGCACTCTGCCACTTGAGCCACAGCGCCACTGGCCATTTTCTATATATATATGGTGCTGGCGAATTGAACAAAGGGCTTCATGTATATAAGGCAAGCACTCTTGCCACTAGGCCAAATTCCCAGCCCCTCGATTGAAGGTTTCTTTTTTTTTTTTTTTTCTTTTTTTTTTTTGGCCAGTCCTGGGGCTTGGACTCAGGGCCTGAGCACTGTCCCTGGCTTCTTTTTGCTCAAGGCTAACACTCTGCAACTTGAGCCACAGCGCCACTTCTGGCCGTTTTCTGTATATGTGGTGCTGGGGAATCGAACCCAGGGCCTCACGTATATGAGGCAGGCACTCTTGCCACTAGGCCATATCTCCAGCCCTGAAGGTTTCTTAAGGAAAGTGCAAGGGACTGTCAGTGGATGCAGGTGAGGGTTTGTAAGCTTTCCCTCTGAAAGTAGGGACTTTTCACTTGGAGTCCTTGACTTTGATCGCAAAATAAGAATTTCTGCAAAAGACAATGGGAAGAAAACTTGACAGAGCCTTATTGAGTAAGTAAGCAGGCAAGCAGACCATGAGCAGACAAAATAATCCCAAAAAACCAGATAAGCAGAAAGGCAAGGGCACTCTCTTAACGGAGTGTGGGTGCTTTCAGAGGGGAGGACACACACTGGGCTCTTTGACATCAGGATATATATCATGTGATAAAGGTGGGTCTAACTTAAAGTTGTGCAGACTGGCGTTTATTCTTTGTTCTAATCATTCTTGGTGTTGCACTGCTACCAGTTGGGCTCAGGGGCTCCAAGACTGACTGTACTTTAAATTGGCCATTATGTTTGGGTATCCATTTTAGGAAAGAATGCTTTCTGCCATATACTTTAAAGCTGGTTTTTTATCCTTGAGATACAATTTGTCCTGCCACACATGTTTATCTTTTGAGGTAAACACTTTGTGCCAGGAGAAGCCATTTTCCCAAGTATTTGCTTCTCTAGGATACATGTCTTTTCTTTCTTTCTTTCTTCCTTTTTTTTTTTTTTAAATGTACCCTTTCTCAGTTTTTAGAGCACACTAATTGTCTGGGGCTAGCAGGCAAGGTCAGATTGAGAAAGCTACTCTTGATTTTTTCCCTCTTCTTGTGTTAGTACTGCAGCTTACAAAGGAGTGCAAGTGCTATGCTTCTAAATACACTTTCTAAATCCCTAGCTGCCACTCACCTTATTTTCCCTGGTCTATCTTGCCTAATTTTCCCCTAAAACAACTCTGATCCCTTAATCTTAAAAAGTTCGTGGGTGAAAATCATTCTCCTTTATTTACTTTAAACTGAATTTTTACATTCCCGGCTGCCATTTACCATACCTCGTTTTTCCTACTCTATCCTGGTTCAAGATGATAGAACTTCATCTGAAGTGTTTCTACTGCCCAGAGTCCCTTCTCGGGGACCTATTCATACCCACCGCACCCACCATTACTTTTCCTCCCTTTTCATTCTACAGGTTTCTACATCTCTAAGAAGCAAGCAAGTTTCCTGTCTTGTTATTTACCTATCAGTTTACCAACTATTTCAGCCACTACCTGTACTCATGCTGTCTCCAAATACATTTTTAACGTTCTAACTAAAAAAAATTATTGAACACGACTTTCTTAGGACACAAATATTTAGCCCTGCATGTCTGCTGATGAGTTGTATTGCCTGTCCACTTTTTCTGCCTGGTATTCTACACATATCTTTGATCTAGCATGCAGGTAACTTCTAGAAATTGGGACACTTCTCATAGTCTGGCATCTGTCCCTTGCTGAGATTTGGGGTAAAGAATAATTATGTTGGAAATTCACAAGGAAGGCGACATTTTGTCTTACCCCAATCACTGAACCTCTGAGTTACAAAGGACCTTTGCTATCATCCAACTCAGAGTTCCCAAGCTCAGGGTAAGAAATGAACTTCTCAAGCTCATGAAGCTCAATGGCCAAATAAGACTTAGTTAGGAGTCACCACAGTGCCAGGATTGGTGTCAGGGATAGGGTGAGGAGCAGTGAAGAAGGAGCAGAGAAAAGGGTTGTGCCTTCATTCACATCCATTCGTGTTGCATCTCAGTTTCTTGGTACACAATATGCTAAATGCCCAGAAGCATTGATTGGGCATGAATGCCCTCCTCTTCTTAAGTAAACAGTCTGAAATGGGTCAGTTAGTCATTGTTGAATACAGAAAGCCATTTACACAATAAAATGGTCTTGTGCTAATTATGAGAGTTGGTAGACTGTGACCACTTAACAGGCTTAGGAATTTCACTCAACCTCTAAACAACCTAGAACTCTTAAATGCCAAAGGAAGCTGTTAATTTTCAAGGTGAGACTTAGCACAGTGTGAGTGCAAAGCCCCTAGAAATGACCCAGGGTTGGTGCTCTGTTAAGTTTTTGAAACAGTCTCCCTATGTAGCCTAGGCTGCCCTTGAATCTTTGATCCACATTGCCTCTGCCTCTCAAGTGCTGAGATTATAGGCTTGTGGTACCACACCTGGTATGACACCCTAAATCCTCTAAGCTAATGGTCTAATATAACTATTCCTGTTATTGTGCAGAACTGTTAAGTCATGAAAAGACAAGAGAAAAAAATAAATGCATATTTCTAATTTTTAAAAAGTTAACCTAGCTGGGGATATGGCCTAGTGGCAAGAGTGCTTGCCTCGTATACATGAGGCCCTGGGTTCAATTCCCCAGCACCACATATACAGAAAACGGCCAGAAGTGGCGCTGTGGCTCAAGGGGCCGAATGCTAGCCTTGAGAAAAAGAAGCCAGGGACAGTGCTCAAGCCCTGAGTCCAAGCCCCAGGACTGGTCAAAAAAAAAAAAAAAAGTTAATCTAAAAAAATCTACCCACTGTGTGGCTCCCCAAATAGGCATTTTTAAAAAGGCAAAGCTATGGAGAGAGTAAAATGGTCAGATGTGGTCAAGAAAATGTGGGGACCCAGAGAGGAATAAGTTGAGAACTGATGATTTTAGGATAGTAAAAATATTCTGTCTGGCATATAATGATAGATCAGTGTCATACAGTTGAACAACCTTTCAAATGGACAAGAGTGGACTCTAATGTAAACTGTGGTCTCAGCATGATGATGTATCAATGTTGGGTCATCAGTTGTACACAGCGTATGTTTCTGATGTAGTTGGTACTGGGAGAAGCTGTCCAGGGATATATGAAAGCTCTCTGTAATTCTCACTCAGCTATCCTCTGAACCTAAAATTGCCCTAAAACTAAGATCCATATTTTTTAAGTAGAGACAGTCCTTATTTGAAAAGGACTACAAAGGCAAAGAGTCATGGCAGTTAATGCAAGTGTGATCCTTGATTGTGCCCTGAACCAGAATTCTTTATTCTCTTTTCAAATAAAGCGCATTTATGAGATAATTGGAAACCAATGAATATGGTTTGTAGTTAGGTCATTATATCAATGATAATGTCTTGACTTAATCATAATGTGGTTACTAAATAAGATAGAGCTCTGACGTGTTTAGCACAAAAGAGTATAGTGCCTTCAATTATTCTGAATCAGAAAAAAATGCAGTGCAGATACATACAGAGAGAAGAGATAATAAAGAAAATGAAGCAAGATGTTAATACTTGGAGTTG
Source organism: Perognathus longimembris pacificus (assembly GCF_023159225.1). Classification (NCBI taxonomy): domain Eukaryota; kingdom Metazoa; phylum Chordata; class Mammalia; order Rodentia; family Heteromyidae; genus Perognathus; species Perognathus longimembris. The sequence continues at coordinate 29,458,906 of NC_063180.1, forward strand.
AAGGAATTATTTCTACTATTTTTATAAATCTATTAGAAGACTAAAAATGTTTCAACTCTTTAAAATACAAAAATTTGATAAAAACCATTCCAAAAAATAATTTAAAAACCCACTGATTTCCCACCTCCCCCACCTTGTTAAAACTTAGTAATATTCATTTAATTTTCTTACATGTCTTTTAATGACAATAGTTTTTAGTTGCTTCTAACTTTGAGCAGTTATGAATAAAACTGCTATAAACATTTGTGTGTAGTTTTTGTGCACGGGAGATCTCACACGCCTTTGGACCAATGCCATATTTAACATCATATGCTAGAGGTATGTTGAGTTTGTTCCAAGCTGCCCATTGCCTTACAAGGGGCCACACTGCTTCTCATACTACTTCGGTTCTCAGAACCAATCAGTGTAGAACACCTGGTTTCTCCATATCACTCTGCATTTTCTTTAGCATTTTAAATTTGGGACATTCTAAGAGTTGTACAGTAGTGACTTGTTTCTGAATTTGACAATATAAAAAGGGCCAGCCCATTGGATCGTATCTCTTGGCCTACAGCCACACTGGCTGTGACCATGGTTTTAAAACGCCACTAGGAGGTAGTATGTCAAACTCATTACTGGTGTCAATGATCATCTTTAACTGTGACTACTTGAAGACACTTCTTAAAACAATCTAGAAGTAAAGTGCTATTACAGTATTCTATGGCTTTCTGGTTGTGAAGCTTGGAGTCAGGAGTAGGTTTAGAGTCATTCATATCACATTGGCAGAATTGTTATCTTCTTTGCATGCATAACTGAGACAAAAAGTGTTTGATAATCTTTCTAGTAAGATCAGGAAAGTTTAGCATGAAGACCTGCAGGACTGCAAGACATTCTTGTGAGAAATGCCACATCAAGATGGGTGCTGGTGGCTCATGCCTATAATTCTAGCTACTTAGGAGGCTGAGATCTGAAGATCACGGTTCAAAGCCAGCCTAGGCAAGAAAGTTTGTGAGACTCTCATCTCCAATTAACCACCAGAAAACCAGAAGTGGAACTGTGGCTCAATTGGTAGAGCTCTAGCCTTGAGCTGAAGAGCTCAGGGACAGTGCCCAAGGTCCAAAGTTCAAGCTCCAAGACACACACACACACACACACACACACACACACACACATACAGTGTGTGTATATATATTCTATTTTGTTTTTATATCTGTCTTGTTGTGGAGTGTGGATTGAATGTAGGGCCTAGGGCAAGCTAAGCAAGCACAGTACCACTGAGATATTTCTGTAGGCCAGTCTTCCATACCTGATGGTCTACAGGCTATGGTCACAAATTCTGAGTTGAAAAAGGATTCTGAGCAACTGTGAATGCCATCAAGTTTTAGAAAAGAAGTAACTAACCTGTGGGCTCTCTCTCTCTCTCTCTCTCTACTTCCCCTCGCTTGGGGGTGGGAAGGGGCTTGACCGCCCCTTGCTGGGTGGTCCTTTATCGCTCTCATGTGGGAGTGATGGCCACAGGTAGCCTCGGTGGTGAGTGGTCACAAGGTGCCCCAAAACCGCCAAGAACGACACGGATGTGTGGGCCCCTGGAGAAAACCTCTAGGGCTTCTGTGTATTCAAATGAGGAGCCCCCCAGATATACCCCAAAGGCGGGCACAAGAGAGGGGCTCCTGATTGGTCCCAAGGAGTTGTCCCTCAAGTGATGTCAGGAGATTTCCTTTGTGGGCAGAGGTCCAGCCCCCCAAGGATGGGCCCCTGGGGTGCCCCTCCACCATAGCACACGTGCTAGCCCCAGGAACAGGGGCTTCTCTTCCTGTTAAAGAAAGGAAGGGGAGGGACAGGCCGAGGTCAGCTGTGGCCCCTTAAAGGTACAGCTGACCCCAACTCTAACCTATACATTGGAATGAAGAGGATAATAATCTACGCGTAAGTAAATCTAAAAGAGCTCTCCCAATAATATGAATTTAAATCTTAAGTATTAAAGAAGTATCTTGTGATCATTAATTTGCAAATCAAACTGTTGACTTTGTCTTTTTAGAACTATGTATTATCTCAGACAAGGTCTGGGCCTCACGCCTTTTTCCAGAGATTCAAAATGGAAATAGTAATAATAATAAAAGTCAACATACAAAGGAAATGTCTGCATACATTAATCAAGGAAACAAATAAACAGTATGTATGTGTAAGCTAAAGGTAGACTAGTAAATTACATAAGCAAGATGTTCTCTGTGTTTGCTCCCTGCAAGGTCCCCAGACACTGGCCCATATAGAAGGCTTTCCAGTATTGTTCTGGCTCAAATAGAAAAAGCAGGACAGGATATACACCTGGATTTTCTTTGTGTTTGCTTCTTAATCCTCATCAATATGTCCCATTGTTCCAACTAAATTGTTTCTAAGCCAGTTCACCCAAAAGATAATATTTCTTAGTATATCTGGGCATTTGCCCTGTTTATTCCAGACTGCATTTGAGGAATACATACTTCTGATAGCAGTATCTTAGTTTGCTAGGAGCAAAATGTACAATAAAGAACACCAAACTTATTTAGTGCATCAACATAATCACATCACGTGTAGAAATGGACCTTGACAATAGGAAATTGGGTGAATTATCAGGAATGATTTCAGCCCCATAATAAGGCAAAAAAGTAATAGGTGAAGTGTTGACTCATGCATTTACTGTGGGTTTTGTTGTTGTTGTTGTAGTTTATGGGGTTGGAATTCCTGACATCATAGAGTGATTAACTTTATTTAAACTTGATAAGTATTCAGGTAGATTCATTTTTCTGTTTAGAAGCAGCTTTTTAAAAATCTGTGCTAAATGTAGAATGTTCTTTGCTTTCAAAAGCATTCATTACAAATGAAGCAGTAATACTCAATAGATACTATGCTGAAAATGAAAATAGGTTTTAAACCCAAAATGGTCGTGTTTGGGTACAAGCAAATATATCTAAGATGTAAAACCAGTGTGTTAAAAGTCACATGTACTTCTGATCCTGACAATTATTTGGTATAAATTAAGATTTTACTTTTCCATTTTTCTCTCCTCTGCTCTCATAAACTCTTAAGATCGAGGAATCAAAATCGTTTTATACAAATGTGACTATTAACCTAAATTTTCCTGACCCAAAATTAACATTTTGTTTCACAGGATACAGGTTAAAAAATATATATGAGCTAGCCGTGTGGATTTTGTGATTAGAAAAAATCCTTTTACCCTGCTTGAACCAGAAGGGCATCAGCCTCCAAAAGCCAGAGAATACTCAAAACAACCATCTAGGAAATGTTGGGGGATTTTAAATGTCTTTAACCAGTCTGTGTAAAACTTTGCAGGCAATCTAGCAGGAGGTGACAGTCTATCCAGAGGACTCTGAGAGATGCCACTACAGCCTCACCTAGGTCCAACTCATCTCTTCTGCCTGACTCCATCACACATGACATGAAGCCTGCTAATTTGGGATGGAAGACATAGGCACTGCTAAAGCTGGGACCTTTACGTTATCCTAAATCTTTTCCCTCTCAATTATCATTCATTTGTGCTCTTCTCCAACTTCCGGTAAGATCAAATGGTATGATTTAAATTGATGGCACATAGATCTCATGTTCTCTAAGTGTTACAGCAAAACTTTGACAAGTGGTTTTTGGTCAATTCTCAACAAGTTACAGGTAATCTCTACTCCTATTGTTCTCCTGTTGCTAATTGGACATAAAAAAAAGGGCTTATAACTAGGACTCCTCAGGATGCAGTTGGAAACCAGCCCAGGCAAAGGAAAATCGCTCTAAAACTCCATCTCCCAATTAACCAGCAAAAAGAGCCAGACTGCTAGCTTGGCTCAAGAGAACCAGCAAAATGCTGAAAGTGGCACCATGGCTCAAGTGGTAGAGCACTAGCCTCGAGCAGAAATACTCAGGGACAGTGCTGAGGCCCTGAGTTCAAACCCCGTGAATGCATTTGGGAGCATGCCATCCCAGCAATAAGCACCTGAACTCCTGGGACTCAGCCAGTCCAGGAAACAGGGATATGGAGAGGAGTAAGAGGAGAATGGTGTCATATCCTAAACGGAGTGCCCTTGTCTCGCCCTTTCAAAACTAATCAGAGCCGGGAAATCAAGAGGAATAGTTACCTGTCCATTCTCCTTTTTTCTGCCAGTTATATATATGTATATATATTTATTTTACCCTCTGACTGGCTACTCCAAACCGGTTCACTAGCACTAAACACTCCCTCCAGTTATTCCTCCTTCCTTGTAATTGACCACAATTGGGGTTATGTTCTGAATAGAACTTTTCTGGCTTGTGCCCAGGGTATGTTCTATGTCATTCATGTTAACTAACTCTGAGAACTTGTCAGTCTTTTGCTTGATCCTTTCAAAAGTCTCTTTTAACAGAATAACATCCCTCCCTAAAGCCACCACCTGAGAACTTACAGTTCAATGCCATCATCTTTCTACAGTGATGTGCCCAAGCTACAGGAGCTGGCCAGAGGAGATCATGACACCCTGGCCCTGATGACCATTCTCGTGGTAATGATGGGGACTTTTGCCAACCACACTGGATGGTGCCAGGCAAATCAGGGGCCACTGATCACTTTGACCCCTTTCCGCAGGAAGTAGTTTTAGAAGAAATGACCTTCTCCCATACTCCCAGCCTGGTGCCCTCCTGTGTCATTTTTTTAAAAACAAAAGAGGGGGGGACAGCCCCCATGACTAGTTAAGGACAGTTATGCTTTACCCATGACTAGTTAAGGACAAGCTATGCTTACATTAAATATCTTATATTTATGCAAAAAAGTTTAAATATTCCCAAAACAGTGATGGAAGGAGCATTGTAAGTGCCTTTTCGGATTGGGAAATTAAACCCAGAGCACTCGCTCTAGAGGAATGTCTCTCCTTGCCCTCTCCCTAGGAACAGAGATCGTGGTGGATTTTTCCTGTTCTCTCATGGAATTGTGCAAAGCCTGCCTATGTACATTAGCAGTGGACCAGTGCCAGCCCTGCTTACTCTCTGGACCCTGCCTGGCGTCCCTTGGTGCCATGTTTTGCTGTGACAATATTGCCTGTAGCCTTGCAGAAAATTGGAAAGGAGTATTATTACTTTGTTGTTTCTCTTTTGCCTTTCACCCTGCTGCTGAGTTTAGGGGTTCACATTGGAAGAAGATAGGTGTGAGGATTTAGATGCCTTACTTCAATGTTTATGAAAAAAATGTTTTACTAACTACATGTGTTAAGTTACCAGCTGCTGTGGACTACCAGAGTTGCCAGAGTTTAAACCTGCTTTTACCTCACCGCCAAGAGGGGAATGATGCCTGCATTATCTTGAATGGCACAGAAACAGGCTAAGGACTCCAATTTTTCCAGACTGAGCCAAATGAATGGCTCCTTCACCTACCCCTTCCCTTGTGGAAGGGGCCCCATATATATCTTATGTCAGCATTTGCCTCATGCCTGCATATGCCATATGTTTGCAGCATCTCTTCCTATTTTAAAAAACAAAAGGCAGCAAGTGTGCCATTCACATTCCCTGGCCTGGACTTTGGAGCCCAGCTCAGGGAGGGTGCTGTCTACCATGTGTACCCTCAGGGCATTTCCTGGTTGAATGGGGACCTACCTGGAGACCTGTTGCCATGACCTGTGCAGACCAATGATGGCTCTGCTCTGCAGGGCAGACATGATGGCTTGCAGTGAGGAGAAGTTCCTCAGGACGCAGCAACCCTGGGAAGGAAAATTGTGTGAACTTTCCCTGGCACTGACACCACCACTTACCCTGGACAAGAGAGGGATGCTTGGAGTGGCAGAGCTTGGCAGGGAGCTAAGGCATCCCAGGGAGGTTTCGGGCTCCCCCAAAGGCTGAGGAGCAGGATAGAGGGAAGAGCCAGCCAGGGGTGATCTGGGACTGGCTGGGCCTGCCATGCATGGGCCTCAAAATCCATGCATGCATGCATGGACACGACCGTGTTAAAGTGTATCACGATGACCCGGATGCTAGGGGCAAGGCGTGGCTTGCCGTTGTTGTATCTCCAGGACCAGATGGACCCCAGGCACTGGTTGGGCTCTGCCTTCACAATGAGCTCCTGGGGTGAAAGGCCAAGGTCACAAGGCCCTGTCACACAACACAGTGCCTAGGTCCAGGCCAGGGATCCCTGTCCCCACACAAAGACACACACATACACACACACACACACACACACACACACGCACCCATACATACACACAGAGAGAAAGACACATGGCTCTGGAGCTCAGAGCAGAAAGTAGGACACTCCAGCCTCTGGGATTCTCTGGATCTGCTGTGCTGACTGCCCAACACACCAAGCCCCATAGGGCCTCCAAGGGAACTAAGGTGGGGAAGGAAACAGTGGTGCTTGCCCAAGTGTGCTCAGTCCTCCCAAATGCCTTCCTGACTCCAGCAAAAACTTCTTTCGCCCAAGCCCAGCCAGCACATGTCTGTGTCCAAAACCACTGGCCTAAGTCCTACCACAAAAACTAGCGCTCTTTCCCATCTCTGCCCTTGGCACCCATCAAGTCCACTTCAGGTGCCTGCTGAGGGAGTGAGGAGACCACCGGCTCCTGGTAATTTAGGCTGAGCTGTATCCTGCCTGCCTCTCTTTCTGCTCCACTGGTTGATTCCACACAGTTCCTGGCAGGGTAGCAGGGCTCGCCTCTTTAGGGATTGCACTTAACCAAATGGTCCTAGACAGACAGGTGCCAGTTGTGCTGGGGCTGGGGCAAGAATCCTTGGTCTCCAGGGAAAGGAAGCTTGGGCCTGGGCAGCAGAGGGCACAGGAAACCCAACCCCCCACATGCAGCCCTGCCCAGCCCCTCACCACATCCATCCTGGTGAGCTGCTCCGACATCAGCTGGGGAAGTCCAGTCAGGGCAGGAGGCACCTTCTGGTGGTGTCCAGTCTCTCTGCTCACAAAAGGAGGGTAGCAAGCTTCTTGGGCAGGAACTGCTGCTCAATCCAGCTCCGAATGGCCAGAAGCAGAGGCAACCTGCTCCTTCACCTTGGCCAGGTCATAATGGGACTCCTGCTGAGGTCTCCAGGCAGCTGCACTGTCCTGAGCAAGCCCTGGAGCACAGGCATTGGAGCACAGGCATTGCATGCTGCTGGGGAAAGCAGACCCAACACCAGAGTCGAGCTTTTCGGGCATTCCTTCTCAACCCTGGAGGATCCCTATAATAGGGATCCTCTGTGAGGCTCTTCAGGCCAGGAAGGGTTCTTGAAAATTCATCCCTACACCACCTGGAATTATGTTGACACATGGCCACAGGCTAGCAGAGAGTAGACGTGCACTGACAAGTGGGCCTTCTTCTCACTGCTTGGGCCTTGGGGAAGGAAGACTGTAGAGAGTCTGTCTAGTCAGAAGGTGTTGGCCAGGCAGACTTTGGGGTTCCTGAGTGGGTGCTCATCAACCTTTACTGTACCCAGTGTCACTCTCAACTTGGTGGGGGCATCTCCCCAGGTCACAATCCAGGTTGAGGGTCGGGAGGTCCTATCAGAGAAGACAGAGCCCTCCAGCTTTCAGCAGGGAGCTCAAACTAAGCCTCAAAATCCAGAACCTGGGGCTGAGAGCCAACTTGGGTACTTGTCCCTCCACCTTCACATGAAAGAAGGGCCAGAGGTTACAGAGGATTCAGGTTAGGCCAGTCAGAGTGGACAAGACCTAGCCTCACTAGGTAGAGCAGAAGAGCTCGCTCTGAGCAGTCTGAATTCCACTGGGCCAGGCCTTGTTAGAGGAAAGCATTCCTATCAGTCTCAATTGCTGTCCCTTATGAGGAAAGCCTGGCTAACACAGCCACATTGCCATAGCTCTGCACAAGCATGGAGGGGGCTTTTCCCTGAGTCGACCATGTAGAACTTGCGGTGATGTCTGCTGAAGGTAATACCCTGGTAGTTTGGAAGCAGGCTTATTCCCATGTGGGTGTTGCTAGGGAAAGCCCACATAGTGCTGAAGAAAGCTTGCCCTTCATACTTAACTCCCAGCCAGAGTACCTGAGCCTGCCACCCACAGTGGGCCCTAATCTACTCTTTCCCCAAGCCCATGTCCAGGTCTTCCAGCCTAAATCTGACATTGCACACCATTGGGAAGGCCAGCAAGGTGGGACCTCCCTTGGGCTCCCTGATAGTATTCTTTCCCTGTATAGCTCCTGGAGTCTAGGCTGCTTCCTACTATCCAAGAGGTGGCTTCCCTCTTCCTACCTAAAGAGTCCCAGGTGAGCCCAGCACAGGATACAAGCAACTCTGTCCTGGGAGCCCGTTTGGTGTGTCACTCAAGCTCGTCACTGAGCCCTGCCAGTGTAGTGAGCACTGAGGGCTATGGGACAGTGCTGGACCAGACCTCTCCTCACAGCAGGACTGGGCCTGAGGGCCCTCCATGTCCTGAGCTCCCAGGAGACCTGTGGCAGGAGAAAATGGAGGACCTCTTCTCCCCAGATGAGTCACAATGGCAATGGTGGAGCCAAGCCCTCCTTATAGTCCACTGTGCCCATCAGCACTGGTACTGAAACTACCCATGACGCCTTCACTCTAGCATGCCCCAGGTACCCATCTTGGAAGACACATGTCCAGCATGCTAGGAAAGTTCTGCCCTCAAAAGTAGCCCATCACTGCCCTCCTGGCTCCTCTTAACTTCTCACAATGTCAGAACACCTCTTGGGAGCAAATCATATGTTTTATACACTTAAATCCCTCTTGCACACATCCTTCATGACATCCTGACACTTGTGTGGATCCTGCCGGTTCAGTATCAAGAGTGGGGAGGTGAGGACCTTGTGAGAAAAACAGCTCAGTGCATAGAGCAGGAGGGGCTCTAACATAATGCTGTTATCCAGTAAGGAAAGGCCAGGAGAGTGTAATATTGGGACACAACCGTAATATCAGTAGACACGGTAGATACGGATGGAATCATGACAGGCCCTTCCTGGACAAATGGTGGCCAGACTGTCCTCATCAGAATGAGCGATGAACCTTGAACATTGTACTTGGCCTTTTTGTCCTACTATGACTGAGAGTTGAGTGTACTCTGTGTGCTATAGGACATTTAGACTTCTGGGTTTTTTTAACCCCTGCACCTGCTACTGTGTGACTATTCTCTTCCTTGTGTACTAGGAAGAAGGAAGGGCTGCCATGTTATAGGTGAGCACAAAGTCAACTCGAGGAATGAAATCTTTCTATCACATAGGGAACTTGTCACAGGCCAGCCATCACTGAATGTGATCACTGAAAACCCGGCCCAAACCCATCCAAAGGCTGGGAATAAGGATGCACGCATGGAACCCTTGGTTGGATTCCTCTGGAGCACAGAAATAGTAAAAGCCGGAAGTGGTGCAGGGGTCAGATGGTGGAGTGTAATCCTTGAGTCCAAAGCCAGGGACAGTGCCTGGGCCCTGAGTTCACAAGCCCCCAATTTGGCCAAAAATACCAAAACACATCTGATTTTCATTCACTGTCTCTTTCTCTGTCTCTCCCTCCCTCCCCGCCTCTCTTTCTGTCTCCCTCTTCTTCACTGTCTTTTCTTCTTTTTATTTTTTTGCCAGTCCTGGAGCTTGAACTCAGGGCCTGAAGACTGTACCTGGCTTCTTTTTGCTCAAGGCTAGTACTCTACCACTTGAGCCACAGTACTTCTTGTGGCTTTTTTGTATATGTGGTGGTGAGGAATCAAAGCCAGGGCTTCATGTATGCGAGGCGAGCACACTACCACTAGGCCATATTCCCAACACCTGTTTCAGGCACTTTTCAGCAAATGTACTTCAAGTAAAATGTAAAAAAAGGCATGCGAGGTGAAGCTTTTGTTTCTTGTATTTAAACAATATAAGTTTAGAACCATTAAATTGAGAGAACTCTGTAAAAAAAAAAAAGGCATGCTAATGTCAAAGTATTAATTATATCCATGAGCTAACTCTCAGCCTCTTAAAAGGCCAAAGGATCTTGAATATTCATTAGAATTATTGGAAAGAGCAGGAAAATATCAGGGCTTTAATTTTTTTTTCTTTCTTTTACCAGTCCTGGGGCTTGGACTCAGGGCCTGAGCACTGTCCCTGGCTTCTTTTGTTGCTTAAGGCTAGCACTCTGCCACTTGAGCCACAGCGCCACTTCTGGCCATTTTCTATATATATGGTACTGAGGAATCAAACCCAGGGCTTCATGTATATGAGGCAAGCACTCTTCCCACTAGGCCATATCCCCAGACCCATGACCTATTTTTATATTCTAAAATATGTGTTATAAAGAAGTATTTGCAATCCATAGAATTCTCTGTGTAACAGAAATATTAATGTCTTAGCTTGACTCTTGAAGATGGAGTTTTATTCCTATGAAGGACATACAGTAGTACTTCAGCTTATCTCTTCTGAAACGTTGTTTTAAAAAAACAACAACTGTTTGCATAGCTGTGTAGGATATTTTTAGTCAAGAGCATTCTAGCCTCCCAGTATGATACGCGTTTAAAAAAAAAAAATCAGCGGACTGGGAATATGGCTGAGTAGCAAGAGAGCTTGCCTCATATACATGAAACCTTGGGGTGGGAAAATGGCCAGAAGTGGCACTGTGGCTCAAGGAGTAGAGTGCTAGCCTTGAGCAAAAGGAAGCCAGGGGCAGTGCTCAGGCCCTGAATCCAAGCCCAGGACTGGCAGAAAAAGAAAGAAAGAAATAAAAAGAAAGAAAGAAAGAAAGAAAGAAAGAAAGAAAGAAAGAAAGAAAGAAAGAAAGAAAGAAAGAAAGAAAGAAAGAAAGAAAGAACGAAAGAAAGAAAGAAAGAAAGAGAGAGAGAGAGAAAGAAAGAAAGAGAGAAAGAGAGAGAAAGAAAGAAAGAAAGAAAGAAAGAAAGAAAGAAAGAAAGAAAGAAAGAAAGAAAGGAAGGAAGGAAGGAAGGAAGGAAGGAAGGAAGGAAGGAAGGAGAAAAAGACCATCAGATATAGTCCATTTTTAGTAAATGAAAAATTACAAAATAACCAAAGCAATTAACATAAACAGCTTCACATTACAGTTCCCATTACACTTCCCTGCACTTTTACCCTCTCTTGTAGACACACATCTTCAGTTTTCCGTTGATGACCGTTGATGTCTACTGAACTAGGCACCAACTTGTTAGTGCTAAGCTAGTTTCTTCTCCCAGTACAGCTTCACCTTTCCTTATGCTGCTCCCTATAGGAATACAGGTTCTTCCCTTGGGACCCATGTGGAATCCAAGTGGACAGTCATTCCAAAGCCCCACTGTTCTCAAAGCTGACATCTTAGCTCATACAAATATCTCACTTGGCTATTCACCTAATCTCACATGTACTTAGTGTCGTTTCAAAAGTGTACATACCCTGAATGTACCCTGAAATTCATAGGGATGACTATTATCTATATCAGCACTTCAGGAAGGGAATGGAAGAGAATGACAACTTTCAGTAAAGCATATGTATTACAGGATACATTCTACTACATATTTTAAAAATATAAATATAGTAAGCTTTCACTTTCTAAAACCAAAGTAAAGAATTTTAACTTCAATTTCCTATGGTGATTTTTCATGTGAGCTGTAACAGTAATATATTTGAATATCTACTATACTTACAGAGTACATAAACACTATCAGGCACCAATGAAGAATGACATATTCAGTAGCAGGTCAGGAAACCATTGTTCATGTTAACAGTTTAATGCTATAATTTTGAAGACAGAATTTCCATACCAAAGAAGACATCATCAGGCTTTATGTTACAAACTCAGATATTTTAGGAATTCTCTGTGTACCTGTTGCACTTATGACCAAAGTTATACAAGTGTCCAAAGGTAAAGCTATGTTACCAGTGGGGAATAAAGAACAAGAGCAGCTATAACTCTGTACCTGAAGACATCCCTGGATATACCATACCTTAAAGGTAATGCAATCCAGATTCTTGACATCTTCATAACCTGTTGGCACTCTGATGCCACGGGTCGATTCTCTGAGGAACTCTCATATGTACACATTTCTTTCTGACTAAGCTGCTTTCTATTTACATTTTTTCTTCTTTAAAACATACAGTTCAGCCGCCTCGAGTTCAGAGTCCAGACAGCAGGAGCTCCACAGGCCCCAGACTGCATGCAGACTGGACGGAGACAGAAGGCTGCTTGGGACCGGAGGCTCGGGACTGAATGGCCGGGAGCAGACAACAACAGCAGGGGAACCAGGCGGTGCAGACAGGGAGAGCCGGACAGGAGAGCCTGGACCGCCACCGACAAATGATGGATCACCACACCCCAGCCCGGAAAAGCCCACAGCAGCGCAGGACACACACAGAATCCAGGACCAGTAAGTTCCCCATTGTACCCCCCCCCCCGCCCCCGGGAGATCAGCTCTAGCAGAGATCCAAAACCTCATGTAGAGCTCATCATGAGGGGACAAAGAAGCTAGAGCTCTCTCACTCCCCTTTCCTACCCCTAGAGAACAACAGAGCCCCATATCTGGTGGTTCTAGGACCCTACAGGTCCTGGGAGGACACAGGAGCTAGCAGCGGGTGGAGCAGCACCCAACAAAGTGACCGGGAGACAACTTAGGCCAGCATCCCCAAAGCCCGAGCTGGGGAGCCTGAATCTGTCCACACCAACCCCCCACTCCCAGCAGGGACCCAGGGACTGGTAGGCATTTGAGCGCCACCTGAGGCGCCCTGGTCCGTGCAGACTTTTTGAACAACAGTCACAGGCTTGCTGGTGTGCAATACCAGCCTAGCAGGGTCACCTGGGCCTGAGCACACACACCCCTCCCTCACAACGGAGGTGCAGAGAGCCTGTGGGCACCAACCCACTCCCAGACACTGGAACCTGCTGGGGACCACTCATATCGCCCCCACAGTAGATTCATGAGAGGGCACAAGCACCCTCCAACAATCCAGGGCAGCGCCCCGCCAAACGAAGCACAAGAGCACACACACACACGTGCCCCACAGAGGGCCAACGTGAGTCAGCGTGCTAGCCTTCCAGCAGGAGGATCTTGTGCCCAACCCCCGCGGGAGCGCACAAGTGGACAAACTGCCCCCTCAGCAGCACGGCCGCCCTGATAGGTCCATTCTGCACAGGTGGGCAGGGTCCCCCAGCGGCAATGCCCACTCTGACAGGCGCAATCCATACAGGTGGGTGAGCCGCCCCTCAGCGGCAATTCTCAATCTGAGAGGTGAGCTCTCTTAACCCACAAGGACTAGAGGGGAAGAATCAAAGAAGAGAAAAGTCTCCACACCACGCTGAATCAGCGACCCGGGAACCCCCAACAGGGGCCCACAAGGGTCAGCACTACACAGCGGCAGAGCTCAGTCCTGCAGAGAAAGACACAGAACCTACCCACCCCTAATTGTGGCGAGGGTGACCACCTCGGCAACAACCGAGACAGTCACGCTCACCCATAGGGCTGTAAGGTTCAACAGCCAAACTCAAACCCAAAGCCAGGACACAAACAAGTCCCCACTGACAGACCAGAGGGAACCAGCACAAAGCCAAGCCAAGGCTGCCACCTGTAATAGGGAGGTCAGATCTGGCCAGTGCCATCATTACCTGAGATCCTAAAAGAATAGTTTGTAAGCATGCCTTTCTAAATACCCATGTCTATCTACTGGGCAGGAACTTGCCAGTCATCTGTGATAGTGGGTAGTAAAACTAAGATATTGGGGAGATATTCTTCCTGTGGTAACTTTCCTACCCCTCTAAGTTAACTGGAGTTGACAACCTCTATTTTTTTTTTTTTTTTTTGGCCAGTCCTGGGCCTTGGACTCAGGGCCTGAGCACTGTCCCTGGCTTCTTCCCGCTCAAGGCTAGCACTCTGCCACTTGAGCCACAGCGCCGCTTCTGGCCGTTTTCTGTATATGTGGTGCTGGGGAATCGAACCTAGGGCCTCGTGTATCCGAGGCAGGCACTCTTGCCACTAGGCTATATCCCCAGCCCGACAACCTCTATTAAAAAAAAAAATGCGTGGCAGGCTACAGAGTCACTCCCAGGAAATGCTTGGAGTGGGAGGTTTGTCCAAGTGAAGTGCCATTTTACCCCATGAACCCCATTTTAGAATCAAACCCTGAGCCAATCAGATTTGTACCTGTGTCCTAATCTTGCTTGCTTGAACACCTGATTCTTGTAACCTTGTTCTTTGCCTTTATAAGCCCTGTGTAATCACAGCTTGGGGCTCCCTCCTAACCTCCGCTGTGTCGGTGGGTAGGACGAGGCCCGAGTTGCAGCTTGCTTAAATAAAGCCTTGCCTTGCTTTTGCATTTTGGAATGTCTGAGTCTCAGTGGTCTTCTTGGTGGTGGTCTCACGACTTGGCACAACATTTGGGGTTTCGTCTGGGATGGCCCCAGAGACCCCCAAGACCCCAGACTCCGAAGGTAAGAAAATAGGGCAGTTCATTCTGTGTGTCTGTGTCTGTGTGATTTGTAGTTTTGTTTTCTGTTTAGGCCAGCCGCTTGAATCTGAACCTGTAGGTAGTGAAGGACCAGCCGGAGTGGACACGCTCGTATGGGCAGTCCTGGGGGACTTGGAGGACACCTCAAGCCCTCCACAGGGGGCTCAGGGTTCCTATTACCACCCTGGACCTGAAGGACTGGACCGGGAGGCCCTTCTAACGGGCGCCTGTCCAGTCCACTCTATATTCGGGGTTGTCTGGTCCGCTCCTACACAGGAACGGGAGAGAGAGAGCCTCAAGACTGTGTGGTCTTCCCCCTCACAGAGACTCAGTGAGACTGTGTGGTCTGCCCCCTCACAGGGGCAGGAGAGACACAGTGAGACTGTGTGGTCTGCCTCCTCACAGGGGCAGGAGAGACACAATTGAACCTGTAAGCTGCGGCTCCCTAAGTCTGTCTGTAAGTGTTGTCTGGTCTTTGTGCCTGTGATTATTTTTGTGTGTTTCTTTCTTGCACTGTGCCTGACTGACAAATGGATGATGGGGAACATTCCTTCCACTCCCCTGGACTTGACTTTAGCTCACTGGAAAGATGTACAGGTGACAGCCCACAATCAGTCAATCAGTGAGAGTGTCCACAAAAAAGAACTCTAGGGGGACCCCCACCCAGCCTACTTAACCAGAAAATTGTTTGGTGCGCTAAAATGTTTTACTAAGACTAAAAATGTTTTACTAAAACTATCAAGCCCTGGAAAATGAGGCTGGAGAATGCTAAAATCATTTGTTAAAGGTTTTTGTCTTAAGATGTACAGCCGATGCTTATTAAGCGCACTTTAAGATCTTTTGAAAATGTATGTGTGTGTGCATGTGTGATTGTGAACATGTTCAAGACTGCAGTATGATGCAAAACTAAGTTTAAGTTTAAAGTCAAAGGGTCATCAAGTTTGGGCATTACCAAATGCTTTAAAGGATTTCTCAGGGTTCTTTAATTAAAATTTTAAAAAATCAGAGCTAAGTGTCAGAAATTTGGATTTAAAAGGATATATATATTAAACTAATGGGGATAGAAGTAAACTCTCATTAACTCTATGTATGTAGGAAGAAATAACAAAATGGGCCAATGTTTCTCACTAATATATTGGAAAGCTGAATGGATAAGTATTTCTAATTGTAATTCTTGCATTAAGGAAAAATTCAAAGGTCTTCATGCCATGCAGTAACTGGGACTGAAGAAAAAAAAAAAAAGAGGCTCTTTTGAAACAAGCAGCCCATAGGCAAAGGGCGGCACCTGGTTTCAGAATGCCTGTGAGCTTCAGTTTTTCCAATGCAGATAAAAGCTAAAATGTTGTGTTAGTGTTAAAAAGGCTTTGGAAATCAAGAATACATTTCTAGACAAGAAATTTGGAAGTAAAATTGTCCTAAATAATTATTGCAAAGTGAGAAAAGGAGAATTATGGCTACCAAAATGTTTAATTGCCATCCCAGCTTCTTTGTAGGTTTTTTGTAACCGTTTCCAGCAGGCCCACAGAGAAGCACAGGTGATTCCTACAAGTTTGTCGAGATCTAATACTGACCCTTAATAAGTTCCAGGTAAGAGAGCATGCTTAAAAACAACTTCTGTGTGGACCACCTTGTTGCTTATAATTGGAGTAAAGTGGCCCCTTATAAGACTCACTGATCTGAATCTGCAGTTCGAAGCCAGCCCGGGCAAAGAAATGTCCCTGTGAGAGATTTGTCTCTAATCAGCCAGCAGAGTACTGGGAACGGAGTGGTGTGGAGCTCAAAAGTGGTACGGTGCTAGTCTTGAGCTGGAGAGCTGAGGGACAGCACTCAGGCCCTGAGTCCAAGTCCAGTGGAAAGTCACTCCTCCTGAGACAAAAGTGATGGAGCATCCAGAGGCAGTAAGCCACTGCTTGGATGGCAGAGATGGTGTCAGATCCTAGAGTCACTACTGTTTGGCCTTTCAAAAGTTAATCAAAGCCGGGAAGTCCTAGAAAGAATAGTTCATAAGCATGCCTTTCCAATGCCCATGTCTGTCTACTGGGCAGGAATTTGCCAGTCATCTATGATAGTGGTTAGTAAGGGTAAGTTTGTCAAATGAGAGGATAGATTAAAATCTCACCCCCCGCATTTACTCAAAGCTCTGACTGGCAGTGAGAATTTTAAGCTGATACATCTGTTTAGTAAAGAAAGCTTGTAGACCTGAGATTGTGTCCTTATTGAGATCTGTTAAAGGTCTGCAATGGTATATTGTTAAAAATTGCAAGACCTGTCAGCTTGCCAATGCCCCCAATCAACAGATTACTAAAGGAGCTCGCCTCTGTCGGAATAGGCCAGGCGTGTATTGGGAAGTAGATTTCACAGAAATTACAAATATTTGCTAGTTTTTGTAGACACCTTTTCAGGATGGATTGAAGCCTATCCAACAAAGCATGAGACTGCGAATGTAGTGGCTAAGAAGATCCTGGAAGAAATCCTACCCAGGTATGGCTTCCCATCCACCATTGGGTCAGACAACGGACAGGCTTTCGTCTCAAAAGTAAGTCAGGGAATAGCTGCAGCACTGAGGATGGATTGGAAATTGCATTGTGCTTATAGACCCCAGAGTTCAGGACGGGTAGAGAAAATGAATCGGACTCTAAAAGAAACCTTAACTAAACTGGCCTTAGAGACTGGCACAGACTGGGTATCACTCCTTCCTTTTGCTCTGCTTAGAGTAAGAAATTCTCCCTATCAGCTTGGCTTTACTCCTTTTGAAATAATGTACGGGTACCCCAGCCCATTATCCCTAGCCTTCAGACTGAATTGCTTGCTGTTTTGGATGATGCTGAATTTTTGTGTAAATTCAATTATTTGCAACTCATGCACAAGAATGTGACCCCAACTTAAGGCATTATATGATTCTGCTTCTGTCCCTACCCCCCATTTATTCAGACCAGGGGACTGAAATCCTTACCACGGTGGAAGGAACCCTAGACGGCATCGCCACTTAGGTTCATTGCTTCCACGCCAGGCCAGCTGACCCCTTTGCCCTGGATGACAACTACCGTGGTGGAACATGGGAGGTCTCCAAGCATCCAACTCAGCCACTTCGCCTTCGCCTCAAGAAAAGAAAGTTAGACTGAATATTGTTATAATTTTCTTTTTGCCTTCTTTCCTTACTACCCTGGCTAGTGTTGATGTTATTTTGGCAGCTAACTCCAAAGTGAGGTGACCCCCTTATTTTAGGTAGTTTTGGGCTTGCTCAGGGATACGGGTATAGCCACACCACCCTTAGAGCACAGCTGAGAAGTTTATGCATTATTTTGTTGCTTACATTTGGATACTAAACATTATACAGCTAATGGTAAGTCTGTATAGCTGAAAGTTAATTTTCAGTTTGCAGTAATCCTGCAGTCCTTTGGTAAAGTAGACTAAGGTTATAGGTTCCTGGCTAGGTAAGGTCAACGCCCCTGAGTCAGCCTGAAGAAGTTACAGAAGATGGATGATCTTCACCCATCAGCCCCACTTTAAAACCGAGGGACCAGAGTTGTTTCTGGGAAGATGAAGCAGGATAAACTAGAGGCATGCAAAACAGAGGTACAGAGACTATACTTGTAAGAAATGGTGACAGGCCCTTTGGTTACTACATTGGGCCCTACTGGCCCATGCCTTACCTCTATATCATCCCCTAGACATGCAAGCCATTGAAATGGACAGATTGGAGCCATGATTGGCTCCCAAGGTACCAAAAAGAAAAAGGGGGAAATGAAGTGCCAGACTTTGAAGTCAGGCCCCATTTTACCACGTGAACCCCATTTTACCACGTGAACCCCATTTTAGAATCGAACCCTGAGCCAATCAGATTTGTACCTGTGTCCTAATCTTGCTTGCTTGAACACCTGATTCTTGTAACCTTGTTCTTTGCCTTTATAAGCCCTGTGTAATCACAGCTCGGGGCTCCCTCCTAACCTCCACTGTGTCGGTGGGTAGGACCAGGCCCGAGTTGCAGCTTGCTTAAATAAAGCCTTGCCTTGCTTTTGCATTTCGGAATGTCTGAGTCTCGGTGGTCTTTTTGGTGGTGGTCTCACGACTTGGCACAACACAAGTATATTAGAGTGTCCAGATGAACTAGGGTGTGATATCAGAGGAGGTGTGCTGGTTGCCTAGGTAACTGGATGGAGATTTAAAACAAGTGAGAACACTTATAGCTGTCCTGGGGATGGACCCCAGGGATAAACAGGTCCTTTCTGGGTACAAGCTTAAGAGCAGCTGTCACACCAGACTGGCTCTTGTAACATCCTTGCTCTCCCCAAAAACCTGTGGGTGGAGTCATACTACAGTCCAGGCAAGATTAAGCTCTCCAAGAGAAATCAATGATTTGATTTTTATGTACAAGAAAAAAACCGGAGAATGTAATAGGGAGGTCAGATCTGGTCAGTGCCATCATTAGCTGTGGAGGAACTTCAGGTTGACTCCAGCTCAGATTAGAGCAGAAGCCAACTCCATCTACACTACGATCTCCCCCACCCTATCCAGGGAAGTTCCCCTTTGCTGTGATAAGATTGTGTAAACTGCTTGACCACCTGAAGCATGGAAAGTTCAAGGAACGTTCAAGGTTAAACCCTTGCCCTCCTATGAGTAGGTGTATCCACCTGCATCATGTGAGCCCCGCCAAATCCACGCACCAATTCTAACTAGAATGATAGGTTGGTTCAAACAGATACTATGAGACAGACTGTAACTCTATTGGCCACCTGTGTGCAGCCTAGCATGCTCTGTAAGTGTTGTATCCTCATTGGCCACCTGCGTGTGGCAAGTTTGTCTGTGATGTTTGCCTTATAACCAGGCTGGAAGGCCACACCTGCACGCAGTTCCAGCTCCCGAGTCTGGGCTGCACAGGTGCATGTGGTTCCAGCTCCCGAGTCTGGACTGCACACGTGCAGGCCGATCCAGCTCCCAAGTCTGGGTCCTGATCCTGCATACGTGGTCGGCAGTTTCAGCTCCTGAATCTGGGCTGCGACCAAGGCCGGTCGGTTTACTTTTTGTTCACTTTTTACTTCTCCCAAAAATCTGTCTTTTTGTCATCTTGTAGCTGGAGACTGTGTGGTGGACTCTTGGGGGAACCAGGAATCCCCTCCCTTGGTGGGGGGGACCTGCCAAGCCAGCTGGCAGTGAACAGGAATCCTGAATGAGGGAGGCGAGGATTAAGGAAAAGGAAAAATAAGGCAAGAGAAAGAAGACAAGAGACAAAGATGGGGTACAGGAGGTCTACATCTTGAGATTGTAACTCAAGACTGCAGCCATGTTTATTCTTAAAATCCAGCTTATATACAGTTTGACAACCAGGAAATATCATAGGATTAACTAAGGTTTAAGAAAACAGGAAGGCCCTGAAATTGGTAAGTAACAACAGACAGTAAAACAAGATATGGTTGAATGGTTTACATAACAGACTCTTGTTGACATAATAAAACATCTCAGGATTAGTACTGTCCTTCAAGTAAACCATGTCCTTGCATGTCCTTGAGATAACAACATAGCCAGAGGTTAGGATGAACTTTGTTGTTGGCTCCCTAAGCCATGACCTTGCACGCCCTTGAGAGTAAGCCAGAAGTCAGGGTGAATTTCGCTGTTGGCTCCTGACAGGAGGACCCTGTTTCATTGAAGCGAACCCCCACTCTACTTCACCACTTACAGGTGTAGATCTCCAGATGCGTAAATCACAAAGAAATACTACAAATGAAAGGTCAAGCCAACTCCACAGCCCCAAAAAGTAGTACAACCGAGGAGAAGATGGGGAAGAAAAAAACAACTGAGACGGGGATGGGGATATGGCCTAGTGGCGAGAGAGCTTGCCTCGTATACATGAGGCCCTGGGTTCGATTCCCCGGCACAACATATACAGAAAACGGCCAGAAGTGGCGCTGTGGCTCAAGTGGCAGAGTGCTAGCCTTGAGCAAAAAGGAAGCCAGGGACAGTGCTCAGGCCCTGAGTCCAAGGCCCAGGACTGGCAAAACAAAAAACAAAAAAAAAAAAAAAACAGAAAAAACTGAGACTAAGATAGAAGAAATGGTCAAAAGACTCAGGACCAAATTCAGAAAACAGTTTTTAGAATGGAAGACTCCAAGGACCTTCAGGAAGTCAAGAAAGAAATGGAAGCAAAAATGGATGCAGTCTGCTCCTCCATTAAGGAAGACCTTAACATCCTGAGAAATGAAATGCATGAAAAAAAATAGATTCAAAACACAATTCATTAAAAGAAGAAATTACCACAATGAAAGCTGATCTGGCAACCATACACATCTCACTCGCCTCAATGCAAACCACACTTGATGCCACATCACAAAGAATTGATCATCTTGAATCTCGAGTCTCTCTTTTGGACGACGATGCAGCTGATAAGGACCAGAAGATTACCGCACTCCAAGAAACTGTCAAACTCCAGGGCAGACTAATCCAGGAGATAGTGGACAAGGAGAAGAGATATAAGCTGCATATAATCGAAATAGATGAAGGGGAGGAGTACCAGAGCAGAGGATGCAACACATATTCAATAGAGTTATTGCAGAAAACTTCCCCAATCTCACAAGGGATAACCTCACCCAAATAATGGAAGCTTATAGGACACCTGGCAGACCAGACTCTAGAAAATCCTCCCCTAGGCACATAATTATCAAAACCTCAGATCTCAAGAATAAAGAGCAGGGGCTGGGAATATGGCCTGGTGGCAAGAGAGCTTGCCTCGTATACACCAAGCCCTGGGTTCGATTCCCCAGCACCACATATATAGAAAACGGCCCTGAGTTCAAGGCCCAGAACTGGCAAAATAAACCCCCCCCCCAAAAAAAGAAATCACAACAAAACAGTGTTTAAAAAAAAAAAAAGAATAAAGAGCAAATTTTGAACACAGCCAAAATGAAGAAAGAGCTATATTACAATGGAAAAAAAGATCAGAATCACAGCAGTCCTCTGTACACAAATTTACAACGCACGAAGAGCCTGGAAGAACAAAATCCAAGTCCTCCAGGCCAACAACTGCCAACCCAGAATTAGATACCCAGCGAAACTAGAATTCACCGTCGAGGGAAAAACCAGATCTTTCCATAGTAAAGAGGAACTAAAGGATTATGTGAATTTAAAAAAAAACACAGCCTTACAGCGAATTCTAAGAGGGGAACCCCACCCAACAGAAAATGTACAGGACCCCCCAGACAGAAACAGAAAGAAACTACAATAGCCAGAGCCCAACAGGAAGAGCAGCTCAATAAAGACAAGAAAGAAGGGAGAGGAAAAACAGCCTAACAGGAAAATGGAAGGGAAAAAAACAAACTTATCAAGGATCTCTTTGAATATAAATGGTATAAACTCTCTGATAAAGAGGAGCAGACTGACAGAGTGGATCCAGAAACAAAAAGTTGCTATCTGTTGTCTTCAAGAGACCCATCTTACAGCAAGGGACAAAAACAGGCTCCGAATGAAAGAATGGAGCAAGATCTTCCAAGCAAACGCACCTACCAAAATGGCAGGGGTAGCCTTCCTGATTTCAGACAAGCTGGACTTCTCATTAAGATCATCTCAAAAAGATAAAGAAGCGCACTACATTTTAATACAAGGAAAAATCCAGAGTCAAGACATCACGGTGATAAATTTATACTCACCGAGCAAAAGAGGCCCTAAATATGTCAAATTCTCACAGAACTACAGAATAAGATATACCAAAACACAATCGTAGTGGGAGACTTTAATACTACACTCTCTCCAAGACAGATCCAACACACAGAGGATTAGCAAGGGAGCCGAAGACCTAAGTAACACCATATCCCAAATGGATCTGACAGATCTATACACAGTTTTTCACCCTACAGAGACCCAATACACATTCTTCTCAGCAGCCCATGGAACATACTCCAAAATAGATGTCATAGTCCACACAAAGAACCTCAGCAAATAGAAGAGTATTGACGTCATCCCATGTATTATATCTGATCACAGTGGAATCAAGGTAACCCTCAATGACAAAGGATACCACCGAGGTTACACAAATACTTGGAGGCTAAACCCCTCACTGTTATCAAACACTTGGGTCACAGAGTAAATTAAGGATGAAATTAACAAATTCATAAGCCACAACGACAATGAAAATACATCACAAAGAAACCTATGGGACACAGCTAAGGCAGTGCTGAGGGGCAAGATCATTGCCATCAGCACACACATTAAAAGAATGGAATCAGAGCAGGTGAATAACCTCACGATGAAACTAAAACATTTGGAGAAACAAGAAATAATTGAATCTAAAATGACTAGGAGGAGAGAGATCACAAAGATTAAAGAAGAGATAAATCTTATTGAAAATAGAAAGATCACTCAACAAATAAATAAACCTAAAAGCTGGTTCTTTGAGAAAATAAATAAAATTGACAGACCCCTTGCAAGACTTACCAAAAAAAGAAGAGAAGAGGCTCATATCTGTAAGATCAGGGACTCAACCAGAAAAATTACAACAAATACATACAATATTCAAACAATCATAAGGAACTATTTCCAGAACCTCTACTCACTAAACAACAACAATTTTACAGAAATGGATCAATTCTTAGAGAAGTATAAACTGCCTAAACTGGGGCTGGGGATATGGCCTAGTGGCAAAGAGTGCTTGTCTCGTATACATGAGGCCCTGGGTTCAATTCCCCAGCACCACATATACAGAAAATGGCCAGAAGTGGCGCTGTGGCTCAAGTGGCATAGTGCTAGCCTTGAGCAAAAAAGAAGCCAGGGACAGTGCTCACGCCCTGAGTCCAAGCCCCAGGACTGGCAAAACAAACAAACAAACAAAAAAAACACAAACAAAACAAAGCAAAAAAACTGCCCAAACTGAATCAAGAAGAAATAAATCAACTAAATAAACCAATAACTTACAGGGAGATACAGGGGGTAATCAAGAGCCAATGAATTCTATAAAACCTTTAGCGAGGAGCTAATACCAATACTCCTCAAAATCTCCCATGAAATAGAAACATGGGAGAAATCCCAAACTCATTCTATGAAGCTAATATTATACTCATCCCCAAACCAGGCAAAGACCCAACAAAAAAGAGAACTACAGACCAATATCACTAATGAACATAGATGCAAAGCTCCTCAACAAAATTTTAGCTAACAGGATCCAGAAACTGATCAAGAAAATTATATATCATGATCAAGTAGTCTTCATCCCACAGACACAAGGATGGTTCAACATCTGTAAATCAATAAATGTAATTCACCACATAAACAGAGCTAAGACCAAGAATCATATCATCATCTCAGTCAATGCCCAAAAAGCCTTTGACAAAATACAACATCCATACATGTTAAAAGCCCTGGAGAGAACAGGGATAGAACATTCTTTAAAACAATAAAAGCCATATACAACAGACCAACTGCTAATATCATATTAAGTGGGGAGAAACTAAAATCATTCTCCCTAAACTCAGGAACAAGACAAGGATGCCCACTCTCCCCACTTCTTTTCAATATAGTGCTCAAATCCCTAGCCATAGCAATAAGACAAGAGGAGGACATCAAAGGGATCCACATCGGCAAGGAAGAAATCAAACTATCCCTATTCGCGGATGACATGATCTTATCTCTGAAGGACCCAAAAAATCAGTCCCCAAACTCCTACAACTCATAAACCATTTTGGCAAAGTAGCAGGAAACAAAATCAACCCAAAAAGTCAGCAGCTTTTCTGTACACCAGCAATGTACAAGAAAAGGAAATCATGGAAACAGTACCATTTACAATAGCTAAAAAAGAATAAATTACCTAGGGATCAACCTAAGTAAAGATGTGAATGACCTATTTAATGAGAACTATAAAAATCTAAAAAGGGAAATCAAAGAAGACATAAGGAGATGGGAAGACCTACCATGCTCATGGGTAGGCAGAATCAATATAGTGAAAGTGGCCATATTGCCCAAATTGTTATACAAATTCAATGCAATCCCCATCAAGATCCCAGCTACATTCTTCACTGAAATAGAGAAAGCAACCCATAAATTCATATGGAACAGCAAAACACGTAGAATAGCCAAAGCAATTCTAGGCAAAAAAAGCAGTGCAGGAGGTATTACAATACCAGATTTCAAGCTCTATTATAGAGCCATCATAACAAAAACAGCCTGGTACTGGTATAAAAACAGACCTGAAGACCAAAGGAATAGAATAGAAGACCCAGAAATAAAGCCGCATTCTTACAGTCAGCTGATATTTGACAAAGGAGCTAAAGACATACAATGGAAAAAACATAGCCTCTTCAACTACTGGTGCTGGGAAAACTGAGCAGCCATATGTAGAAAACCCAAAGTAGACCCTAGCCTATCACCATCCACCAAGAACAACTCAAAATGGATCAAGGACCTCAACATCAGACCTGAATCTTTGAAACTACTGAAGGACAGAGTAGGAAAGACACTAGAACTTATAGGCACAGGAAGGATAGAATAGAGTCCCAGGGGCAGAGCAGATGGGGAGAGTCTCGACAAATGGGACTACTACAAAATGGAAAGTTTCTGCACAGCTAAAGACATGGCCACAAAACTAGAAAGACAGCCAACCATATGGGAAAGGATCTTCACCAGCACAGCAACAAAGGCCTAATATCCTTCATCCACAGAGAACTCAAAAAACTAAGCCCCTTGGGCTGGGGATATGGCCTAGTGGCAAGAGTGCTTGCCTCGTATACATGAGGCCCTGGGTTCAATTCCCCAGCACCACAGATACAGAAAATGGCCAGAAGGGGCGCTGTGGCTCAAGTGGCAGAGTGCTAGCCTTGAGCAAAAAGAAGCCAGGGACAGTGCTCAGGGCCTGAGTCCAAGCCCCAGGACTGGCCAAAAAAACAAAAAAACTAAGCCCCTCCAAGCCCAGTAAACCAATTATTAAATGGGCAAAGGAGCTAAAGAGAGACTTCACAGGAGAAGAGATAAAAATGGCAAAGAAACATATGAGGAAATGTTTAACATCCCTGGCAGGAAAGGAACTGCAAATAAAAACAACCGTGAGGTATCACCTCACTCCAGTTAGAATGGCCTATACTCTGAACTGAGGCAACAACAAATGCTGGAGGGGGTGCGGGGAAAGAGGAACCCTTCCCCATTGTTGGTGGGAGTGCAAATTAGTATAACCAGTTTTGAGAACAGTATGGAGGTTTCTCAAAAAGCTCAACATAGACCTACCCTATGACCCAGCCATACCACTCCTAGGCATCTATCCTGAACAACAGGTCCCAAGATATCAAAAAGACATTTGCGGGCTGGGGATATAGCCTAGTGGCAAGAGTGCCTGCCTCGGATACACGAGACCCTAGGTTCGATTCCCCAGCACCACATATACAGAAAAAACGGCCAGAAGCGGCGCTGTGGCTCAAGAGGCAGAGTGCTAGCCTTGAGCGGGAAGAAGCCAGGGACAGTGCTCAGGCCCTGAGTCCAAGGCCCAGGACTGGCAAAAAAAAAAAAAAAAAAGACATTTGCACTTACACATTTATTGCTGCACAATTCACAATAGCCAAAATATGGAAACAACCCAGATGCCCCTCTAAAGATGAATGGATCCAAAAAATGTGGTACCTATACACAATGGAATACTACATAGCGATTAGAAATGATAAAATATTCATATTCGTAGGGAAATGGTCAGAACTTGAACAAATAAGGTTGAGTGAGACAAGCCTAGAACACAGAAAACAAAAGGGCATGATCTCCTTGATATATGACTGTTAAGGAGGGGGAAGGGGGAGACAGTAGAGACCAGGTCTGCGAAACCAAAAACTTCTTGTCAAATAGTATTGTCCACAGGTTTGGGTCAGCGTCCCTACATTATGTAACTAAAACCAAACAACTACTCAACATATAAAGGTCAAAAATAGACCTCTCAGTGGATTACAATAGCTCAAATGCTATGTAGGTACGTTCATATAAGACTATTGTTGACATATTGTCTACTGTCGACATTATTTTTAAAGCCCTAGGTGAATTTTCTTTGGCGTAGGCCACGTGGCAACTGTATATGTTTTTGGCACACTGTGTATTGTATATATGTCTACCTGACCTAGGGAAGGGAAAGAAAAACAGGGTGCAAGATATCACAAGAAATGTACACACTGCCCTACTATGTAACTGTACCCCTTGTGCACAACACCTTGTCTAAAACTTTTGTTTAATTAATAAATTATTTTAAAAAGTAATAAGACTAAAACTCATAACAACCTGCAAGGTGTGTTTAATCCCACATGTGGAAGGGAAGATGACGTTCAGGTGGTGAAGTGACCCCTGATCCCATAATTGCATAGCCTCTTAATGCTTCACACTTAGGTTCCTGTTCAGCATGTGAACTCCAAGTACTACTTAGGGGATGTCTATCAGTCACATGAATATGAATCCAGGTCATACAGGAGAGGCAGTCTGGCTGTGGGCATCATATGTCTGACCCTGAGGTGGTACTGGTTCTATGTGAAATATTAGGAGCCTCACAAACACTCCCAAATTTACCAGCCCAAGGCCCTGAGAGGCTGGTCCCAGGAAGTGGATCCACACTGCTGTTTACACTTGGTTAGATGTGAGGATGCCTGCTTCTCTCTTCTGCCCATATTTCTCCCACTCACTAGAAAAGACTCATTCTGGGCATGCCTGACTTCCGGCGACTAGGATCTGTCCCATTGAAGTTCACCAGGAAACTTTGTGGTCTCTGCAGATGTACAAGAGCAATGCCTACCTCATCTAGGAAGGGCTATGACCTTTGGGAGCCTGTAGTTTGCAACTACTTCGTTCTGCTCAGGACACAGTCAAACTTGAAGCCCTGAGGAAGTGTCCCAATAGCTCAGTGCCCAGAGACAGACTAGCCTCTGTTTGGTCCCGCTCCAAAATTTAGTGCTAATCCCAGAGCAGTCTTGTCCCAGCTCTCATTGAATTACCACAGTGTCATCTTGCCTGTGTCCACCAAGTCCAGGCTGGCCCTTTAAAGGGGTGAGGGTAGAACAAGCTGGGAATCCAAACTCTTCTTTTCAGAGAGGCCTAGAGCAAAACTAGAAGGGGGAACAGGGAAGGAAGAGGCTGGGTGCCAGGATGCTACGAGTAGGGAGGGACCCCTCCTCACAGGAGAGGATTGATGAGGGGCCTCCTGCTCCATCAACATAACAGCTTCTGAACAGTGTATAAGTGACCCTTCTCAGGAGGCCCAGGCCCACCAACAGGCAGCAACAGGGGTATTAACTCACTTTCCTCAACGTGTACATGAAGCAGCTGGCCAAGTCAGAGTTCTAGAACTTTCAGGACAGCTCAGACTGGGAGAGAGCAAGGTACCCTGCCAGTCCTCAAGCAGTCCATGCCTTCTGGACCTCCAGGAGGACATGCTGGCCCTCACACAGCGTCCTCATAGGCTACCCAAGGCAAAAAGGAGATGCAACAAACAATCCCTAATGCCATATTTCTGAGCTCTCTCTTTGAGGGAGAAGGCAGGCCTACCATAGGCAATATTCATTCATTCATTCATTTGTTCCACAAATCTATGTAGAACATTGCTGAGCCCGCTGAGTAAACCAAAAGTCTCTTACAGTTTTAGTGATAAGCCACTTTGAATAGAGACCCATTGAAGCTGTCATGGTGTTACATGGTTGTATTCCCAGCACTGCCTCCTGCTGAGGCAAGAGGACTGCAAGTTCTAGTCCATTCTGGGCTACATAGTGAGAAATCTGCCTAGTCAACTTGACAAGATGGCCTCAGTTATTTAGTAAATGTTTGGCATTGTAGCTTGGCGGCTGAGCCCTTTGTCTAGCATGTGGGATGCCATGGATACAACACCAGACAGATCATATATGTTATATGCATAGGTATGTGTATATATACATACCTCAGTGAAGTGCAGCTAGACAGAGCTAGCAGGAGA
Source organism: Perognathus longimembris pacificus (assembly GCF_023159225.1). Taxonomy (NCBI): domain Eukaryota; kingdom Metazoa; phylum Chordata; class Mammalia; order Rodentia; family Heteromyidae; genus Perognathus; species Perognathus longimembris. The sequence goes on from NC_063180.1 coordinate 29,487,133, forward strand.
TGTTGGGGGGAAAAGGCAAGAAGATAACTGGCAGATTGTGCAGGGCCATGAAGACTGCAGGGAGGACTTGTGTTTTGGTTCTGAGCAACAGTTCTAGACAGAGGTGTGCCCTGGTGCAGGTGTTCACATTGGCCATCTGGTGGCCATGTAAGGAACTGCCTGTGGAGGTGGGGACAAAAGCCTGTTGGTTTGGGATGTAAGCAAATAATAGAAGAAACACGTCTTTCATCCTTCCCTAGCTCTCAAATTACCTTTTGTGTTGCCTATAAATGTATTCACTCTATTCACTGGACAACCATGGAAGCAAGAAACAAAGGCATTTTTACAAATTCTAACTAAAAAAAAAAAAATGAATCGCAGTTTGGCAGCTTTTAGCTATGATCCAGAAGCATAAAGCTTGTTTTCTCCTCATTTACTCCTTAGGTTTGGGTCTTAGGCTTGTCTTTGTGAACATCAGAGCAATTAAAAAGGAGAAACTTTATCAATGTCTTGGTTAGCTCCAGTCCAGTATCCAAACAATAAGCTTCCTCCTTGAATCAATTAATTGTACAAAAGAGTTTCTTTCTGAGATTCACATAGATGCATGCAATATATTTTGATCAAATCCCCCTTTGCTCTTTGAGCCCCTATGAACTTTGATCATGTTATTTGCTCAGTACCCTTTTCTATACCTCTCCCCCCTCCTGCTGATTCACCCACCAACAAGTCCTTATTTTATATTCATGTTTCATCATCATTATCTTCATCATTTTAGGTTTAGAATCCACATAAAAGCCAAAATGTGACATTTGGCTTCTAGACCTCGGCTTATCTCACTAAACATGATGGTCTCCAGTTCAGTTCAACCCAGGCCTCAGAACTGGGCTTTTGTCCTTCAAAAAAATTTATGTTTATTATAAGAAACAGCTCAAATTGCAGATAGCCATGGAAACAGGGAAACAGAATTAATACTGAGAGAATAAATTAATAAATTCAGTGCTATGGGAGGTTGGAGGAAGTGCTTGGCTTCAGGTAGAGAAGGGAGGGAAGTTAATGGAAGAAATGGAAATGAATTGAGCCTGATGGAAAGTTTCAAGTAGTACAGGAATATTAAAGGGTGATTGGATTGTGACCCATGAGACCAAAATCAGACCAGTATCCAGTGCAAGAAATTAACTGAGGTAAGCAGTTTGTCCTCAAGGCCACTCAGAATCTGGGTTGTGAGGCCATCATCTCACACAGTCCCAGACACTGACTATCCCCCTTCTTGTCCTGTCTGCCAGTTAACATCTGGTGAGCAGTTTATCCTGTGCCAGATACTGTACAGCCTCTATTCCCTCAGGTGATTTCTAGGATCGTGCAATGAAGTTGGTGTTATTACTCCCATTTTCATCAGAGGTCACTGAAGCTTAGGTTTAGCAAACTACTTAGGGGCACACAGTGAGTAAGGAGATGGTACAGGTTTGTGTGATATCACAAGCTCTAGTGTCTGCTCTTCAAGTATTCTGTGTTTTATTTACTTATCCATGTGATCAGAAAACTAACGCAAGATAACATCAGATTTTTGTTGGTCTGATCTTCTTGTCTTAGTTAATTCTTGTCACCTAAATTTATCCTTCAGCCAGCTCAATGTTTCCATTGAGAAAAAGGCCCAGTACATGCAATTTGCCTAAGGTATTTGATAGTAAGGGCTGAGAATAATAAACCTACAAGAATTCCTGGTGCAAAACAAATAGACAAGCCTACACATTTTCCACCAGGATTTTTGTCTCTTTTATATCTTTTGTATTTTGAGCTCTTGAAATTAGCATGCTTGCCTGCATTCATTTGCAAACCTCATTACAGTGCTATGGCTTTGATGACTGCTTTATTTTTTATTGTTGTTATAAAGGTGATGTGCAGAGGGGTTCCCATTCCATAAGTCAGGTAAGGAGTACTGTTTTGTGAACAATGTCATCCCTTCACTTGCTCTTTCCCAGTTTTTCTTTCAAGCCCTGCCCACAAGTTGTATAGCTCATTTTCAGCATAGTATCTATTGAGTATTACTGCTTCATTTGTGATGAATGCTTTTGAAAGCAAAGAACATTCTACATTTAGCACAGATTTTTAAAAAGCTGCTTCTAAACAGAAAAATGAATCTACCTGAATACTTATCAAGTTTAAATAAAGTTAATCACTCTATGATGTCAGGAATTCCAACCCCATAAACTACAACAACAACAACAAAACCCACAGTAAATGCATGAGTCAACACTTCACCTATTACTTTTTTGCCTTATTATGGGGCTGAAATCATTCCTGATAATTCACCCAATTTCCTATTGTCAAGGTCCATTTCTACACGTGATGTGATTATGTTGATGCACTAAATAAGTTTGGTGTTCTTTATTGTACATTTTGCTCCTAGCAAACTAAGATACTGCTATCAGAAGTATGTATTCCTCAAATGCAGTCTGGAATAAACAGGGCAAATGCCCAGATATACTAAGAAATATTATCTTTTGGGTGAACTGGCTTAGAAACAATTTAGTTGGGACAATGGGACATATTGATGAGGATTAAGAAGCAAACACAAAGAAAATCCAGGTGTATATCCTGTCCTGCTTTTTCTATTTGAGCCAGAACAATACTGGGAAGCCTTCTATATGGGCCAGTGTCTGGGGACCTTGCAGGGAGCAAACACAGAGAACATCTTGCTTATGTAATTTACTAGTCTACCTTTAGCTTACACATACATACTGTTTATTTGTTTCCTTGATTAATGTATGCAGACATTTCCTTTGTATGTTGACTTTTATTATTATTACTATTTCCATTTTGAATCTCTGGAAAAAGGCGTGAGGCCCAGATCTTGTCTGAGATAATACATAGTTCTAAAAAGACAAAGTCAACAGTTTGATTTGCAAATTAACGATCACAAGATACTTCTTTAATACTTAAGATTTAAATTCATATTATTGGGAGAGCTCTTTTAGATTTACTTACGCGTAGATTATTATCCTCTTCATTCCAATGTATAGGTTAGAGTTGGGGTCAGCTGTACCTTTAAGGGGCCACAGCTGACCTCGGCCTGTCCCTCCCCTTCCTTTCTTTAACAGGAAGAGAAGCCCCTGTTCCTGGGGCTAGCACACGTGTGCTATGGTGGAGGGGCACCCCAGGGGCCCATCCTTGGGGGGCTGGACCTCTGCCCACAAAGGAAATCTCCTGACATCACTTGAGGGACAACTCCTTGGGACCAATCAGGGGCCCCTCTCTTGTGCCCGCCTTTGGGGTATATCTGGGGGGCTCCTCATTTGAATACACAGAAGCCCTAGAGGTTTTCTCCAGGGGCCCACACATCCGTGTCGTTCTTGGCGGTTTTGGGGCACCTTGTGACCACTCACCACCGAGGCTACCTGTGGCCATCACTCCCACATGAGAGCGATAAAGGACCACCCAGCAAGGGGCGGTCAAGCCCCTTCCCACCCCCAAGCGAGGGGAAGTAGAGAGAGAGAGAGAGAGAGAGAGCCCACAGGTTAGTTACTTCTTTTCTAAAACTTGATGGCATTCACAGTTGCTCAGAATCCTTTTTCAACTCAGAATTTGTGACCATAGCCTGTAGACCATCAGGTATGGAAGACTGGCCTACAGAAATATCTCAGTGGTACTGTGCTTGCTTAGCTTGCCCTAGGCCCTACATTCAATCCACACTCCACAACAAGACAGATATAAAAACAAAATAGAATATATATATATACACACACTCTGTGTGTGTGTGTGTGTGTGTGTGTGTGTGTGTCTTGGAGCTTGAACTTTGGACCTTGGGCACTGTCCCTGAGCTCTTCAGCTCAAGGCTAGAGCTCTACCACTTGAGCCACAGTTCCACTTCTGGTTTTCTGGTGGTTAATTGGAGATGAGAGTCTCACAAACTTTCTTGCCTAGGCTGGCTTTGAACCGTGATCTTCAGATCTCAGCCTCCTAAGTAGCTAGAATTATAGGCATGAGCCACCAGCACCCATCTTGATGTAGCATTTCTCACAAGAATGTCTTGCAGTCCTGCAGGTCTTCATGCTAAACTTTCCTGATCTTACTAGAAAGATTATCAAACACTTTTTGTTTCAGTTATGCATGCAAAGAAGATAACAATTCTGCCAATGTGATATGAATGACTCTAAACCTACTCCTGACTCCAAGCTTCACAACCAGAAAGCCATAGAATACTGTAATAGCACTTTACTTCTAGATTGTTTTAAGAAGTGTCTTCAAGTAGTCACAGTTAAAGATGATCATTGACACCAGTAATGAGTTTGACATACTACCTCCTAGTGGCGTTTTAAAACCATGGTTACAGCCAGTGTGGCTGTAGGCCAAGAGATACAATCCAAAGGGCTGAGCCTAGCCTATCTTGTGGCTCACAATGCCTCATTTTTTCCTTGCAGTATCTTCCCTTCCTACACTTCCACACCTCATTCATGTATCCAAAGTCGAGTTTTCACTTTTGAACAATATTGGTCTCATAGATCCCTTTGTTAAGCAGTGACCACCGGCTGGAGACACCATTTCAGAGTCAGTCTCAGCCTCCAAACATGTGCTGCTTCGTGAGATCAGGGTTCATAGGGGCTTTCTCTTCACTGTAAGCCCACCTCCTAGCTTCAGGCTCAGCACAGAGCCACATACTCAATGTCTATGACATTGGTAAGCTGTGACATCAATAGTGACAATTATAGGACGACAGTACTTTTGACAATACATCCCAAAGACTATTTCTTCACACACACACACACCCCTCTCCTACCCTTCCCCACTTTATTCTGTTGAAAGACTTAAGACAGTGTCATACTTTTGCAAAAACGTGCACGTTGAGGAGCCACCTTGCCCAATCTCACAGAGCACCTCTGGTGGGGTCAGCTTCCTGGAAGCCTTGATCTCTCACAGGGATTCTGGTGGGTGGTGGAAGGGAAAAGAAATGCCTCCAAGTTCTCAGCACCCTAGCTTCACAAAGATACGCAGCTAAACACACTTCCAAATCCTCAGATTGGCCGTGCACACAAGGCTCTTCGTGCCATGACCTCGGGGGGCCTACAGGATATGCGCCCTGGCAAGCAGGAAAGCTCGCCGCCTCTCCCCCAGCCCGGCTGCTCTGTGTCCCCGGCTCGGACGCGGGAGTGCCCGGGGAGCTGGGTGTGCCCGCGGGCGGGGCGGCCCAGGTCTTTGGCCCGGGAGCCCGGCGGCGGCGCGGTCGCCGGGTGCTAAGCGGGCAGCACTGGGGCACCTTTGTTCCTCTGGCCGTCCGGAGTGCCGGCCTGAGCTGGACCTAAGCCGAGTTCTCCGCCGCCCGCTCTGCCCGGACCGCCCCAAGCCCCCGAGGTGCGAGGCGGCACGCCCTGTGCGGAAAGGGGCGTGTCCGAGGTCCCCGGCCCTCGCGGCCAGATCACCTGCGCGAGCTCCAGGGGGCGGCCCCCCGCGAGCTTCCCCGCCCACCCGCCCTGAGCCCCTGCCAGCCCTTCCCCGTCCTGTCCGGGACTCTGCAGTGGGCTCGCTGGTTCCCTGGCGAAGCGGGGGTGGGGGGAGGGTCCCCCGCCTTCTCCCCGCCCTACCCCCGCCCGCAGCGCCAAGTCTCGCGGTGCTACGGCTCGGACCCGGGAGCGGCGGGCCCGGCTCTAGCGCCCCGCGACAAAGGCTGTGCGGGGGTGGGAGGCCCAGGCCAAGCCTGAGGCCGAGGTCGGGCGGGGGCGGGGGCGGGGGCGGGGGCAGGATGGTGAGCGGCGGGGAGTGCGGAGCCGCGGCCGGCTGCGGCTGGGAACGCCGGGAAGCCGCCCGCTCGCGTCCTCCTTCGTGCTCGGCCGCGTCCCCGGCGCTGGATCTGCGCCGGGCTCCCTAACGCCCCGCGCCGCCTTCGCCCCCGGGACGCCGGCAGCAGGATTGCAACCCCGGCGGCCGTTAATCCTCCGGGTGAGTAGCGGCTGCGGGCCAGGCCCGGCCTGGAGCCGGCGGCGCAGGTCCGAGCGCAGCGCTCACTGCGAGCGCTGGGCGCCCCGGGCTGAGCGGCACCGGTCGTCCGTGGGCGCCGCAGCCCGCGTCTCCACCCCGTCTCGGCCGACGCCGGCCCGGTTCCTGCCGGCTCGGGCCGGGTCCCGCGGGCGGGCGGGCGGCAGAGCCCGGGGTTGGTGGCGCGGGGAACCGCAGGGCCCGCCCGGAGCCCCTGCAGCAATTCCGACAGTCGCCTTTGCCCCTCGCTTCCCCGTCCGATCCCCGCGTCCCCGGAAAAGCGCGGGGTCGTGGCCGAAGTGAGTGTAGATGATGGAGGGAAAAGTTTGGCGCCGAGAGTCAACAGGATGGGGCTCCCGGGGTTCCTCCTTCTCGATCTTTACAACTGGCCACCGTGTGTCCAAATTAGTCGCGGGCTGGACAAACTTAATGTAACCAACGGTGCGGCCCGGTCCTGTCCAAGAGCCGGTGCTGCGCACCTGTCAGCCTCGCCGAGCAGCCTGAAACATCTGCTCAGCCATCGTCTAGTAGGAATAATTAACTTCTTTTGGAATGATAGCAAAGGAAACCCCATTTTAGTTGTGAAACTTCCATGTGGCGTGAGCACTGCTGGAGAGTTTTGGGTGTTGTGCCTGTAGTGCTGTGGGCATGACAGGCTGCTAAGTCAGGGACGGAGCTCAGCACTCAGGAAAGTTACACGAGAAGGAGGTACTGTGTCTTGGGAGACGGTGTTGAGTGAGAAATCACAATGTCTGGCAGAGAAAACTTCCAGCATCCTGTCCTGCACTAGTCAGGGAAAGCGTGTGTGATTTGCCTAGACCTTACAGGACTGGAAGGCTGAGGACCTTTGCAGGTGCAAGTCATGAGGGCTTGCTTCCCCTTATCAGTCGGGAGGTCACCAAGGGGGTCGGCGCAGATGTTACAGAGATTTCACATCCAGGTTCATGGACGTGGCCAGGCTTTTAGGACCTCTAAGCACAGGTATGATAGACTTTGTCTCCTTGCATTAAGAGAGAGACCATAATGATGAAGAGCAGAGAAGTTCCACAATCACTTTCTTTCTAAAGGAATAACTTGCCAGCCATTCTCAAATAACTTAGACAAAAGGTAGCAAAACTAGAGGTGTTGAGGCAAGGTTTAAAATGAGACAGGTGCTACTGAGGTCAGACTTAACAAGGTTGGCTTGAACACAAGGCAAGGAAAGCACCGTTGGCCATGTGGAGTCCAGATTTGGCACTGGTTAGATGTGATGTAAGGACAAAGGAAGAGGCCAAGGAGACAAAGAGGCAGGTGCCTCTGCCAGGCCAGCCGGCAGCAAAAAGGGAATCCTGAATGAGGGGGCGAGGATTAAAGAAAAGGAAAAATACAAGACAAGAGAAAAAAGAGGCAAAGATGGGGAGGTCTGCATCTTGAGATTGTAACTCAAGACTGCAGCCAAGTTTATTCTTATATGCAGCTTATATGCCGTTTTGGACCTAGGGAATAGGATAGGGTTGTTAAAATTCAAGAACACAAAGAGGCTTTGAAGTTTGCAACATTTGATTACAGTAAACACAGGATAAGGTTGATTAACATAGGAATCTACTCCAGTGGACATAGCAAGGTGTGGACATAGAAAAGCAATTCCCAATAGTGGCTGTGAACAAATGTCCTTGCATCTAGCATATCCTGGCAATAACAGCACAGCCAGAGGTGAGAATGAATTTAGCTGCAAGTTAGGCTCTCCATATCCTGGCGACATCAGCACAGCCAGAGGTCAGGATAAGCTTAGCTGCTAGTTCTGGTCCCCACAGGTGCCTATGGTGTGGTGACAAGGAAGGAGGTCCTTTAACAGAAATAGTTGGTTGTCACTTGGGTAGTTAAGCGACTTCAACCTGTTTACCTTTTTAGAAATTAACAAAAAATTGATAGATTTGAATGTAGTGAAAGTTGGAAAGACAAGGTTAATGAAGATATTTTGGTGCAATATAGGCTTACATTGGAAAGAGGAATACAATTGAAGTGATGGCATGATTTGTGTACTCTTACATCACTGTTGCAAACTGTTCTGTCCATCCAGTTGGCCCCGTGCTGCATGGAATGAAGATGGAGCAGCTGGGGGTGCTGAGCACATCAGTGTCTGGTCTTGGGGGCTTGATGTTTCAGAGGACTTGGCCATCCAAGCCCTCATTCTCCCAGTCAATACCTGTTCAGCTTGACATACTGGAGACCTTGGCAGGGTGAGTGTTTATCAACTGAAAATCCTTTGAGGTGATCACCTTTTCTCTTACCATCTTCATTATTTTTTTTTTAAACTGGTTCCTGTGGTAGCAGGATGCATAGGGGTGTGTTGTGTTGTTCTGGCCACACGTGAGTGTCCAGCTTAGGATTTAGTCTCAAGGAACATCTCCAAAGAAGGAGATTTCAGATTTCATGAGTAATGTACAACAAAGGAAAGCTTGACACCTGAGCTAGCCCCTCACTCTCATCAGCAGAAATCACATGACATTTCTCTAAATTCTTCCTCATCCTCTTACTCCCACCCCCTCTCTAGATGGGTTGTTGCTTTGCACAGAATAAGAACTTAATAAGCATAGTTAAATGAACTGAGAGGAACCAGAACTTATTTCTGCTACTGCTTTGAGCTCAGGGTACAAAGGCCGCTTCCCAACCACCCATTTGTTGTTTTCCCTAGCTGATCACTGCACAGCAACCAACACATTCATTTGGGGGGACACTACTCTGCAATACAATGGTGGTACTCAGAGAGTTTGGTGATAGAGTTGAAGATGGGTCTTCACATCCTCATGTTGCTCAGTTGGTGTGAGCCAGGTTTCAAAACTCCCTACACTGCTCCATCTAGGTCTCCGGTGTTGGATTTAGATTAGAATTCTACCAGCTACTCATGGTAGGAGAAGTCCCTAGAGGAAGAAGAGATTGATTCCCAAGTGTTCCCATGGGTCTTGCTACTGTACCTCCTATGGTTGAAAATACTTCCTGACTTCCGGGGTCATTTTTAGTACTTACAAGGGTCTATCTCCAGTACTATGGTATTGGTAGATTTTCTCTGTTCTGTTTGTCCAGGGATGACTCTAGACTAGAGAATTCTTTCTTCCTGTCTCATGTGTTAACTCTTTCTTGCCCATCTGTGTGCTCCCATCACTGTGATGTATTTAACCATGAGCCATTCTCCACAACCAAGCACATGGCAGCAAGCACACTCTTAAAACCTCCTGAAGGGCTGGGGATATAGCCTAGTGGCAAGAGTGCCTGCCTCAGATACACGAGGCCCTAGGTTCGATTCCCCAGCACAACATATACAGAAAACAGCCAGAAGCGGCGCTGTGGCTCAAGTGGCGGAGTGCTAGCCTTGAGCGGGAAGAAGCCAGGGACAGTGCTCAGGCCCTGAGTCCAAGGCCCAGGACTGGCAAAAAAAAAACAAAAAAACAAAAAAAAAAACCTCCTGAAGCATTAGCTAATTAAACTTCTTTTTGAAACAAGCATCCCAGTTTCAGATATTTTGTAACAACAAAAAGGGACAAATACAGAACTTTACAGCATGTCATCATTTTAGCTTGTCTTTTTTCTCTTAATAATCTGCATGTAAGTTTTCTCTTTTTAATGAACTGATGGTTCACTCTTTTTAGTGCTTAATAAAATTTTACCATTAACTTGGTGCCGGTGGCTCACACCTGTAATCCTAGCTACTCAGGAGGCTGAGTTCTGAGGATTTTCGTTTGAAGAAGCCAGCCTGGGCAGGAAAGGTCATGAGATGCTCACTTGTCTCCAACAAAACACTGAGAAAACCCCAGAAGTGGCGTTGTGGCTTAAGTGGTAGAGCACTATCTTAAGTGCAAAGAGGCTCACGGACAACACCCAGACCCTGGGTTCATGCCACGGGACTGGCAAAAAACGAAAAAAAAATATTATTAGATGTATCTACCAAAGGGCACACTGGTTGTTTCTAAGTTGTGGTGATTATAGCTGCTATTTATTGACCAATATTTACTGAGCAACAGCCATGTGCTGGATACTGATATCGTTTCTGGGGTTGTATTGATAGAAAAATTTGTACAGCCACTGCTATCAGTGTTATATAGTCACAATGGAACCATGTTATAAATAATGTCAAAGCTGTGAAGAAATGATTCCTGGGATTGAATAACCAAAGGTCCTAGTTTACATTAGGATTTGGTAAAGGCCATTTGAAGTCAGCAAAGGCCTCTGCAAGGAGTTGACATTTAAGTCAAGCTCTCAGGAATGAAGAGAAACATTGTAAGTACAGGGAGGAGATCCCGCAAAGGCCTGCAGATGGGCAGAGGTAGGCAATTTAGAACCATCAGAAAGGACAGTGTGGCTAGAAGATGTGAGCCAAGTGAGAAAGCATGAGAAGCTGGAGATGTGAGTAGAGCTCACCTAGCAGAATGCCACGGGTCTTGGTTTAGGAGTTCCAATTTACTGCTAAAGGCAGTGAAAAGACATTTAAGAACAGAGCAAGGGAAAAGCATGTTCAGGTCATGTATGGACCTTGTGATCCTTCCTGTGGATAGTATGGGCAACAGATTGGAGGGAGGCTCTGGAACAGCAAGATACAGTAAGGTGCCCATGAGAGAAGTAGATGCATTGTGTGTGTGTGTCAGTGACACAATGTTAAAGAACTCTATGGCCCCAGTGAGGTACTGTCCTCCTTTGAAGGGGGCCCTGTCCTCCTTTGAAGTTGAGCAGGTCACGTCTTCCTTAGGTAGAGTCATTCTGACCTTATGGTAAAATGTTGCCGAGAGAGGTGAAGTTTGAGCGGTAGGCTCTGTCTGAGTGAGTGTCTGAGGCTCTGTCTTGAGGACTGAGTGGCTGGAGGCAATGGGGAAAGGCAAGGTGTTAAGTGGTCAAGCAGGGTATGTTCAAGGCTTAAGTATCAGTCACTGTCTGTTGTCACACTTTCATCTTTCTCCTTTGACTGACTGCATGCTTCCAACCAGAGCACCTGACAAATTAGTCTGCAGGGATTGGAGAGTTTACGGCCAGGTGATTTCTTGCTTTTCCTGCTGCATTTTGTGCCATTAGACAGGTCATGTCTTAGTCTGTTTCCAGATTCAAGAAGTCCTAATAATGGAGGATGATACTTTGTTTTTATTTATTTATTTTTCTGATTTGAGAGTCCCTAATGTCTTTGTATAGCTCTAGGACAGACAGTCCTGGGTATCAGGTAGGTCTAGGAGCTGCTCTCTCAAGGCTTAGGTGATAGAAGGAAAGACTGAGAAGTAGAGAGGCCTGGAAGCAATCAGGGGAACACATCCCAGGTGGAGAGAAGCACAGAGGCTTGTGTAAGGTCCACCCCTGGAGATGGCTCCAAGCAGATCCCCCTGCATTATGTAGGTAACTGGCATACCTGGAGGCAGTCACCTCCCCCTTCTCTGAGGTCACATCTTGGACCACCCCTGGGTCAGGCCTCCCATTGGACCATGGAAGGGTTGCAGGCTCTGAGGTCACATTGGCTGGCCACACCTTTCCCATCCCCTCCCCAGTATTAGATAAGGCATGGCCCTGGGGTGGCTCGCCCCTTATCTGGCTACAGGCTTCTCCTCTAGCTTGTACTGAGGCCAGAAGTTTGGCAAAATAAAATTCTCTCTTCTGCTTGAATATGGCATGGTGTTCTTGCTCATCAGCTACCTACTTTAATAAGCCTTACAGTTTGCCTGAGTTGAAGCCAAGATTGTTGGGAACTCTAACAGCACGTAAGAAGTCAGAGGACTTGTTAAGTGACAGAAGGGAGGTCAGGAAAGGTACACGCAGTTCTGCAGTTCTCCTGTATAGGCAGTGCCCCCCCCCCCATACATGCCTTATCTAGGGCAGAGGTAGGTGTGGCCCAGTGAGAGGAGGTGGCTCCTCTAGGTATGCCAGTTACCTAGGTAACAGGTACTGTGGAGACTTTAGACAGAAGGGGGGCATCTTCCTGGAGCCCTCAGGGGTGGGCCTTACTGGGAAATTCTTGGTTGTGACAGCTCCAGGAGGTGGGTGTCCTCCAGGCTTGGGTGGACAGAGGCCAATGTTGCTCTGTCCATGGGCAGGACATGATATGTGTATGATGTATATGATGCCCCTCTGGTGGAATCACATGCCACTAGAGCTGAGGTTGGTGAACTCTGATTTATGGGGACAAAGCTTTTCTCAGTTCTCTGGGCAGTGATAACTGCAAAAGACACCAAGCAACCGGTTCTGCCATGGAGTCTATGACAGTGTGTGGTCCGTAATAAAACATCAAAGCTTTAAACAACACCAGGCTTTGTTGTTAAAGACCCGCTTTGCTATGTGCCCAGGTTGGCTTTAAACTATGGCTCTTCCTGCTTCAGCCTCCCGAGGGCTGGCATTCCAGGTCTGTGTGGCACATCCAGACTAAGATGGTGCTTTTGAGATAGTTAGGTACTTAACAATGGGATTTAAGCGTGAAATAATTTAAATAATTTTTTCTTATTATTTTTAAGGCAACATTGGTGTTTCTATAATATCAGCAGTTTGAAATGAGGCATAGTGTGGAAATTGGTTGCTATTATCTTACGTGCTTGATGGATTCCAAGTTCACCAAGGACTAAAATGAATGAATGTGATCAAGGATCGCAGCTGTGGTCTTTTTTTTTTTTTAATCATTTCACACCAAAAAAAAAAAAAAGTCTTTGAATTTAGCTCAGACAACCTCCTTGAACACAGCCTCTGTTTGCCCACACAAAAGGCTTCAAGCTTAGTGCTGGGGTTTGGACAGAAACATGGTTTGGAAACTGGTTTGGATCTGTGGATAGTGAATCTTTAGGAGGGAGCTCTGCAAATTTATTCAAAAGACCAGCCATTGTTAGTAAGCAGAAGGGGTTGTGAACTCCAGTTCTTTCATGTGGGCAAAGAAAGAGTGCTGAGGGAATGGTTTGAGGTGTGTGCCTTTTCCTGATCAGCATCAGAAAAAGCAGACCTGTTTCCCAGCTGCCTGCTGGGTTTGTGGGGAACTACTTCTTGTGCAAAGCTTGCATCTCCTTCCTTTGAGCCTCCACCTAGATCCCCAGTGGCAGCAAATGGTACCACTCCCCATTCATTGGCCTAGGCCAGACATTAATTATTTTAATTGCCTAGCCACCTAACTAAACAAATATTAATTGAATGCCAACTGTGTGCTCACAGTGGTGTGCAAACCCAGGCGTCGTTTTTTCCTTTCACTTAGCTTTATTGGGTGGTTATAGAGTCAGCCATTTATTAAGTAGTCAACCGCACAAGATACTGTCACTCAGGAATGGATGGGGGAAGATAGCCTCAGCTTCACAGTTCCCATGCAGAATCACTGAGACCCACTCAGGAAAAGCGTTTCATGGTGTCTCACAAAAAGGAGAGTCTCACAAGGTGAACATTTTAGAAGGACTTATTTTAGTATTGTGAGGAGTATTCACCCAGACAGAAAAATGAGCAGACTAGAGACAAGCAGCACAGCAGAAACAAGACTTTTATGACTCTTTGATGACCATCTTGCAAGAATTGTCTCTTGGCAGGCACTCCTCAAGAAGATGCCAGGAGCAATGTATTCCCTGCCCACTTCCTCCCTCATTTCCTCATTAATCTGAGAATTCACTAATGGATTGTATACTCTTAACATCATCTAGCTTACATTAGGTTGGTATATGCACCTTCTGAGATTGAATTTTAGAAGTTGGTTCTGGGGCTGGGGATATGGCCTAGTGGCAAGAATGCCTGCCTCATATACATGAGGCCCTGGGTTTGATTCCCCAGCACCACATATACAGAAAACGGCCAGAAGTGGCACTGTGGCTCAAGTGGCAGAGTGCTTGCCTTGAGCAAAAAGAAGCCAGGGACAGTGCTCAGGCCCTGAGTCCCAAGCCAGTCCCGGACTGGCCAAAAAAAAAAAAAAAAAAAAAAAAGAAGTTGGTTCTGCCTCCACCCCCACTCCTGTGTTCACCCCTGGTGGAAAGACTTTGTATGTGCTTTCTGGCACATACTTATTTTATTCTGGTCCACTTTTCCCCCCACTGTTTCTTAAACACACATAGACACACATACCCTCACCCCCTTCCAGTGTAGTATTTGCCTACTACATTTATTTAGGGAACTTGGGTAGTGCAGGGACTTCACTCTAGTCACATCAGTCAGTAATCTGTCACTTTGCAAGCAACTTTTCACTTAGGGTCATGTGTCTTCCCCGGAAAACGGACAAAGAGCATATTCTACAGTAGAACACAGGTAAAGTAAGGAAAATATAGAATGATTGTTCCTCATAACAAAAAGGTTATTTTTCTGGGTCTGAATTTAATTGAGGGTTATAAGACACATTAAGTTGTGGTACCTCCTTCAGTTGTGCAAAGTTTCCTCTGTTTTCTTTCATGACAAGCACAGGTATTTATGAAATGCCCAAAATTTGAGACTCCCCCAAAGACCACCGAGAAGCTGATTCTGATGCAAAAGCAAAGAGTCGTTTATTAACAAGCTCGAGCTCGGACCTACACCCACAAGATGGACACAGCCAAGATGGACGAAGGCCCCAGCACAGATTACACCGGGTTTTTATAGTAAACAAGTCTAGGGTATTCCCAGTTAAAAAGACATGTAATTGGTTAACCTTTAGTGTGTTATCTATTCCTGATTAGCTGGGGCATTGTCGCTTAACAGCAAGACAGTCAAAAGTTTGCAAAAGGCATCTGGAGTCAGCCTTCCCCTGTTTTCCACATGTTAGTGGGGGGACTGTTAGTGGGGGGGGGGTGCTGCAAGGGACTTTTGGAGCCAGTCCCCTCCTGCTATGTATACATTAGTTACTTATTGGGGCAGTAACTTGTCAGGGACTTGATTGCCTGGTGGAGCACCTGGCACTTCAAATATTTATCTGCGGATATTCCAGTACACAGTACAATTATCAAACAAGGCAGTGAAGCCTCTTACAAACAATGGCTAAAGCATCCTAACTTTAACTGACCTCTGGTCAAATGAAGTCTCTCTGGCTACCTTGATTATTTTAGACTGCATTTTGTTCAGGCTTCACACTGGCATGTTCTGCAGTTATTCGAGGAAGCTTCAGGGTCCGGTCAGGCCCAAGCTACAATATAGAGCTGCACCGGTTGCTCAGTCTCCTCATTTATCTTGAAGAATGTTACTCAGTTTGACTTTGCCTGATGTTACCTCTCAGTTGTAATTGGCTAATGCTCTTCTATGAATTTAACTTTTTCATTGTTACCTGTAAGTAGTTGTACAGTCAACATGTCTGTTTACAAGTACAATGCATCTTGATCAATGTTGCCCTCTCACAGTTTTCCTGCATCTCCCCTAGTTCCGCCCATCTCCTCAATTTTTCTAGTTCCATTTTCACACATATCTATTTCACATGTATATTATGACTGCATTCACCCACCCTTCATTTCTCCAATTGTCTGCCCCCATTCCTGAATTTAATTTTTTTTAAAGGCAGAATACCTTGAAATTGTATCACAAGATTCTTTTTGAACTATTTAAAAGTGAGCCTCTGGGTTGGTGACTTAAGGGTATGTGTAGACCAGGCTAAGGAAAGGTGGTTAGTGATTTTGAATCCATCTCTGGCCAACCTTGTTAGAGTTCTCTATGGTGTCTATGAGTAGTGTAACACATTTCTTGTGGAGTATAGGTTTGGAAAATGGAAAAGGAATAGGCCGGACTCGATCCTCAACAGGCAAGGACTGTTTATTGAGGAACAGTGAGGGGCACAGAGGGCTTGGAGGTTGTGCAAGGGGGTGAATTTGGGACCATGCTTATATGGGGTCTGAGCATGGAGGCAGAGGTTAATGAAAAAGCCTGTTAGATCTGAGAAGTTTTGGGCTTTTCTTCTGTTGGGCCTGGGTGAATTGCCCTGCCCACATATCAGAGCAGGTTCACACTTACCTGAGGTTTTGCGTGGTGTCTGTGTGCACCTGAGGCAATAGGGTGGAGGTCAATCCTTCAGTATAGATCCCAGTAGCTGTGTGTGTGTGTGTGTGTTTAAAAGACTGTAGGGTTTGTACTTCCCTAAATTAAATACTGACTTCACTTGATAAATAAAATAATTATAAGCTAACTATGCAAAGATTATCATTTCTCTAGTAAAGTCAGTAGGGAGTTGAAGTAATTACCAAATTCTCTGACATATAAATTGAAAAGCTTTTCAGGTAAGTTGCTCATGTGGAATGCCTGAAACACGCAGAAATTAACAATTAGATCTTCATTCAAACTGTAATTAACTGTGTGATTTGTCTTCTTGGTTGCTGATGCATATCCAGGTTTAGAGATGGATTTATTTTATTTAGAAAGTTAATTTTCTACTTTCTTTAAACTTGTCTTCAAAATAAACTCACATTTAATTCTGATCCCTAAAAACAAAAACAATATTAAAACTGGTAAAAGTGAAATTAATTAAAAAATTACAAAACATTTTAAATTACTTGTATCATACAATACAAAGCAGGTCATTTTTAACTTAGAATCCACTCCTTCTGAAACAATGAACTGAGTGACATTGTATAGTGGCGATAAATCATCTGGTGATTGCTGAGTACAAACTCTATTTTATTACTTCATTTTCTCCATCAAATTAAATCTACCTCATCTCTCCCAGCTTTGCTGTTTAAATGTCCAAAGTCATCATTTGTTTGAGGGTCAAATAGAAAGGAGACAGCTGGCTGGCTGATATTTAATCTAAGTAGACTGTCTGGAAATTATAGCTTTGAAAAATAAAATTAGTAAACACAGATATGTAGCAAATGAATGACTTAGAAAGTGAAGTGAAAGAATTCACAGCATTCAGTAGAGAGACAGTTAGGAAAAATGAAAGATTGACTAAGACAAAGAGATGAGATCTATTTCTTACAGAGGTCCAATGACAGATAGTGAAGAGAAAAGAGGTCTGCAATATTTGAAGGAAAGAGGCTATAATTTTCTGAACACAGTGAATGTCATTGAGTCCTAGATTCAGCAGCTACAAAAAAATACTAAGCAGGATAAATAACATCCTTGTTGACATCTTAACAAGGATAATATAAGCCAGAAGAAAGTAGAATAATATTTTCAATACTAAATTAGTGAAAAGTTATTGTAAATCTGGAGGTCTGTAGTTAGGTCATTTATCTTTTAGGATTGAGAAAGAAAATTTTTTGTTGTTCCAGCATTGGGACTTGAACTCAGGGTCTGGGCACTGTCCCTTAGTCTTTTCTGCTCAAGGCTTGCTCTACCACGCGAGAGCTCTGCATTTCCACTTTTGGCTCTTTGGTGGTTAATTGGAGGTGAGAGTCTTGTGGACTTTCCTAGCTTGTGTGGCTTTGAACTGTGGTCCTCAGATCTCAGCTTCCTGAGTAGCTAGGATTACAGACATGAACACCTGCATCTGGCTGGATTTTTTTTTAAGCATTTGCAGACAATAAATATAAGAAATTAAAGACCTCATTAAAAGAATTTGTAAAATAAGATGATAAATGTCCCCAAAGGGAAGTTCTCTGATGTTAAAACAATGAATCCAAGAGAAAATACAAATGTGTTTTGGCTGTAAATAGTAATAATATATACTCTCTTGGTGCCAGACAGAAAGCTGTGTAGTTCAGGACTACTACATTTCTGACTGGTGTGCATAATAATATTTCTAGAGAAATAATGCATATACAGAATATAACCCCAATAACGTACATTCAGTTAAACACTAACAGTTTAGGGAAAAAGTAGATAGAATAAACAGGTTGGAAAATTATGACCAAAACACCACATCTGTCATACCTCTTGTTTTTGTGTGACCTGAGTCATGAATAATTTTCAGTGTTTTTGACATAATACTTGCTTTACATTCAAATTTTGGTGCTTATCGATTGAAACAGCCATACCTGCTCATTTCTGTAGTGACCATGGTGGCTTTGCATGGTTGCAGATTTGGGTACTTGTCCCAGAGACCTTATAGGATGGCAACCCCCAGAACAATATGCCTACGTCTGTCTTAGGTAGTCTAAGCCGAGGTAAACCTCATACTTGAGCTGAAGTCTCTGCGAAGTGCAGTGGTGTTCCCAACAATTCTCTGAGTCCCGCATCCTTCTCAGTAGCCGGAAAACGTGTCCTAAAAGCTTCCTGTCATCCTGAGCAACTGTAGCCTTTATACAAGAGCTCCTGACCCCCTCGTCCCCCAAGCAGAAATTAGCCACGGGAAATGCATCCCTTTTGGTTTCTAGAGAGCATAAAATACCTCAACCACTTTGATAAGAAAAGCAATTTTAATGCCTTGCATGTAAACTGTTTTACTATTTTGCATATTTCATATCTGGAGAATAATTCACTATTTAAAATTTAACACAAAAATGCTTTTTTGAATGATGGATGAATGTATTCATCAAGGGATATGTTCAACAAGAATACCATTTTACTGTATAAAAATTCTTAAGGAGAATTTTATCTCTGTGGGAGGATATGTGATTTTCATAATTTGTTGTGTAAACAGGGAGAGTGTTCACAATCTTTTTCTTTTTTTTTTTTAATAGAAAAAGCATTGTATAGGAAGAACAGTGCTTTCTGAACAATATATTATTTGTCTTGGTTTCCTAAAATTATCTGAAAAGAATTATTCTTTCTGCAGTTAACAGAGTAATACCAAATATTCTGTGCAAAGTATACTGTTTTGACATTAATCTTCATGGGGAATAAATAACACTATGTGGCTGTATTTAAAGTTTAAAGCTGAAAGTCAAGTGCAGAAGGACAGAAGTAAAGAAGAAAATTTGGGTGAATGTCTGAGTGTCTGTCTATAGATTGGTACTCTTTTCTTGGAGGGTGGGACAAGTGTAGGAATAAGAAATGTCCCAAAAGACAAAGACATACAAACACAAAGCCACGTATGGAGGGAAGCATCAAGAGAGTCTGCAGGAAAAGAGAAAGGGGCAGTGATTGACAGGGAAAGTAGGCTGCAGGAGAAGGGAGGGGGACAGTGACTGACAGGAAATGCAGAGAGCAGTAGAGGATGAAAGACAAGGGGAGGGGATGTCTGGCCTCAGGGAAATGGATTTAAACAAGGGCTAGAGTAAAAATAAGTTTTTCTTAAAAGATGCATGATCTAAGTAGAGACAAAGAATAATAACTCCTAAAGGTTGTTTATTGTTGTGAAAACCAGTATAAGAAACAACTGTAGTTGGGTGCTTTTAGCTCAGGTCTGTAGTCCTGGCAACTGAGGAGGCTGAGATCTGAGTTCTGTAGTTTGAAGCCAGCCCAGGCAGGCAAGTCTGAAGCTCTTATCTCCAATTAGCCAGCCAAAAGGTGGAAATGGAGCTGTGGCTCCATGGGTAGGTAGAATGCCAGTCTCCAGCTCACAAGCTCAAGGACAGCACCCACACCCTGAGTTCAAGCTCCAGGACTGGCAAAAAGGAAAGAAACAATTCCACAAGATGTGAATTAGGATGTGCTACAACCATCTTTTATTCTGCTTTTTGTTTTTATTGTCCTACATTGTTTTTAAGCAAAAGAGATGTGTCTTCATAGTGTTGATGTTATATTGCAAATATACTTTTGATGGTGACTTGTATAATATGATCATTGATTGTACACCACAAGTTCAGAAATGATTTCAGAAGTGGGATTGTCTCTTACCTTTTGAAAGCCTAGTCATTCATTCAGAATATGTTAGCTTCCCCATACTATGACAAAATACCTAAGAAAACAACTTAAAGAAAGGTTTTATTTTGGCTCGCAGTTTCAGAGGTGTCATTGGTTCACGGTCGCTTGGGCACGTGACTTTGGTCCTATGGAACAGTTGCAATCTCTGCGGAGGTCAGAGCTAGCCTACCTGTGGGATAGGGATGTTTGCATAGGCTGACATAGCTGTTAAAGACTAGAAAGGTCTTGGACTCAGACTCCTACTCTAATGTTTTTTTGTTTGCTTGCCTTTCATGTATATAGTGCTACAAAATCCCATCCCAAAGGGGCTTTTGGAGAATTGTGTGCCTTTCCCTCCATCTAGAGGAGAATAGGACTCTTCCTTGCTTTCACATTAAGAAAAATACTTCATGTTCTGTCATAGAAACATATGAATAACAATCCAGACATTTAAAAAGTGTATTTATTGCAGTTGTACAAAAATCTGAGTATCTGTTTTTTCAGAACCTAAGCAGTTAATGCTTGAAATTTTACTGCAAATAAATTGATCAGTATGCAAGACAGTTGTCACAGCTGAATCATGGTCCACAGTTAAGGTAAAAAGATCTGTGATGACATTTTCTGAGCAGAATACAAATGCAGCAACATCCTCTCAGAGGTTCCTGCCGTTTCTTCTACAAGGATAGCATATTCTTCTAGGAAGGTGTTTACCACAAGGAAGGAAGATCTTTATTTAATCCTTCTTAGAAGGTAGGGCTGTGATATTCGATGTGCTTTCTGTGACGAGATTATTCTAAGAGATAGCAATTGAGATCATTTTTCTTCTGTTAGCTGCCTCTCTGTCCTTCCTCCTCTCCCATCCATAGAGAAAGCCTTTTGGGTTTTGATGTGTTTGAATGATCATTAAAATATACTGTGTGGTGATATTGTGGAAGTTGGCATGTAATTAATTTTTTCCAATGTAAATATAGAAGAGTACCTTTCTTATTTGGATTCACAGGAAATAGTGGGGAAAACAAAATGTCTGTTTTCATTTTCTCTCTCTCATTGTAATGCTCTCAAGCTTCACATTTTCCCCCCAGGTTTTTCCTGCCTGTGCTATATTATCGGAATTCAACAAAATATATCTGAATTTGAAATGTGAAACAATCTGTAGCTAGATGCTGCCATGAGCCAGATCTGTTTTCTGTATTATAGTGAAGCTTGCAAAATCCTTAGCTTACACTGATTGTAAAATGACCTCAAAACCTCACTGCAACTTTGCCCAAGCACAAGCAGTCATTGTCCCTTGTTTGAGGAAGGAAGTACAGCTTCCCAGGTGGGGGGACATTCTCGTGAATACAGGTGGGAAGTTCAGCTTTCTAGGTTGTGGCCAGGGGGATCGGGGGTGGGGGGGTGGTTGTTTGTGTTTCAGGTAAGACTGCTATGAACACAGATATTTCTGATTTTGTATTTGACACTGGTTGTCCTGAGGGTCCTGAGCAGAGATCATTTCAAGATGGTTATATTTGTGATTGGGGGAATGATTCAATCTTTGGAGAGTTGTGATTGTATACAAGGCCAGAAAGCTCCTTGATGGGAAATGAAAAGAAAGCTTACCCCTCAACGGAGCTTAGGGAGCAATCAAAAGCAAAGCATGTAGGAGAAAGCATCTTTTTTTTTTTTTTTTTTTTTGCCAGTCCTGGTGCTTGAACTCAGGGCCTGAGCACTGTCCCTGGCTTCTTTTTGCTCCAGGCTAACACTCTGCCACTTGAGCCACAGCGCCACTTCTGGCTTTTTTCTATGTATGTGGTACTGAAGAATCGAACCCAGGGCTTCATGTATAGGAGACGAGCATTCTTCCACTAGGCTATATTCCCAGCCTGAGAAAGCATCTTTTATGTTGTGGTCTAGTCCTCCAGTTTCTGCCATCTACTCTCAGGGTAGCCCAGGTGTGGCCCCTCCCGGAAGCCTCTGGGTGTTCCCATTGATCCCCATCACTGTGTCTGGCCTCTTTCACCTTAGGTAGTTCTCAATGTAAAATTAACTAGCCACACATCTGTTGGAAACTCAGCTCCCATTGAGGTTTTCCTTCTTGGGCTATTGTCCAGCTTCTGGTTCAAAATAAGAGCTTGGCAAATGCTACTTGTAAACCAAATGGAGCCCATTTTCTTCTAGCAACCTCAGCAACAGGGAAAAATGTCCCGATGAACCCATGTCTCAGTTGGAGTGGAGACACAGAAACAGCCAAGTCAGAGCCAGCACCAGTCCGCCTGAATACTTAATGGCCTGCTGAGGATGTGGCTACCTAGGGTCTGATACTGAGCATGCTGGTTCAGCAGATGTAAATGTACAATCAGTTGGCACAGCTGTATTTTAGTTCTTTCTCTAGATTTTTTTGCCCTGTATAGTGTAGGAGGATCAGGTGACCACTGTTTCGGAGGTGGGATGTGGTGGGAGGGTTGGTTTTTTGTTGTTGTTTTTTTTTAGAATTTTTCCTTTTAGGGCCCTGAGGCTAACACATTCTTTTTTTTTTTTTTTTTTTTTTTGAGGTGGTGACATTATCTCCTTTCTCTTTGTGGCTCCACTGCTTTGGCCCTGTCATCCTTTTACTGGTGCTGTGACCTACATTAATTCCCAGAAGTACAGGTACCATGAGAGTGAATCTTAAGGAACCAGATCCTGAACTGTGGTGGGGGTAGAGTGCAGGGGAGCTAGTTGGAAACATTGTTCCTTAAGAGATGACATTTGAATTGTATCTAGGTGACTGTGAGGAGATGAGAGGGTAGAGGAGAGAGGTTTCTTGATGGAGAACATAGAATGTTCAAAAGCCTTGAAGTGGAAAAGAACATTGTGTGGTCAAGAAATGGACAGGGTGGTGTGCTTGAGAGGTGGGCAGGAGAGGTGGGAAGCAGCTGACCACTCAGGAGCTCCTTGATCACATGAGAGATGTGTGTATTAAGTTCAAAGAGAATTAATGCACTGGAAGAGGATGGAAAGGCTTGCCTTGTCCAGTCCAGGTTCCAAATGGAATGAATGAAAGGAGCAAAGGTAGAGTAGGAAGACTAGTTCAGCAGCCAGACAGTCCAAAGGGCAAGGAGACTGAGAAGTGATAGCAGCACTTGATGGCTGGATCTGGGATACATTTGCAAAGAGCCAATATGGCTATTACAGACTTGGATGAGGTCACAAGGAATAACTCCAGAAAGGATCCTGCACAGGATCCTCTGGAGTCTGGAAGAGGTACATCAGCTGGCAAAAGAATCCTAGAAGGATGGCCAGAAGATAGAAGGCAAGGATATGGCACCTAGAAAACCAGTACACATACTTGAGATACAGGTGTAGGAAAGCCACATCCCCAGAGAAGGTTGGATAGGAGACCGGTGTCTGGAAGAGAAGGGAGAGTAGGAGAATGACGTTTCACAGACAAATGATGAGGCAAGGGAGAACCACATGTTAGAGAAGGTGGGGCAGAGATAACTACATCCAGAGAAAAGGTGGCAGGAGAGCCTTGTCCCCACAGGTTGGGTAGGAGGGTGATTAGTTACTGTTACCAAATACAGCCCCAGCAATGGTGACAGCTGTACTGGCTAGTACTGGTGTGAGTGAAGACCAAGTCTGACTATTGAAGGCAAAGGGGAGAGGTGCAGAGGGAGGCCTGAAACACAGAGGCAGCTCCATGGTGCGGTTTTGGTGGCACAGTTTCAATGCTTGTGCAATGGTAAAGTCTAAGTCTGTTTTGAAGGTGGACTTGCATTTGATGTGTGGTGTTGTCATTCTAATGTACTCCTATTTCTGTGTATCAGTAGACATCCCTCCTCACTGAAAGTGGCAAATACTCATGGCACAGGAAATCCTTGGCAAAGCTCCAGTCCCTTGCCCATCCCAACCTAGCCCTTGCCAGGCTCACTATAACTTGGTCTTTTGGAGCTGGAGTAGAGAGGGGATGGAGACCCTGGCCCACTTGTATCTCCTGATGTATGTCTGGATAGCAGGGTCCCAGGACTGTGACAGCAAGTGTGCTCTTCCCTGCCTAAGGGAAGCTTTCAATAGCACTCAGGAATGGAATCGGTTTCAGGGTGGAGTGTGTGTGTGTGTGTGTGTGTGTGTGTGTGTATTGTGAATATGATGTGTTGCTATTTTGTATTTGTGGTGTGCTACTGTATGGTATGCATTGTTTATGATCTCTGTGATGTGTATTTGTGGTGTATGTGTGTGTTGCTGTGTGGTGTAAATACGTATTGCGAAGGCTTGAGGGGTGGTCAGTGTAGATAGAGGCTTATGGCTCAGCACTTCTCTGGGTGACTCAGGGCCTGTTCCACTGAGCCCTCCCTGAGGTGTGAGTGGCCTGCCCAACCTTTATGCCAGGGGGGTTTAGGGGGATGGGCTTGGCTGAGGCCCTCATTTCTGGTTGACAGGCTAGTGCAGGTACTGTTTTTATGTCTTGGGCACAGTATCCCCTTGTGAACACTGCAGGAAGGTGTTCATCCTTTCATCTTTCCTTCATGCTGTGAGCTGAGATCAGAAAGACAAAACCCACAAGATTGACTTAATTATTTGCCCTGAGCCCCAGGCATCATTATAAAGATGTACTGGTACTAGTTGCTTTGATCCTCGTAGCTTCAGGAACTATAAACTATCCCCATTTTACAAATAAAATATAAAACACACACACACACACACACACACACACACACTCCCTTGTCTGTTTTGAAAGACATTTTTCCGCTGGGGGGAAGTTGTAGGGAGAACCCATGTGCCCCACAGCTTCTTCCTCTAGGCTATGGTCTAGAATCTCACTGTGAAGACATTTCTTGTTGCAGCTGAGGTGGAGTCCACCAAGGTACCTGCCTGAGAGGTGAGGACCTCTTAGTGGATGGCTAGACATGAGAGCCTGCTTATCATTCCCTAGCTATATGGCCTGGTACTGAGTTCATTGTCCATAACAAGGGCTGACTTTATATCTACTTACTTCATGGATGGCTAGATATAAAGTACACTAGAGGAGGGAGGCGGCACGGTGCCAGAAACATAGTTACCATCCAATGTAAATCCTAGTTTGGACAAATTTTATCATCATTATTAAGCCATTCCATTCTTTTCCTTGACACTGGCATTGAAAATAATTTCCCTCTGCCTCCATCTCATTCATTCATTTCTTCTACTTCTTCAGCTGCACGTGGCTTTCTATACTATGTCTTTCATATGAAGTAGCCTAAAAATGTTTTTTATCTGTAATTATTCGATCAACACATTAAATTAACACTCGTCATTGAGGAAAAACAGCTAGAGGGGCTGGGGATATGGCCTAGTGGCAAGAGTGCCTGCCTCGGATACACGAGGCCCTAGGTTCGATTCCCCAGCACCACATATACAGAAAACGGCCAGAAGCGGCGCTGTGGCTCAAGTGGCAGAGTGCTAGCCTTGAGCGGGAAGAAGCCAGGGACAGTGCTCAGGCCCTGAGTCCAAGGCTCAGGACTGGCCAAAAAAAAAAAAAAAAAAACAGCTAGGATGCTCAAAAAAATAAAGAGGAGGCTGGGGGGTATGGCCTAGTGGCAAGAGTGCTTGCCTCATATACTTGGAGCCCTGGGTTCGATTCCCCAGCACCACATCTATAGGAAATGGCCAGAAGTGGCACTGTGGCTCAAGGAGTAGAGTGCTAGCCTTGAGCAAAACAAACCCAGGGATAGTGCTCAGGCCCTGAATCCAAGGCCCAGGACCAGCAAAAAAAAAAAAAAAAAAAGAACATCATCAGATGTTGATAGAAATTCAATAAATGAAAAATTACAAAAATAACCAAAGTAATTAACATAAACGCCTGTAAGTTTACCCTCTCTTGTAGACACACATCTTCAGTTTCCATCTGATCACACTGTCTACTGAACTAGGCACCAACTTGTTAGTGCTAGGTTTAGTTTCTTCTCCCAGTACAGCTTCGCCTTTAGTTATGCTGCTCCCTATAGGAATACATGTTCTTCCCTTGGGACCCATGTGAAATCCAAGTGGACAGTCATTCCAAAGCCCCAGTGCTCTCAAAGCTGACATCTTAGCTCAAACAAATGCCTCACTTGGCTGTTCACCTAATCTCACATGTATCTAGTGTTGTTGAAAAGGTGTAGGTACCTTGAAATTCATAGGGATGACTCTATTACCTATATCAGCACTTCAGGGAGGGAATGGAAGAGAATGACAAATTTTCACTAAAGCACTGTTAGCATATGTATTACAGGATAGATTCTACTACATAGTTTTTAAATTGTAAATATAATAAGCTTTTGCTTTCTAAAACCAAAGTAAAGATGTTTCACTTAAATTTCCTATTGTGATCTTTTATGTGAGCTGTTACAGTAATATATTTGAATATGTACTATACTTACAGAGTACATAAACACTACCAGGCAACAATGAAGAATGACATATTCAGTAGCAGATCAGGAAATCATTGCTCATGTTAACAGTTTAATGCTATAATTTTGAAGACAGAAAGCTTTTCAATACCAAAGAAATCTTCATGTTACAAACTCAGATCTTTTAGGAATTCTCTGTGTACCTGTTGCACTTATGACCAAAGTTATACAAGTATCCAAAGGTAAAGCTGTGTTACCAGTGGGGAATAAAGAACAAGAGCAGTTATAACTGTTTAACTGAAGACATCCCTGGATATACCATACCTTAAAGGTAATGCAATCCAGATTCTTTTTTTTTTTTTTTTTTTGACCAGTCCTGGGCCTTGGACTCAGGGCCTGAGCACTGTCCCTGGCTTCCTTTTGCTCAAGGCTAGCACTCTGCCACTTGAGCCACAGCACCACTTCTGGCCGTTTTCTGTATATGTGGTGCTGGGGAATCGAACCCAGGGCCTCATGTATACGAGGCAAGCTCTCTTGCCACTAGGCCATATCCCCAGCCCGCAATCCAGATTCTTGACATCTTCATAACCTGTTGGCACTCTGATGCCACGGGTCGATTCTCTGAGGAACTCTCATACGTACAAATTTCTTTCTAAGATGCTTTCTATTACATTTTTCTTCTTTGAAACATAAAGTTCATACACTTGATGGTATTACTTCTGTAGTCCACGCATTCGGGAACGATGCACTAACAGCAGACGTTAGCAGTGGTTCTTGGATGCTCCCATGGACTCACAGGATATTTTTCACTGAGGTATGGACATGTGGTCATCAAACTAGACCACAGTACACAGGTGCTCTTTGTCACTGGAATAAGCGGCCTTGAGCATTATCGCTAGGAACAGACACATTTGGGTGATGAGGCTGGTTCACAGTTTCTAAAATAGAAACCAGGTTCTCATGTTTTGAAAGTTCTTCTGTACTAGGGAAGGAAACAATGTTCCAATTCAGAAGAGAGGGGATAGGCTCATGCAGTTGTTCTATTGTGCTCTTGAAGTGGGAGGAGTGTCACTTTACTTCTGAGGATGACACGTACCAACACAATCACAGCACTTGTCCCAAAGTGCCCCAAGGCACAGCATACAGTCTTTAGAGCAGGAACAATTTCCTTGTCCAGGCCCGCCCTGGCATAGCTCCTGAATGAGACATTTGCTCACATGACTAGCACAGAGTGCTTTGTTACAACTCTGTGATACAGGGAACCACATCAGATATGTCAGCAGGGCTAGAGGAAGCCCAACACACTGTGACTCCATGACTCTTACAAGAAGCTGATCCTATCTCCCTCCAGGAAGTGCTTCAGTGACCTTCCTGCAAAGTGTTGCCTCCTGCCAGCCCCACAGGGGGCGATTCGGAGTTGGGGTTTTGTTTTGTTTCTTTTGTGGGTTTTTTTTTTCTTTTTTTGTTTTTTTTGTTTTTGTTTTTGTGGCGATGCAGAGTTGGGGTTTTCTTTTGTGTTTTTTTTTTCTTTTTTGGTTTTTGGGTTTTGTTTTTGTTTTTTAGGTTTTTTTTTTTTTTTTGTAACATTCTAATAGGCAAGGCTGCCATATTTCACTTAAAATAGGATTGTGGACAAAGGATTCAGAGGGTTTCAGAATTGGAGGTGAATGTAGGGGGGGGTGTGGCCTGGGCCACTGTAGGTTTGTGATGATTAGCCCCGGTCCAGCCAGACCAAGATGATAGTAAAGGTTTTGGCCCTTTCTCTACGTGGGAGGCAGACTGAAGCGCACTCTATGCTTCTTGGTTGTCCTCGGGGGAAAGGTCTTTTGGATTGGCTGGGAGCCGCCACTGCAAGGGAAGGCAGTGTTGTGGGAATGGTGGCACTAGAGAGGTCCTTGGAGTGCAAGCCCCAAGCACAGTCCAAGCTTCCACTCCCCAGTACCCTTCTAGCACGTGGCTCCAGTCCAACTCTTTGCAATCACTGCTTTCCTTAATCTGACCCCTTCTCAGGGATGGATCCCAGAGACTTGGTAGGGGAAGACAGTGAGGCCCAGAGAGCTGAGCGTCTGAGCCCAGCAACAGGGCTGCTGTTAGCTGGGACAAGTCAGCCCAGCCTGTGGGGCCGGCAGGTTGCCCAGCCCACCCCCCACCCCCCATCTGCCCTGGCCCCTGACTGCCAGGGCCCATCCACTTACTTCTTCCCAGCCTTGCCAATACTTGAGCACTTCTTCCTTGGACAGCCAGTCGGCCTGCAAGGCTCCAGGGCACAGGACAGCTCATAGCTAAGACAAATGAGCCGGTGAGGAGACCAAGTGCTGTGTACAGCTCCCAGCCCGAATTGGCCTGGGCGTTGGAGCTTGTTGGCCCACCTGCCATTAGGCCCTCCAGAGTGTCAGTCCCATCCCCCTCACCCAGGTAACACAACTCCATCCCTCTGGACTCCCTCCTAGGCACAGCCCCTCTCCCTACCCCAGAGAGTGGCAACCTACCTGGCATTCTTGCTGAGCCGCTCCAGGCCCCTGAACCACTTAGTAAAATGGTGGTCCACTCGAATATTATAAAAGCGGCAACTGTGTTGCAGCTCTTTCATCTGCTTGATGATCTCGTTTTCCTGGCCATGGACAGCACAAGGGCAGTGACAGGGCTGGGCTGGCCAGGGCTGGGCTAGGCTGTCTTGGAAGGGTCCCAGCTACTCTGCTGCTCTAGCCACCCAACATCCACTGAGCCTCCCAAGGCTGCTGGGGACCTCACAGCCATGTCCTCACACTCCATCCTGCCAGCGGTGAATCTCCTGGGTGCCACCTCACAACCCACCCTGGGGTAGGACTTCTTTCTACTGCCATTGCCCCCAGGAAGAAAGAGCAGAGGGGCAGGCCTGACTGCACCACCCTGCTGGCCCCCACCAGCCCTGTCCTGTCTAGGCAGCTACCACTCACCTTGATCAATTTCTTCTCTTTGCTTCTCTCCTAGAAGGCAGAGGGCATTGCAGTTAGAATGGGGCCCTTCTGCCCTTAGGACCTCTGAGCAGGGCCTCCTCTAGCCACGGGATCCCATGTGCATGCACAAAAAGAGGACCAACTTGCACAGGGCAGGGCTGGGGACACAGGTGCAGGCAGTGTGAGGACTGACCCTTCTGTGGTAGGATGGACATTGTGGCTTCAGGGGAAAAGGCCTGGCTTGGGCCACAGGTTGTTTGTCTTAGGAAATCTGCTTCCAGGTGGAGCCCCAGATCCTCCCTTATGGGACTTGAAGTCCCAGCTGGGCTCTGTGTCCACAGCACAGGGGTCAGGTAGCTGTGAGCAGCACCTGCTGTCAGGGGCATTACACTCAGCTCAGAGGACGGCCTTGAGGCCACCAGCAGTGCCAGAGCTCAGGACGCCAGCTCTATGTGGCCAGCTAGGTCCTGGCTACTCACATTCTTGTTGTTCTCATAGTCCATCTGAATCAGGATAAAGTCTTTCAGGATGATTCTCAGATAGGGAATGATGCCGTTGCTCATCGCCTGTAGGATTGGCAGGGTGATGGTCAGAGCCTAGGGCCCACCCCTCCCCAATCCCAGCGGACTTCTCAGCCAGCCTGCATCCACACAGGGCATCCCACAGCATATGGTCCTGGAGAACCTGTGAGCCCTCTGTCCACATCCCCTCCCTGCTGCTTGCAACTCCAAACAGTACAGGTCCAGCTCTAGGCTGTTGTATGCAGAGCCCAAAGGGTAGTAGCCCACCTCTGCCCAGCATCCTCCCTCTAGACTCTGCCAAGCCCTGGCTTTGCTGGCTCTACTTCCTCCTTCCCATCTGACAGCTCACTGATCAGGGCTCCCATCTCCCATAGTGCGATCCTCCCTTCTGCTTGCCACCCTTGGGCATGAGCACCAAGGCTAACAGAGCTAGTTAAGGCTAGTGTCTTCTCTTTGAGACATCCTGGCCGAGGTCTCAGTCACTCACCATCTTTTTTTTTTTTTTTTTTTTTTTTTTGGGTTTTTTTTTTTTTTTTTGGCCAGTCCTGGGCCTTGGACTCAGGGCCTGAGCACTGTCCCTGGCTTCTTTCCGCTCAAGGCTAGCACTCTGCCACTTGAGCCACAGCGCCGCTTCTGGCCGTTTTCTGTATATGTGGTGCTGGGGAATCGAACCTAGGGCCTCGTGTATCCGAGGCAGGCACTCTTGCCACTAGGCTATATCCCCAGCCCACTCACCATCTTTTGAGACTCCCTCGGACATCCTTTGAGCAGCTTCTCCTTGGCAGCCAACTTGCTGGTCTCCTGCCGGGATAGAGCATGTTGTGAGTGAGGGCTCTGTCTTGTGCACCTTCCTAGTGCCAGTGTGTTCCTTGTGCTATGCATTTGGCTGCTGTGCAGGGCCAAACCTTTAACGGCCAAGCCAACCAATTGTAGCTCAGGCTTGGCCCCAGCATTCACTGCTGGGCATCTCCCCTGGACACGGGGCCTCCTCTGCTTGCTTCCTCAACTGCACAGTCTGCCTCCTGGCACTGAGGACTGGATAGGGTCCTCTGCTGCCTGCCTCCAATGGTGCTGACCTGCCTAACATGCGGGGTCAGTGCCTCCTCAGAACTCTACAGGGTTCACTGCTTTCTCCTTTGGGGGGCAGCACCAAAGCCAACCAGGGTGGTTAGCCTTGGGAGCTGTGTAGCCCTTCCTATATTCCAGTAGAAAACTGAAGGATACAGAAGGCTGTTGGGCTGTCCTGTGGCCTCAAGGCCTGGAGGGAAGGGGTCCATGAATCTCTGAGCAGAGTCCACTCAGCTAGCGTTTCTCTCTGGGTCAGGGTTCTCCCAGGAGGTGGGCACAAAGGGAGAGTGCCATGGCGTTCCAGAATCCTTCCTGACCCCAAGGTCCTGGCCCTCCTCAGCTGAGTAGGATGGGGTTCCTGAGTCCTGCAATATATTCCCCTGTCTCCCCAGCCCAGACCTATGGGCTGGGGCAGGAAGCT
The DNA here is from genome assembly GCF_023159225.1 of Perognathus longimembris pacificus. Lineage (NCBI taxonomy): Eukaryota > Metazoa > Chordata > Mammalia > Rodentia > Heteromyidae > Perognathus > Perognathus longimembris. The sequence continues at coordinate 29,517,932 of NC_063180.1, forward strand.
CTCTCTACCTGTGTGCTGCTGGGATAGGAGCATCCCAAGGCCTACTTGTGCACACAAGCGTGTCCAGTGTGGGAGGGGATGTGCCTTCTGCTGCTCTTTAATCGGAAGAGCTCAGGAAAGAAGAACCAGGACTTGGTTCTTTCTCACCTTCGACTTTTGGGGTTTGTTTTCCTAATTTGTTTGCAATGCCACTAACAGACCGCAGGGTGTGGGTGTCATTTGAAGGTTGAAGCTCCAAACGGCTGGGATACCACCTGAGCCAGCGGTTCATTTACCCTTTTGGGGGTTCACCTCCCAGTTTTCCTTGCCAGGCTAGCTTGGAACAGCAATGCTTAGATATCCTCTTGTCAGAGTTGGAGTTAGGTTGAGAGACAAGAGTTAGGGGTGGTTGGCCAGCCCTGTTTGTCAAGGCCTTGGGCTGTGCACAGCCTCTGCTGTGGGCTGGTAACCTCTCAGCTGGGATCTGAGCATGAGCAGCATCAGCTCTGTGGATACATTCAGAGCCCCACAGCGCCTCTGGTTTCACAATGCTGCTCTGGATGTTTGTACCCCAACCTGGGGGGCCTTATGCATTTGGCCAAGGGGCATCCCTGAAATGCCCATAGCAGAGCAGTCCTGTTCTGAACAGTGTGTCAAAACAATTAGGGGCAGGAGTCAGTGGAGGCATCCTGCACGCAAGCCTGCCTAATTTGGGGAAAGGCAGCCATGTTTCTGGGGCCTACGGCACATGTGGCAACATGTGGGTGGGTAGAAGCAGTCCCCAGTCCGGGAGATTCTCTGCTTCCCTGGACCACCATATGTTCCCCTTCTATCTCCCAACCAGAAAGGCCTCCTAGGATTCCAGGGCTCTTGACCTGCATGAGTGCCTATCAGTCAGCTCCTACCTTGCCTTTCCCCGTAAGAGAAGGGCAACCATGTGGCCACACCCCTTCAGCAAGAGTGCCCTCTCCACCTCTGCCCTCTGCCTTCCCCTCCTCATAGCATACCTTCAGTAGCAGCTCTCTACTCTTAGAGTAGTTGTTTTCAGGAGAGGTGATCTCGGCCAGCTTGTGGAATGTGAACAAGTCCTTCCTGCAGGAGCGATAGAGTGAAGGTGACAGTTGGGAAGGTGTGGGGGGAGGCAGTCGGACTCCATTTTGTATGGGCAGCAGGGTTCCCACAGGGCAGCACAAGAGTGTCCAAAACCTTTTCCTGAGTGCCCGGACCCGTGGCCCATCAGCAGTTTCTTGTTCCTGGCAGAAAGCTGTGCTATCCCACTTCCACTAGTCAGTGCTGCTTTCATTTCAACTATACACAGATGTGTGGCCACCTCAGAAAACCCGATAACCATGTGTCCGTGTCACTGGATTTACACGAGTGTGTGTGTATGTTTGTGTGTGTGTGCCTGCATTGAGTGGCCGAGGGCTGTGCCTAGGCAGCAAGTGTGCCATTTACATTCCCTGGCCTGGACTTTGGGGCCCTGCTCAGTGAGGGTGCTATCTACCTTGTGTACCCTCGGGGCATTTCCTGGTTGAATAGGGACCTACCTGGAGACCTGTTGCCAGGAACTGTGCAGACGCCAGATGGCTCTGTTCTGCAGGGCAGACATGATGGCGTGCAGGGAGGAGAAGTTCCTCAGGATGAGGCAACCCTGGGGAGGAAGATTGTGTGAGCTTTCCCTGGCACTGCTGCAACTGCTTACCCTGGACATGAGAGGGATGCTTGTAGTGGCAGGGCTTGGCAGGGAGCTAGGGCCACCCAGGCAGCTTTTGGGGCTCCACACTACAGGCTGAGGAGCAGGACAGGGGGAAGAGCCAGCCAGGGGTGACCTGGGACTGGCTGGCCCTGCCATGCATGGGCCTGGCAAGGTGGGACTGTGCTCCACACAGCACCTGAGCACAATTCCAAGAAGCACAGGAAAGAGAGATGGGAAAGGACAGCGAGAGGCCAGAGGCAGCACAGCCCATCCCCTACCTTAGCCACCTGGATCCAAAATTCCAACAGACGGGCCCTGACTGAGGCGCTTGTGTTGAGGTCCCCAAGACAGAGGGTTTTAACCAAGGACACGACGTTGTTAAAGTGTATCAAGATGGCCCGGATGCTGGGGGCCAGGTGCAGCTTGCCCTTGCTGTACCTCCGGGACCAGTTGTAGAGCAGGCATTGGATGGGCTCCGCCTTCTCAAAGAGCTCCTGTGGAGGAAGGCCCTGTCACACAGCAAAGTGCCCAGGCCTTGGCCTGGGATCCCTGTGTCCCCCCCACACCCACACCCACACGGCTATGGAACTCAGAGCAGGAAGGGAGGACACTTCAGCCTCTGGGAGTCTTGGCTCTGCTGTGCTGAACGCCCAGCACACCAAGCCCCACAGGGACTCCAAAGGAACTAAGGTGGGAAGGAGACAGTGGTGCTTGCCCAAGTGTGCTCAGTCCTCCCAAATGCCTTCCTGACCCCAGCAAAAACTTCTTTCGCCCAGGCCCAGCCAGCACATGTCTGTGTCCAGGAACACTGGCATAGATCCTACCACAAGAACTAGCGCCCTTTCCTGTCCCAGGCCTTGGCTCCCGTCAGGTCCACATCAGGTGCCTGCCGAGGGAGTAGGGAGACCACCAGCTCCTGGTACTTTAGGCTGAGCTGTATCCTGCCTGCCTCTCTTTATGCTCCAAGGCTTGAATCCACACATTTCCTTGCAGGGGAGCAGGGCTCGCCTCTTTAGGGTTTGCACTTAACCAAATGGTCCTAGACAGACAGGGGCCAGGTGGGCTGGGGCTGGGGCTGGGGCTGGGGCAAGAATCCTTGGGCTCCAGGGAAGGAAGCTCGGGCCTGGGCAGCAGAGGGCACAGGAAACCCAACCCCCCACATGCAGCCCTGCCCATCCCCTCACCATATCCATCCTGGTGAGCTGCTCCGACATCAGCTGGGGAACTGCAATCAGGGCAGGAGGCACCTTCTGGTTGCACGCAGTCTCTCTGCCCACCACAGGATGGTGGCAAGATTCTTGGGCATGAACTGCTGCCCAATCCAGCTCCGAATGCCCAGAAGTGGAGGGAGCCTGCTCCTTCACCATGGCCAGGCAGTTATGGGATTCCTGCTGAGGTCTCCAGGCAGCTGCACTGTCCTGAGCGAGCACTAGAGCACAGGTATTGCCTGCTGCTGTGGAAAGCAGGCCCAACACTGGAGTCGAGCTTCTAGGGCATTCCCTCTCAGCATCGGAGGCTGCTGTGTCCTCATGCCTGAGATCTGAAACTATGGTAGAATCTGGCCCCATTGGAGCACTCCATGATGGTGTGTGGGAAATTGGGGCTTCTACAAGGAGGAGCACAATATATAGTGCTGCTCCAACACAGAAAGCCAGAACAGGTGTTTGCACCAGAGACACCATCGCAGCCACGGGCAGAAAGATGTCCAGCTCTGCACTGGGGGTTGTGTCTCCGACACTGAATCCTGGAGCTGAGCTAGATCGTGGCTCCGCGGCAGGCCTGGAGGCTGGAGCTCCATCTACACTGTGCACCTGAGCCCAGGTGGCCGATGGCTCCAAGTCTGCGTGACACGCTGTACCTCTGACCACAGCAAGAATCATGGCTGGTACTCCAACCACAAAGAGCACCACAGCTGGTGCTCCAACAAGGTAGAACAACAGACCTAGGGTGAGAAGCACCTCCAGTTCTGCACTGGAGTCTGGTTGTTTGAGACTAAGGAGAGGAGACAAGGGAAAACTGGGCTCCTTGTCATCGCTACTTCCCATTGCTCCCTGAGCACTGTGCACCAGAGCCAAGCTGGTAGGTGACTCTGATTTGGCACAAGAATTGAGTGCTCTGAAAGCATGGAGCAGCAGCATGAGTACTCCCACAGCTGAGAGCAGCCGATCGGGTCCTCCGGAGAGAAGCAGCGCCAGGGCCAGGATCAGGAACACTGGCAGCTCAGCCCTAAAGGCGGGCTGGCTGCAAGGGAGCACGCGAGCCCAGCTGGCACACGGCTCCCTGTTGGCAGCACTCCATGCTGGAGCTCCATCAGCACCGGGGCCCCGAGCCATGGGGGAAGCTGGCTCCGATGGGACACAAGAGCCTACAGCTATCATGGCACAGAGCAGCAGAGTCAATACTCCTAATCCAGAGAGCAGCCCAGCTGTAGCTCCCAGGACAAAGAGCAACAGAGAGAAGGACAGAAGCAGCTCCAACTCAGGACTGAAGGTTGAAGAACTATCGCCTAGAAGGGGAGCCAAGGTGGATGCTGGCTCTGCCTCAGCGATGACTTCTGCTGCAGGCTGGGCCCCAAGCACAGGCGACAAGCTGGAGCAGGGCTGCATCTCCCCAGCACCCACTGCTGCTTCTTCTACAGTCAACCCAGGAGCCCCGGAGCAGGAGGGCTCCAGCTCAGCACTGGCCGCCGCTGGTCCCTGGCCACTAAGCTCCGAAGCCCAAGTAGGGGTTGATGACACTTCCTCACGGTCTGCTGGTGCCCCTTCAGGCCGTGGCAGCAGAGCCGGCGTGGCCTGTGGCTCTTCATCCCCACACGCTGGTTGGGCTCTCAGAGGCCTGCAAGCCGGATTCAAGGCTGCAGGGGCCTCCGCTTGGGCAGCCGTCGGTGCTCCACCCAGCATGCTGGGGGCCACCTTCAGACATGGAGCGGAATCCAGCTCAGGAGTCGGGGTCACAGTCACCACTGGGGCTGCTGCTGGAGCTGCAGGAGGACACAAGATCTTCTTCATGACTGCTTTGAGCCCTATCTTTGAGGAGTCCCACAACACCCTTCACCCTGGGGTTTCCCAGCATGGCATCTTCCCCATATCCTAGAGCTCAAGCTGCCTGGGCCCATGCTTGTCTTGCTCCCAGCCCAGGGATCCTTTGGGAGCCTGCTCCCTGGGGTGCCCTGAACCATCCGCCCTGCCCAGCCCCCGGCTCCGACGCAGGCTCCGCACCCATAGTCTCACCCTGGATGGATTCCTGGATCCCCAACTGCGCCAGGAGATGGGAGACACCGCGCTCCAGCTCGGAGCCACACATATGGAGCCGCAGGTGAACAAGGAGACGCTGGAGACACGGATGCTGGCCAGGTTCTAAGAAGTCTTGGGGTCGGTGGTCCAGCCAGGTGTTTATGAGGCCCGAGATGGCACTGGAGGCACATGGGTGGCAAACAGAGTCTCAAGAAAGGTCAGCACCTCCTGTGGTCTTCTTCATCTCCCTATGTTGCTCAAAGTCCTGGCAGAGACCGGTATTTGCCAACACAAGCACCTTTGAGCTGTGCCACCAGTGCCAAGCCATCCCAGGCCAGGCCTGCAGACAAGCTGCAAGGAGCTCTGCAAGACCCACATCTGGGAACAGCTCTGTCCTCTTCTGCAAGTTGCACCACCTTCTTGCTCTCTCCCCTGGGCCTCTATACGCTAGACTCCAAGAAGGCTTGCTGTCTTGCCTGGCACGCACAGGGTTCTGGCACACTTCCTTGGAAACTCCTCTGCCTCCTTCCCCAGCAACCCACATTGGCTGTCTACACACTCCACACCTTCTACTTGCTGATGTGCCTCAGGGTGGCCCTGAGGTGTCATCCAGACTCCAAACAGCATGTCCAGGGACTTGTCCAAGGACACATGTCCCTTGACCTAAGCTGGACCTTAAGGAGAGCTGGGCAAGCCTGGATGACATGGGCTGTGCTGAGGATGGATTCTCACAGGGTTCTGTGCTGAGCCTCAGACTCCACTAGTATTCTATACTAGTACCCAGCCCCTAGAGTCTTCCTCCTCCCAAAGATGGAGCCCGCAACCCAAGTCTCTGGTGACAAGTACAAGAGCTGAGGGCTCCTCGGTTAGCCAAGCCTCACCTTGCAAACCTCACCCACCCCACCCCACCCGCACACATTTGTGAGCACTTTGGTGGCATGGACCCTCCCTGGCGATCAAAGGCCACTCACTAGCAGAGCTGGTCCCGAGGAATGACCTCTTGGCTGCGGTGGGGAATGGCAGCAGTCTGTCCTGAGGAGCATATGGGGGCTTCGCAAGTCCTGAACCTGCAGAGGAGTTTAAGCATCACTGCCCAGCCCAGGACAGTTGGCATATCCTGCTCTTCTCCCATCTCTTAGCTCATTGCCTGCATCTCGGCCCTACCATTCGAGCTACTTGTTATCTCTGCCCTGCATGAGGACAAGCAGCTCCTGCCCTGATCAACTGACGAGTCCAGATGTCTTGCCTCTGGCCTAGACATGCCTGCTCTCTGTACATCTAGGTTGACACCCTTTGCCCAGTGAGCATCGCTTTCCGCCTGGCTAAAGAGACACACTGCTTTGTAGGAGGCCTCAAACAAATAGACTCAAAGGGAAGAGCCCACAGCCCCACATGGGATACTGGAAGCTTCCAGCCCTGCCCGGCTTCTCCAAGGACTTCGCCGTTTGATTCCCCAGGCAAAGACAACTGCCGGAGAGTTGAGTTTCTAGGCATACTCCACCCACCACACTGCATTCCCAAGGTTCCCAGTGCAGCTGAGGAACTCTGTCCCATTCCAGTTGGCACTCACCTTTGGAAAAGTAGATCCAGGACCTCCTGGGTGTCCTGAAACATCCTGTAGTTGTCCAAGAAATTGTAGATGAAGATGGAGTCCTGGATCAACTGGGCAAGCACCAAGCGCTCTACATGCTCCTCCGGTGTGCCTGCCTTGAAGATCTCTGACCCGCAGGCCACCTCTATGCCTGGGGCCAAGCCATCTTCGTTCTATAGGACAACCATGGAGGGACAGGTCAATGTCCCTCTCGATGGATAATATGACCAGAAGACTCATCGCCACTCACTTGACTCACATACCTTGAGAGAAAGGACCCCACATAAAAGAAGGAACACACACACACACACACACACACACACACACACGGCAGGGAGAGCCTATGAGGGAGCCTGATGAGTCTGCCCAACAGTTTCCGGCCCTTCACTGCTCCATGTCACCTGTGTTGTTCTCCGGAACAATCTCCGGAGGCGACGGCAGAGGCCAGGGCGCAGCCAGCATGGACAGACGCGCGCCAAGCAGCCTCTCCGCCTTTCATTCAGGCCTGAGCCTCGACGAATTTGCCAACAACAACCAAACATTTTGCGATAGTCACTATCCATACAAGTGCACGGTCTGTGGCTTGTATGGACTGTGGGTGCCCGGAGGGACCAGGGCTCTAGGTCCTCTGAGCCCTTGTGAGGTCATCTCTCCACAGCTCATCAGTTGAGCCTTTCTGACCTCACCTCTGCAGAGTGCCCTCCCTGTTCATACCTTGGATGGGCCTACCCCAGACCCCCACTGGCCAGGATGACCCCACCCCCAGCTCACTGTTCCCACCTAGACCTCTGGCAGTGGTGTCCACCTTCAGGGAGATCGATCCATGTGGGGTCCTAAACACACTGTCTCTCCCCACCCAGGTGGGACCCTGGAGGTGACATTGTGTTTCTCAGGGGCTTCAAGGCCACTTGGCCCTGATGCCTAGAGATCCCATTCCAGCTACTTCCTACCAGATCATCAGATGTTGGGGCTCTTAAGTCCCCATCTCACCAAGAACAGGAAATGGCCCACGCCACTGAGGCTCTCCCTTGGCAGGGAACAATTTCATGGAGAGCCGGCACACAAAACTAAATGTGTGGTGCTGGGAATATAGCCTAGTGGTAAAGTGCTTGCCCCATATACGTGAAGCCCTGGTTTCGATTCCTCAGCACCACATATATAGAAAAAAGCCAGAAGTGGCACTGTGGCTCAAGAGGTCGAGTGCTAGCCTTGAGCAAAATGAAGCCAGGGACAGTGCTCAGGCCCTGAGTTCAAGCCCCAGGAATGGCAACAAAAAAACAAAACAAAGCTGCTTTCACATGAATGGCTTAAAAGAAAATAAGTGTGCTGATCCAGCAATTATATTAAAAAAAAAAACAAAAAACTAAAGGTGTGGGCTGGGAATATGGCCTAGTGGCAAGAGTGCTTGCCTCGTATACATGAAGCCCTGTGTTCGATTCCTCAGCACCACATATATCGAAAAGTATATATAGAATATATATAAAAGTATATATAGAGAAGTAGCATGTGGCTCGACTGGCAGAGTGCTAACCTTCAGCACAAAGAAGCTCAGGGACAGTGCTCAGGCCTGAGTTCAAGCCCCTGTACTAGCAAAGAAAACTAAATGCAACTTGACCAAGCCCTACCTAGGCTTCTGCTGTGCCGTCTAGAAAATGCTGCTTGATATCCTTTGCAGGCAATTTTGGGGATCCTAGGCAGATGGGAATGGCTGAGACTCAGATACCAGGCCCTTGTGCCACAGACCTGCCTGTTTCCTCCCACGACTCCCAGAATTGAGCCCTGTGGCTCAGCTCTGCACCTGGCCACTGAGCTAGAGGACACACTCACCCGAGCTTCTCGGTGCCCAAGTCCCTGGTGCCCTCCCCTCCCCCAAGTCTGCTCTCTACACCTGACTGCTAAGGAATGGGACAGGGGGATTGACCACCAAGTTCCAGGCCAGAGAACTTGGGACTTGGGGTGGCTCTGTCTCTCCTTCGTCCTCTCTCTTTCCTGTCTGTCCCAATCCCATCCCTGATGCCAAGGATTCATCTGAGACAGTGTGGGCTGATGCTTGGGAGGCTTCAGGGTCCAAGATTCCCCAGAGCCCATCCACCAGACAGAAAAACAACACAAAATAGAGGCTCAGTTCAACAGGGCACTGCCACTGCCCAGCTTCTGTCTCAGTGGAGCCCATAGCCACCTCCTCTTGGAGACCAGAAGGACGAGGCCTGGCTGGAGCCTGCAGGGGTCCTGGATCCCAGGAGCTAGCCCTTGCTCCTTGTGCGGCTGGTTGTCAATGCCACTTTGGGGAGAGACTGGCTCGGCATGGGCAGTGAGTGCCATTCCCAGGCCCTGAGTCTTGTCTTATCCACCCTCCTCCAATCTGTCTCCAGCCATCCAGGCCTTCTTCCCTACACATAACTCCTTCTGCTCCATTCCCTCTGTGGTTTTCTCACCTTCCTTGATGTTTTCTTGTCCTATATGTCCTAAGGGAGATCATAGTGACACCCGCTCCTCCCTAACTCGAGTGTGGGAATGGATGGGTAGCCTCCTGCTTGCACATGCACAGGGAGGGCCTGGTGTGGAGATGGCCTCTCACCTGCAGGAAGTCAGAAGACAGCTTGCACACCAACAACACCCAAATGTGGTCAAGCTGCCTTTGCACAGTCTGTACACATCATCACACACAACCCTCCTGTAGTCACACTGACACTCAAGACTGGTGTGGCTTTAGGAGTAGAGGTCATCCTTCTATTCCAGCACATGGGTGGCAGGCAGACAGAAGGGCCTGCACTTCACACCAGGGACCATCCCTACTCCTCTTCATTCTCTCATGGGCCAGGACACCTGCCAGTTACAGCCTTGTTGACATCCTGTCCTCCCTGCTTTACCTCAGCACCACAAACGCTCATGTGCCATCAGGGCCCTAGAGGAGCCCACACCTAGCCAAGGAAACTGATGCTCTGGGAATCCAGCCTGAGGTGCTGCCGTCTCTGCTGGCTGCAGCGTGTGTGTCCTTGCCCCTAGGTCAGTGAGCTGTCCAGTTCCCATATCTCTGTTCACCAGTGGCCCACAGAGGCACTGTCATGTCTAGCCCCGGGCCAGTGGCAGGTGAGGCTCAGGGAAATCAGGAGGACGCCCTGCTCCTTTCCATCCCCAGTCCACCAGGCACTGAGGCCATGACAGGGCAGTGAATGTCCTGGGTGTGGCTGAGCAGTCACCTTGGCCAACTGCACATTCGCTGCCCGCTCAGGCTGTGGAGATGGCTGCATGCCTGATGGTCACCTCTGTGGTGAGAATCACTTTTCAAGGCAAAGGCACGACACACAGTGAGTTCAGGACATGGAACACCCTCATGGGTCATGCTGGCCTTGTTGTTGACAGCACAACTACAAGGCCTGTGACTTGATAGGACCTCCAGAGACAGACAGCTTGAAGCCAGACACTGGAGGCTGATGTCTGTCATCTTAACTACTCAGAAGGCTGTGTGTCAAAGTCAGCCCAGGCAAGGTGCTCTTGACACTCTGAGCTCCAATGAGCCACCCAGAAACCACATTCTGCATAGTGCTTGTAGTGGTAGAGCACTGGCCTTAGGCACATAAACAGAGGCACAGTACCCAGGCCCTGAGTTCAAGTCCCAGGGCCAGGAGAAGGAAAATGCAACTAGACAGCCGAAGGACAGCTGAGTGTACTGAGTGTGGTCAGCAGTCAGTGCCAGCTGGGATTCTTTGCTTCCAGGTGGCCATCTTCATTGACACTGAAATCCTTTTCTTCTTCCCAAACTACGTAGTGTTCTCTGTGGTGACAGCTCTCACTCCTTGAACTAGACCTTTACAGAACCAGCTCTGTGGTTCCCACCCACTTCTCCTAGAGGAAGCTGCTGAGTATGGCTGGCTCCAGTGTGCAGGTGTGTTCCATGTTCAAATCCCTCACCTGGGCCTTCTCAAGTAAAGGATAAACACAACAGTAATGTGGATAGATGTGGATGCAGTCATGACAGGCCCTTCCTGGACAGAGGGCGGCCAGACTGTCCTCACCAGAATGAGCGAGGAAACTTGAACATAGCACTTGGATGTTTGATCCTATTTTGACTGAGACTTGAGTGTACTCTGTGTGCTAAAGGACATTTGGACTGCTGGTGTTCTTTTCCCCTGCACCTTCTACTGTGTGGCTAGTCTTTTCCTTGTCTACTAGAATGAAAGAATGGCTTCCATGTTGTAGGTGAGCACAAAGTCAATTCGAGGAATGAAGTCTTTCTATCAAATAGGGAAATTTGTGAGGCATGGCCAGCTGTCCCTGAATGTGGCTTTTGTGACCAGGTGGGTAAAAAAAACAGGCCCACACCCATCCAAGGCTGGGAATGTGGCTTAGCCGTAGAATGCTTGCCTAGCATGCATGCATGAAACCCTGGTTTGGATTCCTTGGAGCACAGAAATAGAAAAAAAAAAAAAAACCAGAAGTAGTGCTGGGGGTCAGATGATGGAGTGTAATCCTTGAGCAAAAAGCCAGGGACAGTGCCCAGGCCCTGAATTCACAAGCCCCCAAATTGGCCAAAAGAAAAAAAAGCCAAAACACATCTGTTTCTTTCTCATTCTCTCTCTCTCTCTCTCTCTCTCTCTCTCCCCCTCTCCCTCTCGCTCTCTCTCTGTCTCCCTCTTCTTCACTGTGTTTTTCTTTTTTCTTTTTTCTTTCTTTTTACCAGTCAAGGGGCTTGAACTCAGGGCTTGAACACTGTCCCTGGCTTCTTTTTGTACAAGGCTAGTAGTACTTTACCACTTGAGCCACAGCACCACTTGTGGCTTTTTCTGTATATGTGGTGCTTAGGAATCAAAGCCAGGGCTTCATGTATGCGAGGTGAGCACACTACCAATAGGCCATATTCCCAGCTCCTTTTTCAGGCTCTTTTAAACAAATGTACTTGAAGTAAAAAGTAAGAAAGGACATGCTAATATCTAAGTATCAATTATATCCGTGATATACCTCTCAGCCTCTTAAAAGGCCAAAGTACCCTGAGTATTCATTAGAATTATTGGAAAGAGCAGGAAAATATCAGGGCTTTAATTTTTTTTCCTTTCTTTTTGCTAGTCCTGGTGCTTGACCTCAGGGCCTAAGCACTGTCCCTGCTTCTTTGTGCTCAAGGCTAGCACTCTGCTACTTGAACCACAGTGCCCCTTCTGGTGTTTTCTATGTATGTGGTACTGAGGGATCAAACCCAGGGATTCACAAATGTGAGGCAAGCACTCCAGGCCATATTCCCGCCCAAGGGCTTTCATTTTTATAATATTTACAGTGTTACAAATGATCTTACAACTAGTGTTCAAATAATGAATATACAAATGTATTCAAAAACAGGATCTATTTTATATTCTAAAATATGTGTTATTTAGTTAGGGCTAACTGAAAACTGGAGTAACTAAATATAAGTTTTAGTGTTAAAATTATAACAGCTTCTAAACCCTGGTGATGACTCCATGATAGAGGGCTGCACCCCCACCCATGAGACTAGTTTCTTATAGTTTGACATTTAAAAATGTCGGGAGCACTTATCCACCTCTATACCTGGGTAGCAACCATGGTAATGGACAGTAAAAAATGATCATAGTCATAGACTATAGATATAACCATAATAGTAGTAGAAATGCCATGGTAACTATTGGGTTGGTTTACTTATGATTGAGTACTGAATTGTTTTAGCCCGCTCAAACTTGCTTAGTGGTAATGGGAAAACATGGTTGCAATTGTTAAAATAAAGTTGGTACTAGGTCAGCCTGACCGCAATATTCTGCTTCTGTAAATGGCTTGCTTAGCCCATTTGTGACTTGCTCTACCCCCAGCACTAACCCCCTGGATCAGTGCTACGTGACCACCTGTTGTCAATTCCTGATATCGAGGCCTATTCTCGATATCAAAGCCAAAATAGATAACTGAAAGGGTAGATAGCCAATAGAAATAGGACAAGACTTGCTTGCTAGATACCATCCAATCAAGTATCTGCCAAGTTGGAAATACCCTGCCCCTGTTGTAATCAATAAAAACCCTGTCTATCTGAGGGTTAGGGCTCTCAATCCAGATCCGCTGTGTCGGTGACAGTTGGGAGTCCAGGCTTGAGCTTGCAATAAAGACTCTCGTGTGTTTGCATCGGTATCGGCTCCTTGGTGGTCTTTGGGGACCGGAAATCGGGCATAACATTATAAACAAGTATTCTTTAAAAAGTACTTGTAATTCACATATGCCCTAGAAAAATGGGCAATCCATAGAATTATCTGTGTAATAGAAATATTATTGTCTTATATTCACTCTTGAAGGTCATGGGAATGGCTGAGACTCAGAGACCAGGCCCTTATGATGCAGACCTGCCCTTGTCCTCCCATGACTCCCAGAATTGAGCCCTGTGGTTCAGCTCTGCACGTGGCCACTGAGCTAGAGGACACACTCACCAGAGCCTCTTGGTGCCCAAGCCCCTGGGGCCACCCCTTCCACATAGTCTGCTCTCCACACCTGACTGCTAAGGAATGGGAGAGGGGAAACGACTACCAAATTCCAGGGCAGAGAACTTGGGACTTGGGGTGGCTCTGTCTCTTCTTCTTCCTCTCTCCTTCCTGTCTGTCCCAATCCCATCCCTGATGCCAAGGATTCATCTGAGACAGTGTGGGCTGCTGTTTGGAAGGCCTTAGGTTTCAAATTCCCCCGGGGCCCATCCACCAGACAGAAAAACAACACAAAATGGAGGCTCAGTTCAACAGGGCACTGCCACTGCCCAGCTTCTGTCTCAGTGGAGCACATAGCCACCTCCTCTTGGGAACCAGGAGGAAGAGGCCTGGCTGGAGCCTGCAGGGGTTGGGGATCCCAGGAACTGGCCCTTACTCTGTGTGTGGCTGGTTGTCAATGCCGCTTTGGGAGAGGCTGTTCTTTGGGCCCTGAGTCTTGTCTTGTCCACCCTCCTCCAACCTGTCTCCAGCCATCTAAGCCTCCTCCCCAATACTCGACTCCTGCTCCCTCCCTGCTGTGGATTTCTCTTCTCCCCCTATGCTTTCTTTTCCTATGAGATTGTCACCCTAAGAGAGGTCTTATTCCCCTGAGAGAGATGTCCAATTCCCATATCTCTGTTCACCAGTGGCCCACAGAGGCACTGTCATGTCTAGCCCCAGGCCAGTGGCAGGTGAGGCTCAGGGAAACCAGGAGGATGCCCTGCTCCTTTCCATCCCATCCACCAGCACTGAGGCCATGACAAAGCAGTGAATGTTCTGGCTGATGGATCCTGGGTGTGGCTGAGCAGTCACCTTGGCCAACTGCACATGCAATGCCCGCTCAGGGCGTGGTGATGGCTCCATGCCTGATGGTCACCTCTGTGGTGAGGATCACTTTTCTAGGCAAAGGAATGATGCACAGTGAGTTCAGGACATGGAACACCCTCATGGGCCATTCTGGCCTCTTTGACAGCACAACTACAAGGCCCATGACTTGGAACGACCTCCAGGAACAGCCAGCTTGAAGCCAGGCACCGGTGGCTCATGTCTGTCATTGTAGCTACTTCAAAGGCTGGGCGTCAAAGCCAGCCCAGGCAGGGTGCTCTTGACACTCTGAAACTCCAAAGAAGCACCCAAAAGCCATATTCTGAACATTGCTTAAAGTGGTAGAGTACTCGCTTTAGGCACATAAGCAGAGAGACAGTGCCCAGGCACTGTTAAAGGAATTTCACTTTGTTCGCTCTTTTCACATAGCAGATAGTAGTAGCTCCCTTGTGTTCCCGCCTCTGTTGTCAGCTCCAGTAGTACTTGCTGCCAGAGTCAGAAATGCTTCATGCTTCACACCAAAGATTCACAGAATTACTGTTTCCTACAACCTCTTAAAATTGATGTCCAGGGCTGGAAATATGGCTTATGTTAGAGTGCTTGCCTAGCATGCATGAAGCCCTGGGTTTGATTCCTCAGAACCACATAAACAGTAAAAGCCAGAAGAGGCGCTGTACCTCAAGAGGTAGAGTGCTAACTAACCTTGAAGACAAAAATAAGAAGAAGTCAGGGACAGAGCTCAGGTCCTGAGTCCCAAGCCCCAAGTCAGGCCAAAAATTTGATGTCCATAATATGTGCAAGGCAGCTTGACCTGATTTAACAGATACTCTTAACTGTGGCCCTATGCAGTGGCTTACACTGTCCACTGCTTTCCCTGTCATTGACAAGATGTACTCCAGCTCTTTGTGTCTGAGATTGTAGGACACACTTGGAGAGATAGACAGAGAAAGAAAGAGGGAAAATAGGGAGAGGGAGGTGGTGAGAGAAAAGTGATGGGGGCATGAACTTCCCCACCTTTGCCCCCAAGTTTATTGATTGCTACACCTCTGACCTGACCATTCTCATGGAAGAAGTGTCTCAAAATTTTAGGATGGTCACCCATCTTATTCGAGGATTTCAAAACCAAGTAGAACTTGTCCCTCAAAGTTTTTGGGTCCTGCTGGCCACAGGCAATGGGCCTGTCCCAGACCTGCACATCCCTCTTGTCTGGACTTCCTTTCTGCACTGTTAACAACCTTCTATAAACTGTGCCAACCAGCACTGGCTCTCCTGGCAATTGGAATCAAGAGTTGCATCACATATGTGGGGAAAATGGCTGAAGCAAGTCACCTGAACTGCATTGGTGTGATGAGCTCTCTGGTCTCAGGAATGGGAGGGGAAAGGAAAGGTGGGGTCTCCAATATGGGCCAACTCACTGCTTCTGATCTTAGGAGGAAAGCAGTAGCGATAGGTCAGGAGCTGTGGCCTCCCCAAAATCCAACCCCTGTTGGAAATAAAAGAGACCTTGGACCTAGTGCTGAGCTTCTAAAATGTCATCACTAAGGGGGAAAATATATTCCCACTGCACGTAACCAATAGACTAGGGTCTCCCTGTGACAGACTTGGATGTAGGATGCTTAGACCTGGCCATGTGAAGTGCATATTTATGTAAACAGGTGTGTCTCTTGCTAACATGGATGCACCAGCACTGCTGGAAGGAATCCTGGCTGGCAGGTCTTGGCTCTGGATGGAGAGCGTTTTCATACACACTTGTCACTTCACCAGGGAGCTGTACACTGGAGGATTGCTCCTCTCCTGTTGCTGTTGCCAGGCCTATTCCTCTTTTTTGCCTCTTTCCTTTGGTTAACTTTAGTGGTAGCATCAGAGAGTATAATCTGACAATATGTCATCATCATCATCATATGGGAGAGCAATGCGACTCACTCTTCACTAGTGGCAAAATCCCTGGCCTGGCATTTATGAAGATCACAATTGAGGCTCCTTGACAGGAAGTAAAATCAGGTCAATTTTAGCTCAATTTCTGAAGACTTCTATTATTTGCTTTATTGCACTGGGTTCTTTAAAATGAGTTAAAGTCACATTTTGGTTTCTCATTTATCATCTGGCTGCTTCAGGATAATAGAGATACTTAAAGCACAGGATAATTTGCTTAGGCTTTTTATAGCAGGAGAAATAAGCACAGTTTATTGTAGGCATATTTAAAGCTGAGAGTTGGGGTTGGGAATGTGGCTTAGCGGTAGAGTGCTTGCCCAAGCATGCATGAAGCCCTGGGTTCGATTCCTCAGCACCACATAAATAGAAAAGGCTGGAAGTGGTGCTGTGGCTCAGGTGGTAGAGTGCTAGCCTTGAGCAAAAAAAAAAAAAAATGAAGCCAGGGACAGTGCTCAGGCCCTGAGTTCAAGTTCCAGGACTGGCAAAAAATAACAATAAAAGCTGAGAATTGGATGTGGTGATGGAAGACCCAGTTCAGTGGATATCTTGGTAAGTGACACTCTGCAAAATCTCTTTTGTCCTCAGGAGCTTCGTTTGTGTGTGTGAGTGAGTGTGGCTGACGAGGCAGCGTCACTGCTTTGGAGTGGGTTGAGTTACCCTGAGGATCTTAACAGTTATGTAAGACTCCTGATTTATCTTCTGGGTTGTCCCCCACTTCGTGCTTTTCCAAATTACTGAATCTGATTGCTGCACATGTATTGTTGTAAGCGTGCACGGGTGAGAGGCACAGCCCCTCGTTCGTAATTTTTCTAACAAATCATGGCTTCCAAATTCCCACAGGATTTCCAAAAACCCTTGAGTTCAGAGCAGGGCCATCCCTCTCTCATACCTTCACCTGGCCAGATGAGGCATACTTTACCACCCAGCTCGTTTCTTGTATCTTCAGTGGAAGGACCAGGTGAAGAATACAACTGTCTGTTAAAATGACAGTGGCAGCCCATCTTGATCCTCTTGGAATTGTCTTAAAGCACTAGAGTCCTGGATCCTAGCAGTCTCATTGGTCCTGTGAAAATCAAGACCATTTGGCACCCTATACATCCCAAAGGCCTGCTGGTTAAGGAAGGATGGCTGACTAACATGTTGAAACATACCGGACCTTCCTGGTCATAATGTAACTTAAAAAGTAATTCTATGTTTCCCATCCACTTAAGGTTTACTTGAATAGGTTTTATGAAATTTTCAAAATGTTCTTTCCAACACTAAAATGGTTTTGATGTGAGCACCAGAATTGCTCTTCCCCACTGTGATCACTGGGTGGCAGTGTGGCTCTACAGGTCCTCCAAATGCTGGCTTGGCTTGGTTACAGGATTTTGGTTGGTTATGTCCCACATGTAATTTCAGCAAAGTGAGGTGATGGCTTGGTAATCATGCAGAAAGTTGGTGGGTTTGCCTCACTTCACAACTCATGCATTGTGCTTCCATTTGCCCACAGCATAGACAACTGCTACTGATGGCCTAGTGTCTGAATTCCAAATGGCTTTGTAGAGTTTCGGGTGCATGTCTGTTTCCCCTAGTAATAGGTAGTAGTCTTTAATCTGTTCTTTCCCACCTCCCCTTCTCTTTGTGTAGAGTCATGTTTACCCTCTGGTATTATTGTCCTATTTTCAGTGATCTAACTGCTTTTCATTTTTAGTTTTATCAGTTAGGACAACTTATGTATTAGAACCAGTGATTCCAAATTGACAGAGGATCCCATCAGGTGATCTTGAACTGAATAATGAATGCCTAGACTCAGATTCTGGATGTATACTACATAAAACTACACAAATACGTACTAAAAGATAGTATTTAAAGTGGGAAGAAGGGAGGGAGGGAGGGAGGGAGGGAGGAAGGGAGGGAGGGAGGAAGGGAAGGAAAACACTCCTTTGCTTTATCTGATCACAGTCCTTAAGTCTCCCAAGGTACTGTAATGCCTGGAGAATATGACTTGCCTCCTTAGGTCTCCTCTTGGGCATGCTTGTGTAAAGAGGCCTCGTCCTCTGCAACCTGGCTATTTCCTGGTTGCCTGAGTGTCCTGGGCCTTCATCAAGTCACCTCTTAACCACTAAAACCCAGCCCCGAGAGTCTAGGGGATGGAGTCTCCTCCCTGTGAAGCCAGCAGCTCCATACCTCCAGGTATGGTCTTTAACAGACACTCTACTCTTCCTTATTGTTGATGTTTGAAGCAGGGTCTTGCCATGAAGCCCAGCATTCTACATTCTTACAATGAGCTGCTCAGACAAGAAATTTCTCAATACTAGCTGCCAGATGGTCTTGCCTCCCTCATGTCTGGATCAAAGGAATGGTGCTTCATCCTGTTCATGAGAACCACAGGACACCACTCCACTCAGGGACCCTGGCTTACCCTGGATGTCCAGCAGAGTCAGGACATCTCTTTCATTTCTTGTTTTCTTCATCAAAGGTCGTGGGTGATGCCAATTAAGTCCCTACTTTGCCCTAACATCTTTAGAGTGATATTAACTGAGAATAGAGAGGCTTGGTTTTTGATTGCTTTATTTTTTAGGAGTATGTGGGATGTTATTTAAACAAGTTGCCCATTGATATTTCATTTTATGTTTATATTGAGAGACCAGTAAAGAAGGAATGTAAGTAATTATTTGGTGAGTTTCAGTAAGCACACAGCTAGCCTCACTGGTTTAAGCCCCAAATTACCATCTCTTCCTTAATAGCTACTTGTTTGGTGCTGGAGTTAACAGGACAATGGCCTTAAATGTCCTTTTTACTGAGATTCATCCAAACTTCAAGCCAAATCACAAACAGTTACATTTTCTTTTCCTTATAATTTCTTCATTTCCTTTAATTTTTTTCATTTTAAAAATCCTGGAACTTTAAAAATTTGTTTATATGCCACAAAGTAAAGTAAAATCAATCAATAAAAGGAACTGCCAGTGTGAATAAATGAAGTGGAGGGAAGCAAGTAACCCCAAGGATGCTGATATTTCCAGCCCAGCCCAAGTGAGCCATTGGCAGCCTGGGTTGAGTTCTAGGGGAGAAGTTGGTACTTGAGTACTGCCAACAGTGGGAATGATGGTATCCACAGTGAAGACCTTTGATTATGCTGCCTTCTATCTTGAAACTACTTGATGACTCTGTAGAGATATTGATTTTTAGCACTTAAAAATTTTGGGCGCATTTGATCTCAGTATGATGGGATAAAGATTGCTTTGTTCTTACAGCTCGTCACCAGGTGTTCTTTAAACCTATGACCAGTGCTCAGTTGTGACATTGACTGTTCAGAATGGACTTTGATGATGAAGACGGTGAAGGTCCCAGTAAATTTTCAAGGTGAGTTTATTTTATGTTTCTTAATGAATTCAATTGCCAGCAGTCTCACCTGATTGGAACACAGAGGGATTTACCATGTTTCGATACTAGGAAAGCCATTGCTTGTACTTGGACACCTTGGCTAATGTCTCGTTTTGTGCCAGTATTTGGCCTAGTGGCAGGTAAACTGTTAGCAACCCTGCCAAATCATAGTCTAGATGATAAAGCTTAGTAACAAACAAGGTATGGTGACACATGCCTGTAATCCCAGTACTTGGGAGGCAGAGACAAGAAGTTTGCCATGTTTGAGGCCAGTTTGGTCTATGTAGGGAGACTTTGCCCCACCAAACCCAAACCCCAAAGTATTTTTAAAAAGGAACATGTTCTTAATTCTGTTTGCTTTGTGGGTTAAACAACAACTTTAATGGATTCCCTTTTAAATGATCAAATTTAGAAAAAGGCTATCAAACTGGGTACTTTTTTTCTCCCCATATAATGGAAACTATGAGACACAAAGGTGCACCTCTTTAGTTTTGAGGTCCTCACTGACCACAGGACAGTGGACGTATGGGCTGTTCTGCATGCAGTCAACTTCACAGAAGAGTCCCTGGACATAGAGACCGGTGGCATTACAAATGCTGGATCCACAACGGACAAGGTGGGCCCAGTCCCATGGTTCCTGCTTTTTTTTTGTTTTGTTTTAAGGTATGTTAGGAAGATTGGCAGCAATGAGAGAGAGAAAGTTGAATTCAATTCCATCTTTCTTTGTACAGGTCCTATCTGCATCCAGCATACTTATGGAAGGATCTGCCTTGGTGTTCTACATTGCCCAAGCATCCCAGGCTTCCTATTCCTTAGTTGCTAATGAAGAGTTACCTCAGTGAAGTGGTCTTCCCCCTGCATTCTTGCCCCCACAGCTTGCATTGAAAAAAGTAGGGTTTTGTTGTTGTTTAATGGTACCAGGGTTTGAACTCAGAGTTCTTGCTTGCTTGCTGTGCTTGCTTGCTAGTTTTGCTGGCACGCTACTACTTGAGCCAAGCCTCTAGATTCACTTTTTTCTTTTCTTTTTTTTCTTTTTTTTTTTTTTTTACTAATTTTTTTAAAAGACAGAGTCTCTCAGACTTTACCCATACTGGCTTCAAACCACAGTCCTCCAGATCTCAGCCTCCTGAATAGCTAGATTTCTTTTTTCTCCCTCTCTTCTTCCTTTCTCCTCCTTCTCTTTTTCTTTTTTTTCCTAGTGCTAAGATTCAATCCAAGGCCTTGTTCTAAGCAAGCATTTATCACTTGAGCTATGCCTTTAGCCTGTCCCACAACAGTTATTTTTGGCTATGGTTCTTTCTATCCATGACCATAGAGGCTGTGTCATTTCCTCCCACAATTCCACATGGGCTATGCACTTCATTGCTTTCTGGGAATTGTAAGAGTCCCAGCTCGGTAGTAAATGTCTCGTCATCCCATAAATTTTACCTCTGAGAACATGTCTTTCCATTCTCTGATTCAGCTTTGGGTGAAACAGTAGAGAAGATATGGAGAACATTTCTAATGAGCTTGAGTTTCTAGAGGAAACTGCACAACACAGTGTGTATAGTTTTTCCCCATGCAGACAGGATCCCAGCTTAGGTGTCCCCCTTTTCTTAGGATGCATCTTCACAGCACAGAGGGCTTTGTTCCTGAAAAGGAGCTAGCCTTGAAAATGAGGCCACCTATTTTCCTTCTTTGGCTTGGTCTTGCCATACACAGCCTCCCTTTATAAGAAAACAATGGCATTGATTCTTCTGTGTCAAAATTCCCCTTGAGATAACATTATATTGCATGTTAACCTCCGGAAATGATGACCCAGAGGTCTCAGGACATAAAGAGGAAGAGAGATAAGGAGTGACATTTGCTTGACATTGAAGATCAGTGTCAGTGATGAAATAACAGAGCAGGGTTACAAAGAGTTCATTGTCTAGGAGCCTGAGTGGTTAGAATCAGAAACCCTACACTGTCACTGTCCATGAACCTGCCAGTGAGTCAGACTTCATATAGCCAGGGTTCAAACCTCAGCCTCTGTGCACCATATCCTTTCCTCTGCACTCTAAAAATAATAGAAAAAGCTAGATTGTGTGCAACATATGCTGTTACTGATAGTATAGGGCTGAGTTCATCAGACCCCATGGACTTCTGTGGAGGGCTGTCCCAAAGTCAGTGCCTTGTGTTTCAATATTTGATTTGAGAACCTGGTCCTTATCACATAGGAGCCCAAACATGGTTCCTGTCTTAGCACTGTTGGGCCTATCAGTAAGCCTCAGATGGAGCAGAGTAATAGCAGAGAAGCTCAGCTACCTTATCTCACACATGCACATGCACTTGCATGTGTACTTCAGAATCCTACGATCCCACATACAAATCTACATTCACACATGTACTCCAGAATCCTACTGTACCACCATGTACACACACTCATACATGTACTCCAGAATCCTACCATCCCACATATAGACCTGCATTCACTTGCACACACACTCACACACATACTCCAGAATCCTACCGTACCACACATGTACACACACATGTGTACTTCAGAATCCTACCATCCCACACATGCACACACATTCACATGCGTACTCCAGAATCATCACCCAGGACCACAAAGGCCTTCAGCCTGCTTCCCTACAGACCAAGGCCTGAACTCTGTCTCTGACACATCATCACTGCTGCCCTGGGGCTGTGACCTGAAAGACATGTCTCTGCTGTGTTAGCTGGAATTCGCAGGGACCTACCAGATGGCAGGGGGCTGAGGATTGTCTGGAATGAGAAAATGAGTGGGGACAACTCTGGGCCATTTGCAAGTGGGTAAAAAATGAAAAGAGCATATGGAGTCTGGGGAGTTAGGAGGACCATGAGGGTATCCAGAGGTTTGAAAGATTAAGAAATGAGGGTAGGGGACAAAGGCCAGAAGATTAAGGAAAACTCCAAGTCCACCAAGAAGACTTCTTAACGTCTTAGCTTGAGCATGGGACAAGTGTATTGGGTAGATGAGGTCATAGTGGTTAGAATATCACCAAGAGGATATTGAAGGGATCAAGTTAGAAATGTAGCTGTGGAGGGAGGGAAGCTAGGAGTAGCCTGGAGCCAGAAAGCCACAAGAGCTGATAATTGTGAGAGAAAGGACAAGGAAGCCAGAGACTGTGTGTGTGTGTGGGGGGGGGGGGTCAGGAAATAGTTGTTAGTGGCAATCCAACTGGTGGAGCAGGAAGTTGTGGTCAAGTTGTGGAAGTGGCAAAACTGGAAGAGGGTGCCTGAGGCCTGGGAGAGAAGGACCAGGCCCCAGGGAGAGAGAAAGGTTGGGTCTAGGCTGCCTCAAGCTGGGGCTATCTGAGTGCTTGGTTTCAGCCTGAGTAGCTAGTGGTGACAGTGCAAAGGAACCTTGAGGAAAGGATAGACAGATGGCCTGAGCTCCAGAGGAGGAGGCCTTCTTGACTAAGTGGCTGAAAGGAGTGGAGAGACCGAGTGGCCTTCCTTTCCTGCCTGGCCTCTACTGGCAAGCACCTGGTTCCACTTCCTCTGACGTTACCAAGACATAGGGTCCTAACCGTGGGTGGAGATGAACTCTCTCTCCAGCAGGACTGACTACACACCACCTGTCCCTGGCAAGTGGCATAGCCACACACTCTCCTTCCAAGGTCAGTGCAGCACTGTCCTCCTGGGTGGATGCTCATCCTGCCAGCACATGCCACAGGCCCAAACTCAAGCAGAGGCCAAAGCCTTCCACTGCACTGAGTGGTCCAGTGCCTTCATTCTTTTAGGGCTCATTGAGTCTATGGGTTGTCTAGGGAATCCCAAGATCCATTGCCTATAGTGGGTAGTGACATGCTGAGCATTGCTTCAAAATGGGGCCAGCCGACATCCCAGAACCACCCTCGGTTGTCAGAGTTACACACCAAAGTCTTCCTAGACTCCTGTTTCTTTGTAATATTTCATTGAAATTAAAGAGCAGAAACCTAAGATTGCAAATACAAGGAATCTTCTTTCTGGTCTCAGCCTCTGTTTCCTCCTCCTTTTGAATATTTCCCATCAGTCACCTGCAAGGGAGCATGCCATTAAGGCCCCTCTCAGCCACACCTCATTATAGCTATCTCTTTATGGTCTGGCCCTGTGTGATTTTCACTTAATCTGTGCCTTTAGGAGCATTTGGTCATGTTCTGCTGTGGGTTTCCACTGAGCAGGGCTAACTAAAGCCTGTGTGATGGAGGACAAGGATTGGGTGTTCCTTGTTTTCCCCAATCTCTGATGCTCCTCGGCCTATGTTTTCTGGTCCCCAGGCCTGCCCTTCCCTTCCATCAGGGCCTAGCTCTTTACCACCCTAGGTGCTTCTTCTTTGATCATCCTGATCCCAGAGTATTGTTCCTCTTCCCCACTGCCTTTCCCTCCATTCCTCCTACCTCTGCCAGCCCCTCTGCAGTTCTCTCCCTTCCTCTTAGTGGTTTAATCTGTGCCGTTTGGGGCACTTGATCACATGCTTTTGGTTTTCATTGTGTGAAGTATAAGTTTTACCTTTCCAACTAAAGCCCCTGTGCTTAGTGACAGCGCGTGGTTTTTGTTGTTGTTTGTCATTGTTGTTTTCTCTGCCACCTCTGGCCCCTCATGGATCCTACAGGGCTCAGGACTCTTTGCATGGAGGGCATGCATGCCACAGAGACTCGAGTCATTTCACTTCAGGGCCCCTTATCAGTTCACAGAAGACCCCCACCACACGTGAGTGGCATGCCATCAGGTTTGATTGGCATGATTGTCCTCGAGACAGGGAGGAGGATGGGTGTGAAATTGGTTAATGCATGCAGTGTGTGCAGGTTGTTCCTTTTTTGCTGTGCTGTCATTGTCATTCTCTGAGTACTCTTTTTTTTTTTTTTTTGGCCAGTCCTGGGCCTTGGACTCAGGGCCCGAGCACCGTCCCTGGCTTCTTCCCGCTCAAGGCTAGCACTCTGCCACTTGAGCCACAGCGCCGCTTCTGGCCGTTTTCTGTATATGTGGTGCTGGGTAATCGAACCTAGGGCCTCGTGTATCCAAGGCAGGCATTCTTGCCACTAGGCTATATCCCCAGCCCCCTCTGAGCACTCTTGACACTCTAAATCCTGTAGCAAACATGGAACATGTTTTTAGACCAATCTTTTCTCTCAAGTAAACAGCTTTACCTGCTGAACAGGGTTGGCTGTTACTGTTTTCCAAGACTAAAGGTAATAATCTCAGATGGAAACATTCTACCAGCCCTTCTGTTAGTTTTTAATCTTAACACATTACAGAGATTGGGTCCAGCAGTTCCC
The DNA here is from genome assembly GCF_023159225.1 of Perognathus longimembris pacificus. Classification (NCBI taxonomy): domain Eukaryota; kingdom Metazoa; phylum Chordata; class Mammalia; order Rodentia; family Heteromyidae; genus Perognathus; species Perognathus longimembris. The sequence goes on from NC_063180.1 coordinate 29,542,264, forward strand.
AGGAGTGCTTTTACAAAATTGGTTATTTATTGTTTAATAAGCCAGGACACACCTATTCTATTACAATGCTTCAGAAAATTTGCTGGGAATAGAATAAAAGCCTTCTTATAGCCTTATGTAAAGTGAATTTCTGCCATTACTAGTGTGATTAAATACCTAAAAGGAAATGGTAAGGCAATACAAATGCTCCTGTTTTATGATGTGGTATATCTTGCATAACCTATTTTAAGTTGAAAATGTGTTTAACACATCTGACCTACCAGATATCATAGGTAACCTAGCCTGATTTACACAGACTCAGAACACTTACATTAGCTTATAGTATGAAAAATCATCGAGCATAACACTTATTTACTAAAGCTCAAGTATCTCATGTGATTCATTGAATAATGTTCTGAAAATTTTAAATAGAACATTTGTATGGGTTCTTACCCATTAATGTATTATTAATGTATATTAAAGCACAATTTTATTGTGTTTATCACTTTTACAGCATTATAAAATCTTAAGCCAAGACTATTTTCTAGTGTTTCTTACCTTGAGGTATGTAAACCACGTGGAGTCAGTCAGTAATTGCATTCATCGCTATGTGTGCGTATGAACTTGTGTACAACCATGTATAGATTCATATGTGCCCACTGAAAATATCTTATTAGCTTGGCAAAGGATGGTGTATACATTTTTCATGCCTATTAAAAAGTCCATAGGTCCAGGGGGATAGTTACAAGACTTAAATATATAAAGTCTAGAACTAAAGACAGGGGATATCCGTTTCCACACACAGAGACAAGAGCCTGCAGAGGACTCAAGTGCTACTTGCCCAGCATGAATCCGCTTAGCTGTGCAGAGTTAAGGTCTGATTCACTTGGCATTAGTGGAGTGTCATTTACTCCCATTAGATGGTAACCTTGGTCTGATGCTTCTCTTTTCTTCCCTCTTGATTTTGTGCTTTATGGGAAGAGAGAATCATAGTGAGATTGAGTGGCGCAGACGGAACAAGATCACTCAGTACATCACGGTGCTCTCGGACATGGTCCCCACCTGCAGTGCCCTGGCCTGGAAACGGGACAAGCTCACCATTCTCCGCATGGCTGTCTCACACATGAAGTCCATGAGAGGCATAGGAAACAAGTCTACAGATGGTGCATACAAGCCTTCCTTCCTCACGGAGCAGGTACCTAGCCACCCACCTCTGATGGTTTCATTCGTGGAAAGACTACAGGTTACTACACTGAAATAAAATAGGTGGGAGATGAGGTTCAAGGAAAGGATGAAGCCAAGAAATTTTACACTCACTCTTCAGCAAGAAGCTGTCTTTAAGAGTGTCCTATCTTTTCATCTTTTGATTTTTATAATTCCCGTATACCTTGATGAGGTACCCCTAAAAGCTCTACTGTGCACTCAGCTGTGTGTTTAGTTAGTGCCGACCCAGGAAGAAGTTGCAGAAGCCACTTGTGTGCTGGGATGGCGGTGAGGGTTACCATCCTGTGAGTCATGGTAGTAGCCGTGGTGATGAGCAGCACCGCTAGCACTGGCAGGCATCTGCAGTGCCAACTGGGAGTTGTGCCTTATTCCTCTTTCTCTGCCTTGTTTCATTTGCTCCTTACTCTAGTCCAAAGAAGAAGTCCACTGTCTTCCTTACAGGCAAGGAAGTTGAGAATTACAGAGTGAGTAAATTAGCCATATTCAACTGACTGCCTGGTGAAGTGACTAGGTCTATTGCAGACTGGCTGGTGGGATACCAAAACTAGTTTTTATACCTGTATTGGCTTTGGAATAGTTGGGAAACACACGTACTGGCTTTGGAATAGTTGGGAAAGACACACATACACACACACACACACACAGAAGCACGCAAATACTCATGCAGGCACACACAAAATAGTGAGACAATGTTTGGGGAATGGTTTTACATTAGTCAGGAGCCTGTGTTCAGAGTCTTTGACCTTCCATGTGGTAGTCAAAGGGGCATATCAGCAAGTACTCCAAGCCCCTGTTTGCCCTTGTGCATAATGAACGTGAACCTTCTTGATTTTCTGATTTCTAGGGTGAGTGATGTGATAGATTTGAAACACTTTATGTGGTTGAAAGGGAAAAAGTGAAGTTATACGCTTGTCAGACATGTAGTTAGGAAGTGCTGAGTGTGTATAGTATAGAATTTTTGGTAGTGAGTGTTTGAGAAGACAGAATGTGAGGCCAAAGATGTGGAGCAGAAATGGCCCAGTTTTATTAGGGGGAACTGCTCAAGATGGATGTGCAGGCGCCACACGGTGCTCATGACAGGGAGGAGCAGAGGGAGTTTACAAAGTGCAGAGCCTCCGGGTGGCTAGTGACTCGCCTAGTGCCGAATCATCTATTCTCCTGGAGCTGAGAATCTACACAGGCCATGGGAGCAGGTTGGAAGAGCCAACATTTATTGCTGTCTGTTCGGTGGCAGACATTTTTAACAAGTGCTTTATCTACTTGGTCCCTTTTAAGTCCTTCCTGGTGGTCATGTGATCCTTAGAAGTCAAGAAGATATGGCAGTGGTTCCATAAGCCCTGAAAGGAAATGGCAGTTCAGAGCGTGGGTTTGAAGCCTGTCTCTACCTCTAAAAACAATGTCATGACAGACTCTAGATCCAGCAGATTTGCTGAGGAAGGCCACCATGTAGACTGAAAGATTAACAGCCAATGGGCAACCAGACAGAAATGTATTAAGCACTGCTTATGCAAGAGTAAGTAAAAAGTCCCGCCCCCCACTCTATATTTCTTTTTTTTAATTTAATTTATTTATTAATTGAACACAAATTTTTTGACAAGGTATTGTGCAAAAAGGGTACAGTTACATAGTAGGGCAGTGTGTACATTTCTTTTTTTTTTTTTTTTTTTGGCCAGTCCTGGGGCTTGGACTCGGCTTGAGCACTGTCCTGGCTTCTTTTTGCTCAAGGCTAGTACTCTGCCACTTGAGCCACAGCGCCACTTCTGGCCATTTTCTACATATGTGGTGCTGGGGAATTGAACCCAGGGCCTCATGTATACGAGACAAGCACTCTTGTCACTAGGCCATATCCCCAGCCCAGTGTGTACATTTCTTGTGATATCTTATGCCGTTTTTCTTTCCCTTCTCTAGGCCTGGTAGACCTGTATACAATATACAATGTATCAAGAACATATACAGTAGCCGTGTGGCCACGCCCAAGAAAGTTCGCCTAGAACTTTAAATGTAATGTCGATATTAGACAATATGTCAACAGTAGTCTTATATGAACATACATACATAGCTTTTGAGCTATTGTATTCCCCTGAGAGGTCAATTTTTGACCTTTATATGTTGAGTAATTGTTTGGTTTTAGTTACATACTGTTGGGGCGCTGCCCAATCCTGTGGGGAATACTATTTGACAACCAGATTTTTGTTTCACAGACTTAGTCTCTACTGTCTGTCTGTCTCCCTTTCTTAACAGTCATATATCAGGGAGATCATGCCCCTTTGTTTTCTGTGTTCTAGGCTTGTCTCACTCAACATTATTTGTTCGAGTTCTGACCATTTCCCTGCGAATAACAATATTTTACCATTCCTAATTGCTATGTAGTATTCCATTGTGTATAAGTACCATATTTTTTGGATCCATTCGTCTGTGGAGTTGCATCTGGGTTGTTTCCATATTTTGGCTATTGTGAATTGTGCCACGATAAACATGGAAGTACAATGTCTTTTTGAAATCTTGGGGTTTGCTGTTTAGGATAGATGCCTAGGAGTGGTATGGCTGGGTCATAGGGTAGGTCTATATTGAGCTTTTTGAGAAACCTCCATACTGTTCTCCAAAGTGGTTGTACTAATTTGCACTCCCACCAACAATGGGGAAGGGTTCCTCTTTCCCCGCACCCCCTCCAGCATTTGTTGTTGCCTGAGTTCAGAGTATAGGCCATTCTAACTGGCGTGAGGTGGTATCTCAGGGTTGTTTTTATTTGCATTTCCTTTACTACCAGGGATGTTGAGCATTTCCTCATGTGTTTCTTTGCCATTTTTATATCTTCTCTTGTGAAGTCTCTCTTTAGCTCCTTTGCCCATTTCCTAATAGGTTTATTGGGGTTGGAGGGGCTTAGTTTTTTGAGTTCTCTGTAGATGACAGATAACAGGCCTTTGTCTGTTGCTGTGCTGGTAAATATCCTTTCCCATATCGTTGGCTGTCTTTCTATTTTGGTGGCTATGTCCTTAGCGGTGCAGAAACTTTTTAATTTGTAGTAGTCCCATTTGTCAAGTCTTTCCCCTATTTGTTGTGCCCCTGGGACTATATTCAGGAAGTTCCTTCCTGTGCCTATAAGTTCTAGCGTCTTTCGTACTCTGTCCTTCAGTAATTTCAAGGATTCAGGTCTGATATTGAGGTCCTTGATTCATTTTGAGTTGATCTTGGTGCATGGTGATAGGCTTGGGTCTACTTTGAGTTTTCTGCATATGGCTGCCCAGTTCTCCCAGCACCAGTAGTTGAAGAGGCTATGTTTATTCCATTGTATGTCTTTAGCTCCTTTGTCGAATATCAGCTGGCTGTAAGAGTGTGGTTTAATTTCTGGATCTTCAATTCTAATCAATTGGTCTTCCAATCTGTTTTTATACCAATACCATGCTGTTTTTGTTATGATGGCCTTGTATTAGAGCTTGAAGTCTGGTATTGTGATACCTCCTGCATTGCTTTTTTTGCCTAGAATTGCTTTGGCTATTCTAGGTTTTTTGCTGTTCCATATGAATTTATGGATTGGTTTCTCTATTTCAGTGAAGAATGTGGCTGGGATTTTGATAGGGATTGCATTGAATTTGTATAACAATTTGGGCAATATGGCCATTTTCACTATATTGATTCTGCCTGCACATGAGCATGGGAGGTCTTTCCATCTCCTTGTGTCTTCTTTGATTTCCCTTATTAGATTTTTATAGTTTTCATTAAATAGGTCCATCACGTCCTTTGTTAATTTGATCCCTAGGTACTTTATTCTTTTTTTGGCTACTGTAAATGGAATTGTTTCCATAATTTCCTTTTCTGTTTGTATATTGCTGGTGTACAGAAAAGCTGGTGACTTTTGTGGATTGATTTTGTTTCCTGCTTCTTTGCCAAATTGGTTTATTAGGTGTAGGAGTTTGGGTGCTGAGTTTTTTGGGTCCTTCAGATATAAGATCATGTCGTCTGCGAATAGGGATAACTTGATTTCTTCCTTGCCGATGTGGATCCCTTTGATGTCCTCCTCTTGCCTTATTGCTGTGGCTAGGGATTCCAGCACTATGTTGAAAAGAAGTGGGGAGAGTGGGCATCCTTGTCTTCTTCCTGAGTTTAGGGGGAATTATTTAAGTTTCTCTCCATTTAATATGATATTAGCAGTTGGTCTGTTGTATATGGCTTTTATTGTTTTGAGGAATGTTCCATGTATTCCTGTTCTCTCCAAAGCTTTTAATAGGTATGGATGTTGTATTTTGTCAAAGGCTTTTTGGGCATCGACTGAGATAACAATGTGATTCTTGATTTTAGATCTGCTTATGTGGTGAATTACGTTGATTGATTTACAAATGTTGAACCATCCTTGTGACTGTGGGATGAAGCCTACTTGGTCATGATGTATGATTTTCTTGATCAGTTTCTGGATCTTGTTAGCTAATATTTTATTAAGGAGCTTTGCGTCTGTGTTCATTAGTGATATTGGTCTGTAGTTCTCTTTTTTTGTTGGGTCTTTGCCTGGTTTGGGAATGAGTATGATATTAGCTTCATAGAATGAGTTTGGGATTTCTCCCTCTGTTTCTATTTTGCGGAAGAGTTTGAGGAGTATTGGTATTAGCTCCTCACTAAAGGTTTTGTAGAATTCGTTGGTGAATCCATCTGGGCCTGGGCTTTTCTTTGTTAGGAGGTTCTTGATTACCTCCTGTATCTCACTGTAAGTTATTGGTTTATTTATTTGATTTATTTCTTCTTGGTTCAGTTTGGGCAGTTTGTACTTCTCTAAGAATTGATCCATTTCTGTAAAATTATTGCTTTTGCTGAGTAGAGGTTTTGGAAATAGCTCCTTATGATTGTTTGAATATCGTGTGTACTTGTTGTAATTTTTCCGGTGGAGTCCTTGATTTTACGTACATGAGTCTCTTCTCTTCTTTTTTTTGTAAGTCTTGCGAGGGGTCTGTCAATTTTATTTATTTTCTCAAAGAACCAGCTTTTAGTCTTATTTATTTGTTGAATGGTCTTTCTATTCTCAATCAGATTTGTCCTCCTAGTTGTTTTAGGTTCTGTCATTTCTTGTTTCTCCAGTTGTTTTAGTTTCATCGTGAGGTTATTCACCTGCTCTGCTCCCATTCTTTTAATGTGAGTGCTGAGGGCAATGATCTTGCCCCTCACTACTGCCTTACCTGTGTCCCATAGGTTTCTTTGTGATGTGTTTTCATTGTCATTGTGGCTTATGAATTCGTTGATTTCATCTTTAATTTGGTCTGTGGCCCAAGTGTTGGATAGCAGTGTGGGGTTTAGCCTCCAAGAGTGTGTATAGCCTCTGTGTTATCCTTTGTTATTGAGGGTTACCTTTAATCCACTATGATCAGATATAATACATGGGATGACGTCAATACTTTTGTATTTGCTGAGGTTCTTTGTGTGGGCGATGATGTGGTCTATTTAATCCTTTGAAAAATCTTACTTGAATCTGCCCCTCTGTGACTAAAGGTGAGGGACAAAATTAGAGCTGAGAGAGAAAGAAGCAGTCTAGCTGAGTTTTACTGCCTGGGTGTTCCTGCCTTGCTTTCACTGGTGATGATCATAATGTGTATTATTATGGAACTTGTACTGTGTGTCAGATTCTTCATAGTCTTCACATACATGCATTTATTTAACCTCACAAAAACCAGAAGCTGAGGACATAAACTTCCACGTCCAAATTTGCACTACAAGACGATCCTTCAGTCCCCTGCTCTTAGCCCCTTAACCTGAACCTAGAGAAAGAAGACAAAAATCCTCCCAGAAGATGAACCTTAGTGGGGAGGAGGAGATATATAGAAGGGTCTAGGAAGGGGGTGGGGCTCTGCCCCCTGGGACCTTCCTGTAGTCTTCGCAAACAAGTAAAGACATAAATGCATAAATGAAGCCATTTGACCTCCTTCAGTGACAGAGATCTCTCCACTTTCCCAGACATCCTGTTGCATTATTTTATTTTATTTTTTTTTTAAATTTTTTTATTTTTTTTATTAATTGGACATAAATTTTTTTACAAGGTGTTGTGCAAAGAGGGTGCAGTTACATAGTAGGGCAGTGTGTACATTTCTTATGATATCTTACAACCTGTTTTTCTATCCCTTGTCTAGGTCAGGTTGACATATATGCAATATACAATGTATCAAGAACATATACAGTATTCACAGACCTGTTGCATTATTTTAAAAACAGATTTATTCGGAAGATTTTCCTGACACTGAGAATAAAACTGCTGACCCAGTCCTTAGATCTGAGTAAGCACCTCGAGACACAGAACAGCAAAAATGCAAAATAGGGAAAAAATGAGCAAAATAAACTTTTCTTCTAAAAAGTGCTTTTAGTCTGCCCTTACCCTGGTTCCCCAGGCTGAAGATTGAACTCATCCCCAGTAAAGTGCTTGGAAACACTGACAAGGCCCCTCAGGCCCTGCTTTCTGTCTTCCAGGCTTTGGGTCCTTGAACCCCTGGGGAACTGAGATGCAGACAAGGTCAGACAGATTGGTGAACAGATGACAGGAGCCTTTTCCTCTGTTCGGCGATCCCTTACTGTGTTTTATATTTTATAGTAAGACTCCCAGTGCATTGTGCTAACCACAGTCTTCCCTCCCTCCCCCCCACCCGGAACTGAAGCACCTCATCCTTGAAGCAACTGATGGATTTCTGTTTGAAGTGGCTGCTGAGACAGGGCGAGTGATTTATGTGTCTGATTCTGTCACCCCTGTTCTGAACCAGCCCCAGTCAGAGTGGTTTGGGAGCACCCTCTATGAACAAGTGCATCCTGATGACGTGGAGAAGCTGAGAGAGCAGCTGTGCACCTCAGAGAACTCAATGACAGATTTGGTTGAGCTCCTTCTGTGAGGCTTTGACTTTAGGGGGGAAACCCTCTCAATACACATGCCATGAAACTAGAGGCCGTTAAAACTTCTGAAAGGGGGCGGAATACATAAATAATATTAAACATGATGAACATGATTGAACTCTGTGGAATGGACCTCAGAACATGTTGCCGTTTGTATGATACCATAGATGATGGAGGACAGTCCTGTGGAATCAGAGACTTGTACAACAAACATAGATAAGTGTGGTGTATACTAAGCCATGAGCTGGGACTGCTAGTGGATTTCCAGAGTCCCAAGAAGAGATGTGTTCTGTGTGGTTCAATTCAGCTAGATAGAGTTTTCTGTGTTCATCTAGTACTTCTCATAGATAAGCAGACACAGAGTTCACAGGTTGCTCCCTAATATTCTTGTCAAATTGAAACACACACTTTCATAACAGGAGTTGGAGATGAGTTCTATAAAGTATTTGTGTTCTGCTATGTGGATTGTGTCATTCTCCCCGACTAGAATCTCACTTCCAAGGAAGAGGAAGAAGGGATACTGGGCTGGCGATCAGCAGGTGTGTGGTGGCAAGCAGCACATGTTCACTGGCGATCAGCAGGTATACTGTAGCTGAGCTCAGAGAGTGGTTGAGGTGTTCCTGATGGAGAGATGGAGTGTTATGGAAAGTGGCAATTGCCTTCTTTCACTGAAATGCTAGAGAGATATTTGGATTATGGATTCAGAGTAAAGATAGAGAGGATATTGTGTCTGGAAGCAGAGATCATGTGAAAGCATGTGGAGGAAGGGATGGCAGATCGCTGAGTGACCTGAACACCTGCTCTCAGTGGGGATAGAGGGAAACTAAGAGGCCCAGCTCTCTGCTGGTGACAGCAGGGCCTCTGACTGAAACTGGATATGCCCAGAGTTTGGAGAGTGAGCTGGGAGCAACAGAGAAATTCTTGGCAGGGGCTGCCGGGGGGATAATCGAGGGAGACTGGTTGTCTCAGTCTCTCCTGGTGGCTGAACTTTGGAAAACCTTCATCCTGGTGAGCAGAAATGGGAGGTGTCTTGATAGTAACTCAGGTAAATGCATTGGAAGGAGTTGACTAGATTTCCCATGTGATGTCTTCCAGTCAACATTCATTTAGCCCTGAATTGCATTTCTCCAGAATTGTACTGATTTGGTTCAGGTAAGATCTCCCTGCACTCAGGGAATTGGATCCGCATTTTGGGTTACTACTACAAGTAATAACTTCAAAGTAGAATTGTTCAGCAGCAGAAGAGAGTGCCAGCAAAGGCCAATTTCCTTCTGTTTCTCCCTCTCTCCCTCCTTCCTTCTTCCTCCCTTTCTTATTTCCCTCCCTCCTTCCTTCTCTCTCTATTCTTCCCTCCACATTTCCCTTCACCCCTCCTTTCTTCCCTCTTTCTCTCTGTGTCCATGCTTCCCTCCCTCCCTCCCTGGAACTACTTCTTTTAACCACTTATTCTTCCATTCACAAATGCCTGAGGAAAGGTCATGGTGGGATGCAGTGTGCCTTAACCATCAGCCTCTCCAGCTCATCACTGATAAATGCTCCAAGTTACTGTGAATGAATGAAACCCCATTCCACCTCAGGTTCTTTGTGATAATTTTGAGAGTGCCTGAGCCAGTATGGTCCTCAAGGGCTTCAGCTGGAAATCGCCCATGCATGATTCACACGTTCCAATCAGCTGTGATTAAACTTTGCTATCTCCTTAGGAGCTTTGTCAAAGTCCAGAGATACTTTCAGCCTTGGATCACAGGATTTGACAAGGCTGTAGTCTGAGCACAGATAGGAGCTCGTGAGAGCTGGCCACTAGGGAGCCATTCTCAGCAAGCTCTGCCGTTTGCTTGCATACCTTACATTAGGCTATTTGCATGAGAGCTTACAGACATTTACTTCAGAGTACCCCAGCCTATTTGGGAGACGGGATATCTCTAGGACAATGAATGGTGGTTACTTTTATTTTCTTATTCAATCCTAGCATACTTATAATTAATTCACTTGCATTATGTAGTACTTCTTATCTACTACAGGGAATCCAGGCCACCCCAATGCACTTGCTCAGGACTTGGGGACGGCCCTGGCACGGGTGTTTTGTTAAGCTGTCTGGGTGATTCTGATGTACGGGAGAGATGAGGACCCTTAGTCCCCTGCCATCGTCACACTGCCAATAATGTTCTTGGGTCACCAACAGCTAGTTTGGCCAGCAGCTCATAGAGTATTCAGTTGTCCAGTGTATATGGATTGTGAATGGAATCAGTGCTGTGAAACTAAGGCAAATACACCCAGGAGCTCCAGGATTCTGTGTGATAGAATGCAGTGGTTCTGAGTATGTCCCTCAACCAACTGCATGACCATCATATAGGAACTTGCTAGAAGTGGAGATTCTACCATAGAATGATATAATTCTGCAGAAATGCAGAATCATAACCTCATCCCAGGTCTACTGATCAATTCACATTTTAGTAACAGTCCTGCGTTAGTTATATTTTTGTCACCAACATGTACCCAAGACACACCGTTTAAAAGGGGTGTTTATTTTGGCTCAAGGTTTTGGAGGTTTCAGGCCATTGTCGACTTCGGGCAGAATAGGGCAATGGGAGTATGTGGCAGAATCTGCTCACCTTGTGGCAGCCAGGAAGCAGTGACAGCAAGGGGCTGAAGACACCATCTGTCCTCCAGGTCACATGCCTAGTGACCCACTTATCTCAACTAAACCTCGCTCTACAGTTCTACCACCTCCCAATAGTCTATTAAGATTTGAATGGTAGAAGAAGGACCTGCAGTGCCCACATTATCACCCCAGGGAGAGCGAGAGTCCAGCCAGTGGACAGGCTGCTCCAAAAGACAGACAGCATTCTGTCATGGGAAATAGCTGGCAGTTGTCAACATTCAGTCCCAGCCTAACTGAAGCAGCTGGGTCTTCTTCATAACACTCTGCAGAAGAGGGAAGTACAACTGTGAACTTGAGCTGTGCAGTTGAATCCTTCAGGGAAAGAATGTGAAGCAGATAATTGATCCCATAGGGGTCCTGTGAACCATGCAATCCACCCTGCAGTATCAGGTCTGGAAAAAGATTATCTTTTCCCAGTGTCACCCATGAAGGTAACTTTATAGAAACCATACTTTCCGATCTATAGCTTATTTTCTTTAGAATACCAACACTTATTCTGGATTAATGCCAGGATGTGAAGTCCTAAGCACAGTCAGCAATCCATTTCTTGCCATATTAGGTAACATAGCAGCAAAACAAATCTGGATTTTCATCTCAGCTAAAAACACTGTTGACGAGTTTCTGTTGTTTGAAATAAAAATGAAACATTTTAATGGTAAGGAAAGCAAGTTTATTTGAGTTTGGTCCTTTGCAAATTGCTCAAGAGCATAGTAAACTCTCATGTTTCAGGGAAAAGCATTTAGAGCTGGATGTCAGAGGTGCCCGATAAATGCACGTGAGAGTGGAATCTGAGAATCCTGGGCGGTTGTTTTTACATCTTCTCACAGAGACTTTCCCACTACAACCCACAGCCTCCTCAGATCTGTTATCCCAGATGTTTCTTTGGAGCTAGTTCAGTTCTTTCTCTTAAATATTTATACAACCTGCCTTGTTTTGTCTTGCTACATACATAGCATGCTGATGACCCAGAATGTTTGTGTTTTTTGCTCATATTTTGCGTTGAAAGATATTTCACAAATCTGGACTTATTTCTAGCCCAGGCTACTAGGTTCTTTATCACAGCCGATAAAGGAGCCAGAGCAGGTTTTCACGTACTTTGCTGTCCTCAGCAGGGCTGGCTTCCTTAAACACTTGGAGAATTGCCAATGAGCTTAACACTGAGTGTGGAGAGTGAGACTGGGGTGGACGTGGTGACATAGGCAGTAAAGGAAGTGTAGGATCCCTGAATTTACAGTCAAAGGGGCCTGCTGACCAAAGGGCCCTTTACCCTGGATCATGACCAACCCCTGGACCTGGTAAGGGAGTTGAGAGATGGTAAGGCATCAGGAAGGTGGGCATTTATTCCCAGAGCAATCACAGGCCACTGAAGGTTTCCAATCAAAAGAGTGTCAAGGTACTCAGGCTCTAGTGACAGAGCTGGAAACACAGTCTTTTAGGCCCCACGGGCTTGGGAGCAGTCCTGCTTAGTAGGGCGTGGAGGTCATCAGGTGAGAATGATGCAGGCTTGGGTGGAATGGTGTATGTGCTTCTCTGCTGGCTGGAGCAGATGACCACAAACTGGGAAGCTTAAACAACAGAAATTTATTTGGAGGCCAGAGGTCTGAAAGAAAAGTGTCAGCAGGGTTGGTTTCTTTTGGAAGCTCTATGGGAGAGTCCGTTCTGTGTCTCGCTCCTAGACTTTGGGTGATGGCTGATGATTTTACATTCCTTGTAGATAATTTCCAATCTCTGCCTCTGTCGTTACATATTTTCCCTGTGTATCTGAGTCAAGATTTCCTTCTTCTACCAGTCAGTGCCATCTTAACCCAGTGTGATTTCATTTTAACTTTTATCTACAAAGACCCTGTTTCCAATGAGCTACTCACAGGTCCTGAGTGGGTACAGATTTTCAGGACACTGTGAAACCCACTATATGTGGTGACAGTGGAGTTGACCTGCCTTTTGTTCTGACTTATTTCACATCTGATGCTTGAGTTCTGTCTACTTCCCCCTGCCCTGGACCAGACCTGCCTCTTTGCTTTGTCTCATGGATAGAAGCAGACACTATCGAATCCAGGCCAAACCAATTTCCTGGGGAGAGCAGTGGAACCAAGCCACTGCTGAGGATGGATTGAAATGGGCAGCGGGCAGTGGGCCCCAGGGCAGGGCCTGAAGCAAGAGGGGATCGAGATGGGAGATGGTCCATGATGCCAGGGTTGGTGCAGGGGAAGCAGCATATATTTGGGAGTTCAATGGATTTTTCTTTTCTTTTGGTGCCAGTCCTGGGGCTTGAACTAGGGTCTGGGTTCTGTACCTGAGGTTGTTTTTTTTTTCTTGCTCAAGGCTAGCACTTACCACTTGAGTCACAGCTCCATTTCCAGCTTTTTTTGGTAGCTAATTGTGAGAGAAGTGTCTCACAGACATTCATGCTTGGGTTTGCTTTGCACATCGATCCTGAGATCTTAGCTTCTTGAGTAGCTAGGATTATAGGCGTGAGCCACTCACTGGTGCTCAGCTCAGGAGAAATTTTGTCTCAGCTCATGGCACATTCAAAAATGTAAGCATGTCTGGATTTTGCATGGTTTTGAGAATTGTATAACAGGGCCTCTGAATAATTACATTTCTTTCCATTCTGAGCCTTCCTTGGTGAGAGAAGTAATGGAGGTGCATGAAGTCTGCCCAAGAAGGGGCATGTAAGGAGTCATTTGCAGCCAGGGATGCAAATGAAACAGCTATGAGTATGGTATTCACTTCATTTGCAAGCAGCCAACTGGATTCTGCCCTTTGGCATTAGAGAACAAGATTCTGTGTAGCTCAGTTGCAAAGGCTCCCCTCTGTGGAGCTGGACTGTTATGATTCCTGAAGCTATCTGAGCAGGTTAAGGGTATTCTGCAAGATACAGCCTTCTGCAAGATTCAGACTCCTAAGAGCAGAACGTATTTGTCCTTACTAGTGAGAAAGGAGGAGCCTAAGGTTTTTTAACTTAGATTAATACACATATTTTCTATTCTATGAAAATGCATGTGAATTGGACTGGAGAATGCTGAATCTTGCTTTGAATTCCCATAGAGGTTTTTTGTTGTTTGTTCTTTGTCGGTTGTGGGGCTTGAACGCAGGGCCTGGGCACTGTCCCTGAGCCTCTTTGTGCTCAAGGTTAGCACTCTACCAATTGCGCTCCAATGCCACTACTAGTTTTTGAATAGTTAATTGGAGATAAGAGGACTTTTCTGCCTGGGCCAGCTTCCAAACACGGTCCTCAGATCTCAGCCTCCTGAGTAGCTAGGATTATAAGCATAAGCCACCAGCACCCAGCTAAATTCCTATAGAGTTTCAACCACCTAAAAAGAACCATTTATAGCCCGTTGTCAGTGGCTTATGCCTATAATCCTACCTACTCAGGAGGCTGAGATCTGAGGATCATGGTTTGAAGCCAGCCTGGGCAGAAAAGACTCTTATTTCCGATAATCTAATCAGAAAATGCTGGAAGTGGCGCTGTGGCTCAAGTGCCTAGAGTGTTAGCCTTGAGCACAAAGAGGATAGTACCCAGGCTCTGAGTTCAAGCCCATGACTGGCCAAAAAAAACCAAAAGAATCATTTGTGCATTTCTTTTTTTTTTCTTTTTAAAAAAAATTAATTTTATTGTCAAGGTGATGTACAGAGGAGTTACAGTTACATATGTAAGGTAGTGACTACATTTCTTGTTATACTTGTTTCCTCCCCATTTTTCTCTCACCTTCCCTCCCCCAACCCAACCTCCCCCACCCCAAGTTGCACAGTTAATTTCCAACATACTGTCTTGTGAGTGTTGCTATTGCATTGGTTCGCCCTTTATCCCTTAAAAAAAAAAAAATTTTTTTTTTTTGTCTGTTTGTTTTTTTGGCCAGTTCTGGGCCTTGGACTCAGGGCCTGAGCACTGCCCCAGGCTTCTTTTTGCTCAAGGCTAGCTAGCACTCTGTCGCTTGAGTCATGGTGCCCCTTCTGGCCGTTTCTATATATGTGGTGCTGGGGAATCCAACCCAGGGAGGGCTTCATGTATATGAGGCAAGTACTCTTGCCACTAGGCCATTTTCCCAGCCCCCCCCTTTTTTTAAAGTCAGAGTTTTGTTGCTGTCTTTGCCTGGGTTGACTTCCAAGTCACCATCCTGCTGCATGTTTTATTTGAGTTTCAGGTTTACAGGCAGGCAGCATCATACTTGGCAATATTATAAGTGTCTTAAGAACATCTGTTATTGGGTATTATTTATTTGTTCTTGCCTCATGTTTGCTAATTATATTGTTGTTGTTTTTTTCTCAAATTTTTATTATCAAACTGATGTACAGAGAGGTTACAGTATCATACATTGGGCATTGGATACATTTCTTGTACTGTTTGTTGCCTTGTCCCTCATGCCCCCCTCTTTCCCCCCTTTCCCTCCCCCCCCCCCGGGTGTTCAGTTCACTTACACCAAACAGTTTTACAAGTATTGCTTTTGTAGTTATTTCTCTTTTTTTACCCTGTGTCTCTCAAATTTGGTATTCCCTTTGAATTTCCTACTTCCAATTCATTTGTGCATTTCTTTTAAAGGCCAGGATTCACTTTGCAAATATCAGTCCTCTACATTATCATTTTTGTATTATGACTTTTCCTGGAACAAGGAATATCTAACCATTTATTACAACTTTGTAGATATATTTGTCTCTGGGCTCCAACACAGCAGTTTTCTACCTCAATGCACATCAGAATTCCTCTAGACCTTTTAGATGTTTTGATGCTGAGATGTACCCATTTACTGGAATTCACTTATCTTTAAAGAAATCCTGGTCCCTATATTTTTAAAAGCAATCATTGTGATTTCAACTTGAATCAGAGGCTGAGAACTTCTACAAACCTGCTGTGAGGGGCTGTGGATATGGCCTAGTGACAAGAGTGCTTGCCTCATATACATGAGGCCCTGGGTTCAATTCCCCAGCACCACATATACAGAAAATGGCCAGAAGTGGCACTGTGGCTCAAGTGGCAGAGTGCTAGCCTTGAGCAAAAAGAAGCCAGGGACAGTGCTCAGGCCCTGAGTCCAAGCCCCAGGACTGGCAAAAAAAACAAAACAAAAAACCTGCTGTGACCCTTACAAAATGCAAGGGAGAGAAGGGAAGGGAAATGAAAGGGAAAGATAACACAGGTACAGCTCCAACTCTTCCATATCTAGGACAGAGATTTTTGAAAGATGAAAACATTTTTTTAAATTTACTATACCAACAAGCAGAGTGTTGAAAGTATCACTAAAATAATCGCAGAATGCACAGCGTCAGCATTTTAAGGCCTGTTGGCACCAGTTCCTATTTCTTAATGAGATATCTTTTATCTTCCCTTTGATACTCAAAAAGTAAGTTGACAAAGACATTTGTCCTCCTTATATAAAAGAAACTATGGCAAATATAGCAAGAAGTAGTATTGTTTTTCGGCAGATACAATTATTTTTAATTACTTTGGAATGTTTGAAAAAGCATTGAGTCATTGCTTCCTGGAGGTAGGGTTTAGAGTCAGTAAGAGTCTCACGTGATAGTCATGTTATGCAAATGCTGTGGTTAAAAATAGCTTGATTGGGGCTGGGAATATGGCCTAGTGGCAAGAGTGCTTGCCTGCTACACATGAAGCTCTCGGTTCTATTCCCCAGCATCACATATATGGAAAACGGCCAGAAGGGGCGCTGTGGCTCAGGTGGCAGAGTGCTAGCCTTGAGCGGGAAGAAGCCAGGGAAGGTGCTCAGGCCCTGAGTCCAAGGCCCAGGACTGGCCAAAAATAAATAAATAAAATAGCTTGATTGCAACAAAACCCTCAGCATGATCAAGAATATTAAAATAGTTTCCTCTAGCTTTACCAACGAAATGTCCTCTAGCTTTATCTCTGAAATGTCATGACTCACACCAAATAATTAAATAGAAGTTTCATACAGCAGTCAACTTTCCTGTTCATTCCTTTTTCAGTAGAGGCTAATTGAGGAAAACATCTGCAACCAGTTTGCCTTTATTTTTGTAGATTCTTTTCTTCTACTCCAACACAAAGCCTCCTGTACCAGTCCTGTGCTCGGGCGATGATCTGTTGAATAGTAGATGGCTTTCAGTTTTCCCCTTTTGGGTGATGACATAAATTACTCTCCAGGGAACTATTTACAGTGTCATTCTGTGATCTTGAGCTGAGTGCACATATTTTGAAAGCCTAAAACCACAAGAGCTGTGCATTTTGGGGTCACCGGCACCAGCTCTTCAGTAACAAAGTTCCCTTCATGATATGCTGAGATGTGCCCACCTGGATTGAGCCTCTACAGCAGTAGAGTGGCCTCTGGGAGCAGAGACCTTCTCCTTTGCAAAAACATGTGTGTGTATGTGCTCAATTTG
Source organism: Perognathus longimembris pacificus (assembly GCF_023159225.1). Lineage (NCBI taxonomy): Eukaryota > Metazoa > Chordata > Mammalia > Rodentia > Heteromyidae > Perognathus > Perognathus longimembris. The sequence goes on from NC_063180.1 coordinate 29,559,332, forward strand.
GAGTTCTCTTAGCTGTTCTGGTCACTGTTTTCAACAGTACAGCTCACCTTGTTTATGAGGCCTGAGACTCCCCAGACTTGTGGACTCCCTCTCCCCCCCACCCCAATGGTGGACAAAGAGCTGGACACAGATTCTGCCCTGGGTTTGAATCCTGATATCTCCTCTGGCCTGCCAGTGATCTTGAGCAGTTGATCTCTGACCAGTAGGCTGGCCTCCACTTCCCCCTCAAGGACGTTGTGAAGGCAGAGTCGAGACCATGTCTGACCAATGGGATGGCCTCCATTTCTCCTCAATGACGGTGTGAAGGCAGAGTTGAGACCATGCCTGACCAGTGGGCCAGCCTCCACTTATCCCTCTAGGATGGTGTGAAGGCAGAGTCGATTCTGTGTCACCCTCCTTCGTCTTCGGTAGAGCTCTCTAAACAGAAGTTGGAAGGGAGAAGTGGAGAGAGAGATAGAAAGGTCAGGGCAGGGTAGAAGAGAAACCAGGCAAAATATGGTTCAGGAGAGGGCTGACATTCAGGGATGGAGGTTGGAACCACACATTGAGTTAAAGTATGAGTCTGGGAAAATAGCTCTGAGCCATTAGCTGAAGCACCCACAGCAGCTGGAGGAGGGATCCTCACCTCCACTGGTGTAGGATACTCAGGAGGTCTGGTGGGACATCTGCAGTGTCTCCTCACCTCCTTTGCTCACTGAGGGAAGCTGAAGGGTTTCGCTGGTGTCTCTCAGGCTCACACACAAGAGCATCAGAGGTTTTCTCAAGACACCCGGACAAAGCAAGGGTCCAGAGCTGCATCTGGGTTGCTGTGGGTCCCTGGCCCCACCCCTACTCAGGGGTGGCAACAGCCTGATGCACACTCAAGGCCATTCATATTAATGAATGAAAGGAAACCTCTTACAAGAGGTAAAGACAACTGTCTGACTCAATGTCCCCAACTAAACTTATGTCAGCGTATGAGAAATGAAGACTGCAGAAGTGGACAAAACAGACACAGTCACCATCTGTAATATCGCTTCCAGTGTGTCTGTGAAACATGAACAAACAAGTAGCCAAGTGATGCATACAGAATAAAAGAGTGTGTTCTCAGAGAGGAGCCTGAGGTTGAAACAGGAACAGAAGATCTTAATTCCCATGTTAGAGGTGGTGGAGTAGAGTAGGAAAAGAGCTCTCTGAAGCAAAGGCTCTTCAGCTAAGAGCAGAAGGATATAAACGTATAAGGATTAGCAATTGTTGGCATCAAGATGATTCTCAGGGCTGGGGATATGGCCTAGTGGCAAGAGTGCTTGCCTCGTATACATGAGGCCCTGGGTTCAATTCCCCAGCACCACATATACAGAAAATGGCCAGAAGTGGCACTGTGGCTCAAGTGGCAGAGTGCTAGCCTTGAGCAAAAAGAAGCCAGGGACAGTGCTCAGGCCCCGAGTCCAAGCCCCAGCCCTGGCCAAAAAAAAAGATGATTCTCAGCCATAAGAATAACCCTGTGGCAAGATGGAATGAATGAGTCTGGAGAGGAGACGGCTACTGTGGGGCATGATGAGGGACACTAGCCAACCAGCGACACTTCCAGCAGAGGCCCATTTTGCACTTAGAATTACTCACAGTGTGAAAAACAGTCCCTGAAAGGATGTTAGTGTCATTTTTTAGTATATTAAGACCTGTCTGGTTGCTAGAAAGGAAATGTGTTTTTGGAATCTTAAGAAGAAGGGGGAACTAATATTCATATACTATGTGAAGTGACTTCACAGATATTTCTCATTTAATATTCACAGCAGGCTTTTAAAATGTTTTGACTTTGGAATGCTATCAATTATTCTAGCACAGTCACTGAAGTCACTCCTTTCTCCACTCCATGCCTTTGTGTATCTGTGTGTGTGTGTTTGTGTGTGTGTGTGTCTGTCTGTCTGTCTGTTTGTGTTGGTCTGTTTCTGGACCCTGAGCTCTTCTATTTATCCTTGGTAACTGCAGCCTTGTCCTTACCAATGTAGGGAATGATAGTCCTCTACTTTTGTTCTTTTCCACTGTCAGGGATTCCTTCTGTTCTGGTCACCATCCTGGTGACATGTATTAGAAGTTACTCTTTGACAGGTTAATGGCTTCAGAAGAGAGGGTGGATCTGCTACTCTGATTCTAATTGAAGCAGACACTCTTCTGGCATGCCTGCCTCCTCTGTGAGCTTAGTTCTCAGTTCCTGGGCTGCTTCCCTACTCTTCTCTACACATCATGCTTATTACCTCATTTTTCTTTTGCTTCTCTTGTGATTTCTAGGAGAATTTCTCAAACCTCTAATTCATTGAGTTTTCAGGAATATTACTATTTATTACATCATTTTGGACATACAGCCTGTTAGGTTTTTAAAGTAGGTAGCCGGTAAAGGAGAACGCCACGCGGTATTCAGGCAGGAAAGAAAATTTATTACCGAACTGCTGGCCTGTGGCCAAGATGATCCATGGCCGGAGAGAAGGAAGAGAGAGAGAGAGAGAGCGCGACCCCCACCCAGCCCTGCTTTATTTAGGGCAGGGGCAAGGGGTGTGGCCAGGTGGATTAGGAGGTGACCTCAGGGAAAGGGGAGGTAACTGCCTCCAGGTCTGCAGGTTACCCAGGTAACTGGGTGGAGACTTAATGAGGTGGGGGCATCTGCATGTAGCCCTCAGGGAGAGAACCTAACACAGCCCTCAGATCATGAGGTGATCACTGTCTTTTTAAAATTTTTATTTATGAAAGGTCTCACATTTGATAAAATAATTTTGTATTTCATCTTATTGTCTTCTTTCCTGTAATCTGTAGAGTGGGATTGTATTCATTCTAACCTTTCAGACATCTTCCTTTCTTTTAGTATACTGGATCTCTCCTTCATTTATTCATCCTAGATTTCTAGTGCTTCCCAAAATTGAGATGTGTTGGGGATTCATCTTTTCCTTAAGGGGGGAAAGGCGATGAGAGCGCTCCGGAGATGCCGCCCTTCCCCCAGCCCTGGGGCAGTGTGGAAGTGAGCCACACCTATCTCCTTCTGGGTTGGGAACCAGAAGGGATAGCTTTGAGACCATCCCCCACCTTGCGCCAGTGAGCATGTGTGCCCCCTTTTTCACGGGCTTTCCCAGAGGGCGGTATTATGGGAAGTGATGTTAGCCCATGAGGGAGGTCCTTGGGAGCTGCTCTTGGATGGACAAGGTTGCCAGCCTGCTCAATCCTGGTCATCATCATTATATTACTGTAAGCCCCTCCCAATTAAATCAGATTGCTCTCCGAAACGTCTCCGAGATCCATCTGCGCCTGGCTTCCTTGGTGGGTAAGGAGGGAGGAAAAGGGGATCTCGTTTGGCCACGTGCACTTTAGGCTTGCCCATGTCCTTTCACTCCACCTTGGCTGCCCGCTGGTCAGGTGCCCAGGGGAGAGGGTGAAAAGGGGAGCACTGATGAGGGAGTAAGCTTAGCATCCCCACACCAGGGGAGGTAAATCTAGCCCGGCAGAGATGCTTTCAGTTGTGTGCATTTCTTTGAAACAGAATGCTTTGGGGTCCAGGTCCAGGTATCTGGGGGCTGCAGCCCCCAGACTGTGGGGTGGCTGTGTGCAGAGTGCTTCTGGTTGCCTGCAGATGGCAGGAGTTTCCCCACCTCTCACAGGAATGCTGCCCACAGCAGCCTTTGCTTCTCTCTACTCTTGGTTGACTACTCTAAGATGCTGTGATGTGGACCCTGGCCTCCCTTGGCTCAGGTCCTCTTCTTTATTGCTCCTGTGCTTCTTCATTCTGTCTCCAGTTTGTTTATCTGGAGACTTTTGTTAGGGAACTGTTGTATATCCTTCCCAGACAGCCCAGTCCTTGGGCATCTAAAGGGGATAAGCTCTAGAAGCTCTGGGAGTGGCTGGCCCTTATCTAAAATGGCGTCCTGTTTGCATACAACCTATACCATCTTCTGTATTTTTTTTATTTCTTTTGTTTTTGTTGCCAGTCCTGGGGCTTGGACTCAGGGCCTGAGCACTGTCCCTGGTTTCTTTTTGCTCAAGGCTAGCACTCTACCTCTTGAGCTACAGTGCCACTTCTGGCTTTTTTCTATGTATGTGGTGCTGAGGAATCGAACCCAGGGTTTCATGTATATGAGGCGAGCACTTTACCCCTAGGCCATATTACCAGCCCTTCCCATATATTTTAAGTCACCTCTGAGATCCTTGCATTACCTAATACAGTGTAAGTGCTGTGTGCTGTAGTTTGAATCTATCTTAAGTACCCATCAATGGGAGACTGTGTAAAAGGCTGAGTCTGAGGATGGTGTTGTAGAGCTCAGACAGGTTTGGTAACCATGATCACTTAGGGAATGGGGGTCTTGTTTCAAGGACACTTCAGGCAAAGTTAGCTCCATCTGAAAAACAAACCATGAGAGCAAGAACTGTATAAGTGGCTCAAGTGTGGTGGAGCACCAAGTTCCTAAGTTCAGTTATGCATGCATACACACAGAGGACACACACAAAGGACACACATACATGGGACACACACACACACACACACACACACACACAGAGGAAAGGAGAGGAAAGTCTTCAGAATATTAGAAGCATGCTCTTGGAGAGGACTGTGGAATTCCAGTCCCCCTGCTCTTGCTCTCTTTACTTCCTGGCCATGAGTTGAGTAGATTTCCTTCCTCCTCTTGTCATGATGTACTGTATGTCATGCCCATCTTGTCATGATGTACTATAGCCCCAAAGCAATGAAGCACACTGATCATGGACTGGAATTTTCAAAACCATTAGCCAAAATAAATTGATTGTTTCAGGTATTTGTTATAGTGGTAGAAGGCTGATGGTTACACCATGTCATGATTGTTAAATTGTATTTAGGAAATAGTGACAAGAGGAAAGGCTGCCCATGTGTATCACAGATGCATTTTTACAAGTACTTTAGGTCCATGAAGGTGCAGATGTGGATCCGTGAATGCGGAGAATGACTTGCTTCTGTCCCTTCCGTGTACACTGGATTTTCAGAAAACCTTCAGTGTTTCTGCCATTCAGCTAAGGTCTCTTCCACTGCCACTGTATAGGGACAGACTTTTCTACTAGTTTTGTTTGTTTTTACATAATTGTATTACCAAACTGCAAAGGAAAGGAGGAATGACTTAAATTTGCCTTCCTGAACTCCCTGTCAGCCTGGCCTCCTGCCGAGCATCAGCCAGCTCATCTATAACCCAGTGGAACACTCACCCTTAATATCAAAACGCTTAGCCTTGCCTTTCTGGCATTCTTATAGCATGATCCCTGAGGAAGAATGTGTTTCTTTAAATCACGCTCCAGCATATTCTAAACAAGATGAAGAATTTGTACTTTTGTCTACAGATTAAATAGCAGAAGATATGCTAGTCATGAAGAGAATGTGATGTGTTGATTTTATAATGAATAGCAGATTGGAAGGGTATAGGAGGAGGCTTTGGAATAAGAATGCAGGAGCGAGTTCTGGGGCTTTGCTGGGTGCTGAGGTCGCCCAGTTGGCTGAGTGGTAGAGGTGGCCCGGCTTAATGCCCAGTACTGGGGCTCTCTGTGCCTTGGATATAATGTCCAATCACCCCCGATGTGCCTGTCTTGGGTCTTCTCATCACTCATGAGAGACCATCTCTGGTGCTCCCTGAACACAATGGCTGCCCTCCTATCATGCGTTGCCTCACTGCCTGCCCACTTGCCTAGTTAGTGCCTCAGTAGCACTTTTTCTAGATGGTAGGGAGAGGGGAGCAGGCATTAATTCTAATAATCAACCCCCTTTGCCAGTTTAAATCAGTCCCATTCAACCAACTTCTTTCTTTTCTTGTTCCATGGCCACAGACCGGACTCCTAACTTAAACCTAGCACTAGCTTCCTTGGTCAAAAAGCAAGATTTAGAGTGTGTTTTCCCCATAAACATGTTCCTGTCTGACCACAGTTCCACCAGTCTTGTCCAGGAATATGGCACTGCTCAGTAAACACTGTGGTTTCCGTAATTCCTTCTTTCCAGTGTGTGTCTCATATGGACTGGCACTCTCCTGATAGCGGGGCCCCTCAGTCCCTATGTGGGCCATCCTCTTTCTCTGAGTGTCATGGATGGATGTCACTAGATACTAATGCTCACTTTGTGCAAGCCGGGAAGTCCTAGAAGAATAGTTCATAAGCATGCCTTTCCAATGCCCATGCCTGTCTACTGGGCAGGAACTTGCCAGTCATCTGTGATAGTGGGTAGTAAGGGTAAGTTTGTCAATGAGAGGATAGTTTAAAAATCCAACCCCTCGCATCTACTCAAAGCTCTGACTGGCAGTGAGAATTTTAAGCTGATACATCTGTTCAGGAAAGAAAGCTTGTAGACCTGAGATTCTGTCCTTATTGAGATCTGTTAAAGGCCTGCAAAGGTAATTTTTTTAGGTCATCAGAGATCAGTTCCCCAGCCAGTCAGGAAAAAGCTTTTACAAACTAGAATGTTAAAAGGCACAAATTAAACCTGAAGTCACCTATCTGGGCTTCATATTAAAAGAGGGCAAGCGTTGACTGTCAGATGCACATAAAGAGACTGTGCTGAAAATCCCTCTGCCTAAGTCAGCCAGACAAGTCAGAGTTCCTGGGAACAGCAGGCTTTTGCCGGCTGTGGATACCTGGGTTTGCTGAGATGGCCAAGCTTCTATATGAAGCCACCAAAAACCTCCCAGAATTTCATTGGACTGAGCAAATGCAAAAAAGCCTTCTAGAAGCCCCTGCCTTAGGCCTACTTGACATGAATACCAAGACAGGGGGCTACTGACAGCCGAAGGAAAGGCCATTAGAAACAAGCAGGGGATTTTAAGACTCATCTGAGCCCTATGGGAACCAGCAAAGATTGCCATTATGCACTGTCCGGGTCATCAAAAGGGAGTTGATTCAGTGACTAGAGGGAATAATCTCGCCGACCAGGCAGCTAAGGAAGCAGCCCTTCAGCCCAGAGCAGAAGTATTGACTCTAGTAGACCCAGGACCACGAGCTTTGCCTCCTGTGCCCCAGTATTCCCAAGAAGACTTGGAGTGGATAAAGAAAAATCCCATGGCCCACAAAACCCCAAACAGAGAGGGAAACAATGACTGGTGGAAAACTTGTGAAGGGAAACTTATCTTGCCACAAGGGCTGGGTAACGGGATCCTTAAGAGAATCCACCGAGAATGCAGGACTTGCTCCAACACTCCAAAGTAAAAATTAGACAAGGAGACCAACTTATTGAAGATATTGTTAAAAATTGCAAGGCCTGTCAGCTCACCAATGCCTTCAATCAACAAGTTACTAAAGCAACCCCCCTCCATGGGGATAGGATAGGCCAGGCATGTATTGGGAAGTAGATTTCACAGAAATTAAACCTGGAAAATTTGGATACAAATATTTGCTAGTTTTTGTAGACACCTTTTCAGGATGGGTTGAAGCCTATCCAACAAAGCATGAGACTGCGAATGCAGTGGCTAAGAAGATCCTGGAAGAAATCCTACCCAGGTATGGCTTCCCATCCACCACTGGGTTGGACAACGGACCGGCCTTCACCTCAAAAGTAAGTCAGGGAATAGCTGCTGCACTGGGGACGGATTAGAAATTGCATTGTGCTTATAGACCCCAGAGTTCAGGACAGGTAGAGAGAATGAATCGGACTCTAAAAGAGACCTTGACTAAATAGGCCTTAGAGACTGGCGCAGACTGGGTGTCACTCCTTCCTTTTGCTCTGCTTAGAGTAAGAAATTCTCCCTATCAGCTTGGCTTTACTCCTTTTGAAATAATGTACAGGTACCCCCCGCCCATTATCCCTAGCCTTCAGACTGAATTGCTTGCTGATTTGGATGATGCTGAATTTTTGTGTAAACTCGATTATTTGCAGCTTGTGCACAAGAATATGTGACCCCAACTTAAGGCATTATATGATTTTGCTTGTCCCTACCCCCCATTTATTCAGACCAGGGGACTGGGTGTTCGTCCGAAGGCATAACCCCAAATCCTTAGAACCATGGTGGAAGGGACCCTAGACGGCATCGCCACTTGGGTTCATTGCTTCCACGCCAGGCCAGCTGACCTCTTTGCCCTGGACAATGACTACCGTAATAGAACATGGAGGTCTCCAAGCACCTGACTCAGCCGCTTCGCCTTCGCCTCAAGAAAAGAAAGTTAGGGGCTGGGGATATAGCCTAGTGGCAAGAGTGCCTGCCTCGGATACACGAGGCCCTAGGTTCAATTCCCCAGCACCACATATACAGAAAATGGCCAGAAGCGGCGCTGTGGCTCAAGTGGCAGAGTGCTAGCCTTGAGCGGGAAGAAGCCAGGGACAGTGCTCAGGCCCTGAGTCCAAGGCCCAGGACTGGCAAAAAAAAAAAAAAAAAAAAAAAAAAAAAAAGAAAAGAAAGTTAGACTGAATATTGTTATAATTTTCTTTTTGCCTTCTTTCCTTGCTACCCTGGCTAATGTTGACGTTAACCCTCACCAGCCTTTCCAATTATTTTGGCAGCTCACTCCAAAGTGGGGTGACCCCCTTATTTTAGCTGTGTGTGGTGGGTAGGACGAGGCCCGAGTTGCAGCTCGCTTAAATAAAGCCTTGCATTTCAGAATGTCTGAGTCTCGGTGGTCTTCTTGGTGGTGGTTTCGCGACTTGGCATAACACAGGCAACTACAAGGTTGTCAACAGGAGATGCTTCACATCTGCTCCCTTAGGAACCTGGTGGCCAGACTTACTTATGTGATCCGGCCACAAGCAACTGGGATGTGCCAGATCACTTGGACCCAAACCTGAATAAGCGACTTCCCAAGTGTGATGAGCAGGAGTCCTGTCCAGTTTGATGTGTGCAGTCCCTTGGTAAAGTAGACTAAGGTTATAGGTTCCTGGCTAGGTAAGGTCAACGCCCCTCAGTCAGCCTGAAGAAGTTAGAGAAGATGGATGATCTTCACCCATCAGCCCCCCTTTAAAACCGAGGGACCAGAGTTGTTTTTGGGAAGATGAGGCAGGATAAACTAGAGGCATGCAAAACCGAGGTACAGAGACTGTACTTGTGAGAAATGGTGACAGGCCCTTTGAGCCCTATTGGCCCATGCCTTATCTCTATATCATCCCCTAGACATGCAAGCCATTGAAATGGACAGAATGGAGCCATGATTGGCTCCCAGGGCACCAAAGAAAAAAAGGGGAAATGAAGTGCCAGAATTTTAAGTCAGGCCCCACTTTACCACGCAAACCCCACTTTACCACATGAACCTGAGATAAGCAGGCCCTGTGAGCTTATTAGGGCCCAGCCGGTCAAGAACTCTAACCTCTGGGAATGCTTAACTCTAACCGCCCCCAGAGTGCCTCGAGCCCTGAGCCAATCAGATTTGTACCTGTGTCCTAATCTTGCTTGAACACCTGATTGCTGTAACTTTGTTTTTGCCTTTATAAGCCCTGTGTAACCACAGCTCGGGGCTCCCTCCTAACTTCCGCTGTGTGTGGTGGGTAGGACGAGGCCCGAGTTGCAGCTCGCTTAAATAAAGCCTTGCATTTCAGAATGTCTGAGTCTCGGTGGTCTTCTTGGTGGTGGTTTCGCGACTTGGCATAACACAGGCAACTACAAGGTTGTCAACAGGAGATGCTTCACATCTGCTCCTTGACCCCTTAGCTAGATCTGCAGAGCTGGCAGCATTCATAGGGGCCCCTGTTAAAGGAATGGCTCTCCACGACCTGGGGTTCGCTGTCCTCTGTCCTGCATCTGCCCTCTCTAGGTTGGGGAGTTGGAATTGGTCCAGAAGGCATAGGTGAAACCCCCTTCACCTCCCCTTAAGTCACACAACAGCACCCGGACAACAGCACATGAGGGTGGAGCCTCACTGCCTGCTTCCTGTTCACCTGGCGGGGGCACACTGGGTCTTGGAGTCATATGGCCAGCACTCTCGCAGGAGCACCATGCCATCAGCCAGCGAAGTTGAGCAGGGTTGTCCTGCAGTGTTTGGTGAATGGCACCAGTGCCTATCCTTGCTCAGAAGCATTCAGTAGTGCTCAGGCAATACAAATTACTCTCTTCTTCTTTCTCTTCCTCCTCCTCATTTTTGAGATAGGCTCTCCCTTTTTGCCTCAGACCAGCCTAGATCTGATCCTCCGATTTACAGTTTCTGTGGTAGCTGGGATGACAGGAATATGCCACTATGCCCAACATTTTCTATTGAGATGGGATCTTACAATTTGTTTTTCTTATGCCTGCCTGGAACCTCAGTCCTCCTGATCTCAGTGTCTGTGAGATGTACTACCATGGTCAACTACTGGCTGAAATGGAGCCTTGTGAACTCCCGTATATCACTATTACAATAACAATAAATAAAAATATGTGTATATATTTTTAATAAAAAGAATATAAGGTTTAATAGAATTTACTTGTGACTTCCAGACCATGTGGGAGGAGCTGAGACAGGGTGAGGAGAAGTTAAGATTCAAAGTTCTGTGAAAAACAAAGGAGCCCAATAGCTTAGCAACTAAAGGAGCTGTTGATACGAGGCTTCTCATGTGGTGAAAACAGTTTCACAGATATTCTTTCTTTAGGAATGGCCTTGGCCCAGTGAAAGAGGGTGAAGCTCAGTACGCCGTGGTCCACTGCACAGGGTACATCAAGGCCTGGCCGCCTGCAGGTAAGAGAATGGCAGGTGTATTACTGGGAAGCTGAATGCTGCTCACTTCTGACCAAAGAATGTGTGCTCCTAGAAGAGACTGGAAATGACTCTTATTTTCTCTGGTAGCTAGAACATAGCAATCTTTGTCAATGGAAAAAGTCCTGCTACCTGAAGCTAAGATTTCCAAAAAGAGCTTGTATTTAGTGGCTGGGTTCTGCTGTGGAGATGGAGCTTCTAAAACACAAGGCCCTCTCCGTGAGTGATGTGTATCTGTCCATGCCTGACATGTACAGCCTGCCTACAGGGAGCATAGCTAATGCTACTTCTGCTGTGGCAAATGTTGCTTCCTGATGTTCTAAGCACATACAACACTCTTCTGTGCTTACTGTTGAGAAACCTCCAGACCAAAGACATGTTGTGTTCATCTTCTTACCCTAGAAGGTAGCTCAAACTGGACACAGATTATATATCCAGAGAAGACTGAGGAGTGGGATGGAGGGAGATGGGGATGTCTTGCCTTGACAAAAGAAACAGTCAACCTAGAGGGATGGATATATGAAAGAATTTGTTGCCAGAGTTTCTGAGGAGTTTGTAGAGCCCACTTTCCCAGAGGTCTTTTTAAACAGCTTAAAGATACATACACATTTGGCCTACATGAGGTGGCTGAAATAAAGTCATGGCCCTCTTACATTAGTAAGAAGTATCTCTCATGCCTGACAAGGGAAGGAGAGAGATGTTTGGCTTTGCTTCAGTTTTACTGTCACCAGAACAAAAACTCACTTGTCTGTTCATGAGGTTATGGTGGGGGTGGGGACATCTAAAATCATAAGCCCTGGTAGGAAGTGCACCTGCCATTCCTGGGATGCAAGGAATCAAGGTTTTCTCTTTCCTGTAACAGCTCTGCCCTGGGCTTGTCTCAGGTCAGAGTAGCACAAAGCTTATAGCTTGTTCTTGCTGCGGATGCTCCATCAACCCCAGGAAACTTTTCCTTCATATACAGAGAACTGGTGTTTACCTGTCTCTTTCCTGCTTGTTGTCAGGCCCAAACCATGTATTTCAAAACTGTCTCACAATTACCAGCTGCCTGGTTCCCAGTGCTGATATATTCTTCTCCCTATTTATTTATTTGTTTATTTATGTCACTGGGGGGCTTGAACTCAGGGCCTGGGCACTGTCCCTGAGCTTTTATGTTAGTGTTGCACCAGTTTGAACCACAGTGTCATTTCTAGTTTTCTGGTGGTTAACTGGGGATAAAGCATCTCTCCTACATTCCTTGTGGGCTGGTTTTGCACTGTAATTGTCAGATTCCAGCCTCCTAAGTTGCTAGGATTGTAGGCATGAGCCACCGGCACCTGGCAGTTCTTCCTGTTTTAGAATCTGGCAAGTTTCATTGTAATTTAGGAAGAGCTAGAAAGCCCCAGTTGTACTTCAAAGATTTGCTGTGCAAAATGGGGAAATATCTCTGAAATGCAAAATATTTGCAGATCAGTATCTTAAAATGCATCTTCCAGGATCAAAGAAACTTTGCTAATTCTTCTCCTAGCTCATGGTACACAGATGCATATTACATTCTCTAAGAATGGTTCAGTAATGGAAACTCTTTCTCTTTGTTTAAGCAATGTGTACTTACTTTTTGACCCAGCAGTTCCACTCTGGGAAACTACCTAAAGAAATACACATGCACAAGGTTTTACATTGTGCATTATTTCTGATTGTAAAAGAGTGTCTGGCACATTGACACAATCAGGTACTATGCAGTTATGGAAAAGAATTGAGGAAGATTTAGGTCAAGAATAAATATGAATGGACTCCAGACATATTCTTAGTTGTAAAAGCAAAGAGTAGATTTTTGTATACTACTCTTTGTAGAAAAACAAATGTGCTATAAGCAAATATACATCTATCTGCTCATCGTACAAAAGAAACACAGCAAGGATAAAGCCAAAACAAGATAGATTGGCTACCTGCACACAGGTTGGAGAGAAGAGGGAATATGTAGTAGGGAGGGAGAAAAAGGGACATTTTTTTCTGTCTCTCAGAACCATAGTGATGCATGGTAACCTATTGATAAACTTATGAGACCAGCATAGAAATATTGATGCTTGGTTGGAAGCAGTGTGAAAGGAAGGCTTCTAATTATCAGCACCTACCCAGGTGTGAAAATGGAGCACTTGTTTCTCAGCAGTAATTCTAGCTACAGATGTCCAGGAACCTTGCACTATAAAAGGCTCCAGAGCCCACTCCCTTCTGGACTTAAAGGAAGACTCTTCAGACTAGTCAACAAGGAATGCTTTAACCAATTCCTTCCTATCCTGAGTACTAGTTTTCAGTGCTGAGTAAGTGTAACTTATCTATTTCTCCTCCCGAACCCTTAAAATCCTTTACTTTCCTCGACAAGACAAACACAAGCTATCTTCGCCTACAGATATGTAGGCCCCCTTTACTTTCAGTAGTTCTTTGGCTTTTTTCCTCCTCCCTTTTCTTTTTGCCTCTGATGGTGTTTATTTTATTTTCTGTTAACAGGAAATTAAAATGTTTATATGACTTGGGAGAACCACTTAGGCTTCTTATTGAAGTTTCCTTCCTAACTAAATGTCTTGACAAAATTGTGAAAACATACATATGAGCCACTTTAATTATATCTTCCTTCATTGTTTCTGCATCATTCACATAGGCAATGATGGTGACCTTGAAACTGTCAAAAGACATCAAGCAGAGAGAAGAACAGGAAGTGGGAGAGGGGCTGTGAAGGTTATTGGCTAGCTTCCCTGCTCAGAACAGCAGCAGTGAATCTGGATTTGGGGTTGCACAAACTGAAATCATGAGCACTTACCCTTTCTGCTTGCTTTGGGCAAGCTGACGATGTTGGCGTATCTCATTGTAGGAATGACCATCCCTGATGAAGATGCTGATGTGAGACAAGGCAGTAAATACTGCCTTGTAGCAATTGGGAGACTCCAGGTAAGGAAACCCTTCGGGTTATTCCATCTCAAATGAGGCCTTCTTATGGCCAAGGGCAAGGACTGTGGATTTGATGCCTGTGGACTCAATATTCACTGGAATTTGTGTGTCCCTCTGAGATAGGATGAGGCCAAATGATGAGCTGTTAGCAGTGGAGGTCTTGCTGTGTTGATTTTTTTTTATTAGTCCATCACTCATCTCAAGCTGTTTTCTGCAGTCTAGTTTGTCTACATCACACATCCCTGCTTAATCACTCTCGGTGATTCCCCAGGGCCTGTGGGATAAAGACCAGGTTCATTGTTCAATCTCATCTTCCTTTCTCACCACATCCTAGTCCTTGTGGCTTAACCCACACTCCCCGCCCCCTCTGTGGGTATCCACATAATGTTGCTTCTCCTGTCATTTATTTGTCCTTCTTTTAAACTTCCTTTTCCTCCTGTGTACTTTTATCTGCTCATCCTTCAAGACTCAACAAAAATAACTCCTGATGTTTTTAACAAACACCATTGACCCCTCCCCCATGCTCTGCTAGCACTAAGTTCCCACTTTGGGGGTGGGGGCTCTCACTACCTGTTTGCCATAGTTGATTGAGGGCTTGCTCATTTCTTGCAAGGTTCTCCAGAGTAGGGAGTAGGCCTCTTGTGTCCTGTGGAAACCCAGTACATTCAATATCTGACTCATGCAGTCAATAGAATTATTCAGTGTTTTCCATGTGACCCTTCCCCAGACTGACGAGAGGAGTATAACGAACAGTTCTGAGGGCACTAGTCTTCCATCCCCTGCCTTCCCAAGCTTGACCATTTTGTTCAGACAAATAAACAAGCAATTCCATTCATGTGAGACAGGTCCTAGGTACTCCTCACTGATGGGTAAAAATAAGAATATTTGGACGGTAGAGCAGGTACTTAAAAGTGGTGGGGTAGCGTGAAGGGGAAAGGGGCAGATGAATGAAAAGGAGAAGAGGGAGAGAATGCAGTCAAGAATCTTATGTATATCCTACAAAATTAATAAGAATAAGGGGAGGGATGGGTGAGAGTGTTGAAAGGGTGACATTGATCAAGATACATTTTATCTGTAAACTGCTTTGTTAAGTGGCAATTCCTTTGTACAACTACTTAAAGATGACAACAAAAAGGAAAAACAATGGGTAAATTTTGTCTGGAAACCTATACTTTCCAAATATTTTAACCAGTTATGTAAGTTCCTTTGCTGTCTTTTGTGAAAGGCGAGGCAAGGGAAGGGGAGGGTATAAAATGTTTTAAGGTTTAACATGCAGCATCTCTTTTAACCTCCCAACCACTCTAGGACGTGATAGGTTCCATTATTCCCATTATCTAGACATGTAAATTTTTCAGTGGCCCCAGTGGCAGGCAAGGGCATCCACAGGAGCTTCCGGAACACTTGAAAGCTGGCTGAACACTCTCTGTGCCAGTGGCCCAGAAGTTCAAGCCACATGCCTTATTCCCACTCTCTGTCTCTGGCCTCCCTCCTTCTCCGTCTCTGCCATTAAGGTCTCAGCTGTGGACTCCCCTGTTCCAGGTGACCAGCTCTCCAGTGTGTATGGATATGAACGGGGTGTCGGTGCCCACAGAGTTCTTGTCCCGGCATAACTGACGGGATCATCACGTTTGTGGACCCAAGATGCATTAGCATGATTGGCTACCAACCCCAGGTCAGTATGTAATTTCAATTACATACTGTTTTGACTAGAGGCAGTTAACTAGAGACTTAACTTTTCTTAACATGTATTTATCTCATTTGAGATATGGCACTGTGACATTTTGAAGAAACACCATAAACACCACAAAGATCCATGTGCTTTGGATAGGGTGACACCTTTGCAAAGCAAGAAAGCTCACAGTAAACATCTGCACTACTGCAGATTAACTTGTCATCTCTTTTTTCTAACCATTCTGGCTCTCCAGCTGAGTTTTTTTTCACACACCTCAGTTCAGATCAATCCATCTTTATTACAAAGCTTACCAACATGAAGTAGTCTGCAGAACCTTGCTAAGATGCCCGTTTGATTTTTGCTTAATCCTCTTTATTGAGGCACCTTTACAGGTCTTTGCTGCAGATTCTTTTTAGCAAATTGGTGGCTTGAGAAACAGGAAAAGGCAAGAGTAGTTAGCATCAAAGAACTGAAACAACTAAATGTAACAGGAGAGCTGAGCCCTGTGCCAGGCCTGAAGACAACTAGCTAGGGAGGGCCCTTGGGAGGCAAGTTTAATGTCAACATGTACAGAATATTGGGTGACTTTATCAAGCAAGTACTGGTTTTCTTAGGTTTAGTTTTGTACAGTGCAATTTTGTTAGATTGCATCATTTTTTTTTTTTTTTGCTAGTCCTGGGGCTTGAACTCAGGGCGTGAACACTGTCCCTAAGCTTCTGTGTGCTCCAAGCTAGCACTCTACCACTTGAACCACAGCACCACTTCTAGCTTTTTCTGTTTATGTGATGCTGAGGAATTGAACCTGAGGCTTCATGCATGCTAGGCAAGCACTCTACCGCTAAGGCACATTTGCAGCCCCAGACCACATCATTTTTGTGAGATACATGTTAAAATATTTTGAGGAGAAGTGCTATGATCTCTGCAACTAACTGCCAGATGGCTCAGCAAGAAGCCCATACATATGTGGACACGTGAGCTTATATGCTTACATGCAAGGGAGAAAAAACACACACTGTGCATGTATGTCTACGTGCATGGAGAACAATGAAATGCCAGAGTAACAAAAGTAGACAATTCTTCATTCTACATGAAGAACGTACAGCTGTTTGTCATACTTTAGGTCTGTAGAGACCTAAATTTTGGGGCAGTTAAAAAATAAAAGCTTTTTGAAGAAAAGAAAAAGACCTGTATTCTGAGGAACAAACTTTGAGAAATATGGATATGAATGTTTTAATTACATGTATATTTTCATTTTATTTATTTATTTTTTTACTGTGCTGGGGTTCGGGCTCAGAACCTCACACCCACTAGGTATATGTTCTACCACTGAGCTATACCCCAGTCCTACATATGTGCTTCACACTAGAAACAGACCAAACCCAGAATATGAGAGCCCTTCACCCTGCATTTCTTGTCATGCACATCCTGAGACTTCTAGGAGAGTGTTGGCGGTATGTTACCAGCCAGACTCTCCCGTGTCTGCACGTGCTCTGCACATGCTCATGGGACTTCCCTTTGCTGTGGAGTCAGTTCACACTGGAACAGCGTGTGTTCCTGCGGGCTCCAGTGAACAGTTAGCTTACGCCTTGCTGCCCAAAACTTTAACACATTTGAAGCTGCCCTTTCACCGTTTCTGTTATTCTCTGTCTCATCATGAAACACTTCTGTTTTGGGGTAAGGATGAATAAAGCCTTAGATTAGTACAGGTAGATAGCAAAAAGATTTTGAATACCATGGTTATTTTATGATAACCTCATTTCCTCAGCTACAAGACAGCTAGTTTCCACATTTAAGCAATTTCAGTTTTCATAGGCCACACATCTATCCACGTGATATGCTTGTGCTTTCTTTTTTTGTTTGTTTGTTTTTTTGTTTTTTTGGCCAGTCCTGGGCCTTGGACTCAGGGCCTGAGCACCATCCCTGGCTTCTTCCTGCTCAAGGCTAGCACTCTGCCACCTGAGCCACAGCGCCCCTACTGGCCGTTTTCCATATATGTGGTGCTGGGGAATCGAACCGAGAGCTTCATGTGTAGGAGGCAAGCCCACTAGGCCATATTCCCAGCCCCCATGCTTGTGCTTTCTTTTGATGTTTATTAAAATATATTGATGGGGCTGGGGATATAGCCTAGTGGCAAGAGTGCCTGCCTCGGATACACGAGGCCCTAGGTTCCATTCCCCAGCACCACATATACAGAAAACGGCCAGAAGCGGCGCTGTGGCTCAAGTGGCAGAGTGCTAGCCTTGAGCGGGAAGAAGCCAGGGACAGTGCTCAGGCCCTGAGTTCAAGGCCCAGGACTGGCCAAAAAAAAAAAAAAAAAAATATATATATATATATATATATATATATATATATATTGATGGCAGTTTGCCTCTCCAAGGCAAACAAAAATAAAATTACATTCTGAAACCGCTGATCCTGGTGCCTTAGCAAAATTAGTCATTGTTATGGAGCATGAGTAGAAGAAGACAGCTCTGTGGTGGCTCCCAGGGAAAACTGGTGGTCATTGCTTTATTAAAAATCTGTGTGGGAACCGAGTTGCTGGTGGCTCACACCTGTAATCTTAGCTTCTGAGGTTGAGATCTGAGAATTGTTGTTCAAAGCCAGCCCGAGGCCAGAAAGTCTATGAGATTTATCTCCAATTAACCATCAAGAAGCCATCTGTGGCTCAAGTGGTAGAGCACTAGTCTTGAGCACAAAAGTTCAGGGACAGTGCCTAAGCTCTGAGTTCAAACCCCAGGTCTGGTGCACACCAAAAAAAAGCTACCCAAACCCAATACTTGTGGTGGGGCAAATTTAAGATGGACACATAAATGAACACCTTTATCCCTTTGTGAATAGATAAAAAATGGGATTATTGACACCTTTTTTATTTAGGATCTTCTGGGAAAGGACATTTTGGAATTCTGCCACCCTGAGGATCAGAGTCATCTGCGTGAGAGCTTCCAGCAGGTACTGACTGATTGTGGCTCATACGTAGCTGTGCCAGGCATGTGTGTGCATGGCTAGAGAGACCTGATTGCCTCCCTAGATCACACAGCAAGGTGGTAACAGGGTGAGGACTGGAGGTGCTAGGAGGCCTGGTAACATCACCACCACAACCTCCAGCAGCCCATTGGCAACACTGCCACATGCCCCTTCATCCAGCAGCATGTGAGACTATAAACAGTCAGTGCTGTCAGGACCTAGTTGGTTTAGAAAATAAAAAGAAGGAACCTGATCCCACTTGGTGGCCAGTCAGCAACTCTTGCTCTGTGAGCAGGGGCCTCATTTCTCTGGTCGGAGGGAAGCCCAGGCAGGGATGCCCAAGAGCAAGGCCCCAGCCTGGTTCCAGCTGGCAGCAGCCATGCAGCCTCAGGGATGTTGAGGAGCAAGCCTGGCCATGGCCAGAGGAGATCGTGTTTCTTGGGCTCTGGCCACCAGCAGGCAAGGTGGGGGACCAGTGTTGATAAAAAGGAAGTGGCTTGTTTTTACAAAAGCATGGAGAGGGCTGTGTCAGGTAAGAGTCAGCTCTTGACCCTGGAGTGGAGCAAAGGCACTTAGTTGCCTGGACGAGAGACCTTGGAACATGAGTGAGTTGTGAGGAAGTTGAATTTGGTGCAGTGACCGTATGCTGGCATACCCGAGTCCGGGAAACGTGTGTTTTTTCAATTCCCTCTCTGGATCAGTTTACTGAGAAGTCAAACAGAAGAGCTGAGCCAAGGGAAACTTAGGGCAAGCTCTGTTCCCACCCCTCTCCTTTTGGCTCAGATACCTTCCATGTGATGGCCGTGGTGGTGGTGGTGGTGGTGGTGGTGGTGGTGGTGGTGGTGGTGATGATGCGGATGATCTGGGAGGTGAATCTGCTTTCTTGAACAGTGTTTTTTGTGCAGGATGCCTCAAATGCATGCCCGGTCTCAAAGGGGAGCAAAAAGGAGGCACTGCCCCCAGTTAGGCTCGTTCCCTGGCTCCCCTCTTACAATCTTTGGCGGCGGCATCCTGCTGGCCTTCACAGCCACACTGCCTGCCCTGGGCCTCCTCTCCCTCCAGGCAGACGCCATCCTCACCTCCTTCCTACCCCGACTTCCTCCCAAATGTTTTCCCAGGTGGTGAAGCTGAAGGGCCAAGTGCTGTTGGTCATGTACCAGTTCGGCACCAAGAACCGGGAGTGGATGTTGATCTGCACCAGCAGCTTCACCTTCCAGAACCCTTACTCCAACGAGATTGAGTACATCATCTGCACCAACACCACTGTCACGTATGTGCAGCCTGTTCCCTCTGCCGGCCCCTCCCTCCGCTGCCCCACCCTCCAGTGGTCCTGCCCTCTGCTGGCCCTTCCTTCCACTGCCCCGCCCTCCACTGATCCCACCCTCCATTGGCCCTGCCTTCTGCTGGCCCCACCCTTTTCCCCCCTAATGTCCCTGCCCTCCACTAGCCCTGCCCTCTGCCCCTTCTGCCCTCTACTGGCTCCTCCCTCCACTGCCCCCGCCCACCAATGTCCCTGCCCTCCACTAGCGCTGCCCTCTGCCGGGTCCTCCCTCTGCTGGCTCCTCCCTCCACTGCCCCAGCCCTCCAAAAGCCCTTCCCTCCATTGGCCTTGCCCTCCACTGCCCCCGCCCACCAATGTCCCCACCTTCCACTTGCCCTGTCCTCTGCTGGCCCTGCCCTCTACTGGCTCCTCAGTTTTCTGGCCCGGCCCTCCACTGCCCCCACCCTCTACTGCCCCTGTCCTCTGCTGGCTCCTCCCTTTTCTGGCCCCGCCCTCCTATGGCCCTGCCCTCCACTGGCCCTGCCCTCTGATGGCTCCTCCTTCTGCTGGCCCTGCCCTCCGCCAGCTCCTCCATCTGGTGGCCCCGCCCTCCTCTGACCATACCCTCCATGGGCCTTGCCCTCTAATGGCCCTTGTCTCTGATGGCTCCTCCTTCTGGTGGCCCAGCCCTCTGCTGGCCACTCCTTCCACTGGCAATTTTGTATCCTTGCAATATCCAAAGCTGTGGGTTCTGTTTGGTGGCCCTCCCAGGCCCCATCTGCGGCCGAATATCCCTATAAAACTAAGGAGCATGAGGAGATGGAGTTCCCCATGGGGAGAAGTGCTACTCTCTGTTTCTCCTTATTTCCCTTCAGAGTTGTAAGAGCCCAAAGTCTAGAGTGCCACTCTGACAAATAGGGGCTGGTTCAGCATGTCAGTTGCTTTGAGACTTTATTTTTGCACAGCCTGGCTCCTGTGCTTTCTTCATATCCCACTTCTCTTTAGGGACTCGATCCACCAGTCCTGTCCTTGCATCTGCTGGAACCAAAATCCTTGTTCTTGTGATGGCATTGTTCCAAAGTGGTCTCAGGTTCTCATAGGACAAGTGCCTATTTTACTTTCTTTCTCTTGTGCCCATACTATTTTGAGCTTCATCTCAGGGTTTTCTGTGTTTTCACTCACCTTCTCCTGCAGCTTTTTGCAGGTTAATTGGAGATAGGAGTCTCACAGACTTTTCTTCTTGGGCTGGGCTGGCTTTCTTTCTTTTTTTAACTGTATTTTTTTTGTCTTTTCTTTTTTGGTACTGGGGATGGAACCCAGAATGTTGCACTTGCTAGGCAAGTGCTTTGCTACTGAGCTACATCCCAGCCCCTGGGCTGGCTTTCAACCTCTGATCTTTCAATTCTCGGAGCTCAGCCTTCTGAATATCTAAGATTACAGGCATGAGCCACTAACACCCAGCATGAATGTGTTTTCTTAAAGCTCAATTATGCCCTGTCACATTTGAGTCTTTTCAAACTGTTCAATCACTGCCCGTTCTTAGTAATAATTTCTTGGTAATCTGTTAGTAGTAGGCAGAAGGCAGACTGAAAAGGTGGGTGCAAAGAAGGAAAAGGAAGATTGCATTCCAGGTCCTGGCAGAGCTTAGAGGAAAAACCATGCTCCACTACTTAGGGAAGCAACACCAGAGACAGCCCTGAAGTGGGGCCTGGAGGCAAAGTGACATGTCTTCCTCATAAAACCAGTCCCTGCTGTGATTTTCTTTTTCTGAAAACTGGAGTTATGAGGGTATTACAGATGAGAATCAGTAAGGGGCTGAGAGACTACTGAGTCACAAGCCCTACACTTGGGAGTCGTTCCAGCCTCTCCTTCACCTGCACAGAAAGGTAACCTGGCATAAAATCAGAATGGTCAGCACCACCTCATCCACCACACAGAAAGATAACCTGGTACAGAGCCAGAGCTGCCAGCACCACCTCCTTGTGACATCCCCCCTCTGCCTCCTCCATCATGCCCTAATGGAGGCCTTGCTATCATACAGGCTCTTAAGTAGTTTCCCTATCTTTCATCAGGCCCCCGTTGAACCAGCCAAAAGGCCCCAGGAGCATGCCATGCCTGCCCTTGATCAAATCATTCCCAGACCTCTCAACTGAATGAAGTCACCCAGAGTCCTTCACAGTAGGCAGATATAGCTCAGCCTGCAGTGGTGTTACTATCTGCTCTCTGGTCAGCAAGGCTTTCTGAGCCCCAGATGTCTCTGCTGACCAGATCCAGGTTACTCCCTGGGGTACAACTATAACTGCTTCTGAATGCCCCCTAATGGCTTTTGTTACTCAGAGTGAGTAAAACCCTTTATCCAGGGAGCATCAGGGGTGACTGACAGCGTCTGCTTAGCACTCTGTATCTCACCGGCAGGAAGCTGAGCCGGATGCACTGGTTTCTATTCAGAAACCATCATCCCCCACTAATGGAGCACAGCACTCTGCTGCGGTGGGACCATGGCTGCTGTCAGCTCTTTCTCTCTCTGGAATGTGCATGCATATCAGGGTTTATTTTTCTGCTAGTTACACGAAATGTGTAAAATCTCTTCTCAGGATGGGGAAGCCTGGGGTCGGCATTTCTTCCACATGCACTCAGCTACAGAATTGGAAACCCAAAGGCTGTGGGAGAGAGATGCCTACCTCCAGACCCAGAGAAGTATGGGTGAGGTGCTAGGGATTGGTCATCCACGCCTGAGACCTTAATTTCTATTTCCCATAAGAAGCTGTACCTAGTGTAGAAGCCCAGAGAGAAGCAGACATGGAAGGGGCCTCCCAGCCTAATACCAAGGCCATGATGTAGCCATGCAAATGAGAAGCATGCACATTTCCTCCCTGAAGCACCAAGGTGTGCTGGACAAGGGAAAGGGATAGCCTGTGCCCCACTCATCTCAGGGCATGGTCCCACACAGTGGTCCTGTCTACTCTCTTAAGTTCTGGACTTGGTCTGGGCTCTGCTAGCCCAGAAGGAATGGTGGTGGTTAGTTCCTGGGAAAATTCTCTGAGAAAGGGGCGGGTGGGCGGGTACAAGAGAGCCCATGTCCTCCTGCTAAAAGAGTGAGTTCAGTGCTCCAGTCCTACAAAAGGGGGGAAAAATAGAAGGAGCAGCTTCTTTTCCCACTGTGGTATATCTCAAGATGCTGCCTGGCTGAGCCCAAAGCAGTGAAGTGAGAGATGCTGAGGAACAACGCTCAGGACATCTGAGGTTCTCTAAGAACAGAAGGGAAGGTACAAGGTCTACAGACAGAAGGGATTGGAACTCAGTGCCTCGTGTGCCATGGCTAGCTGTGTCAGCCTGGTAACTCGTTTAAACTCTTAGAGCCTCAGTTGCTTTATCTGTTAGAATATTACAGAAATGTAGAAGCTCTACACATGAAATAAGATATAAGATGCCCAAGATATAAGCAAAAAAATAAATCAATAAATTAGGATCAAGAAGTGATAGAGATGGGCTGGGGATATGGCCTAGTGGCTAGAGTGCTTGCCTCCTATACATGAGGCCCTAGGTTCGATTCCCCAGCACCACATATACAGAAAATGGCCAGAAGTGGCGCTGTGGCTCAAGTGGCAGAGTGCTAGCCTTGAGCAAGAAGAAGCCAGGGACAGTGCTCAGGCCCTGAGTCCAAGCCCCAGGACTGGCCAAAAAAAAAAAACAAGAAGTGATAGAGAGCTATTGCAGAGTGATAGCTTTTTTTCTCTTGATTATATGCCTTCTTTTTAATGTTTTGGTTGTTGTTGTTGAAGTATCAATTTGTTTTTTGTACCAGTCCTGAGATTTGAACTGCAGACCCAGGTGCTCTCCCTGAGCTTTTTTGTGCAAGGCTGGTATTCTTTATCACTGAGCTATACAGCTCTACTTCCAGTGGTTAGGGGAAATTAATTAGAGATAAGAGTGTCACAGACTTTCCTGCCCCAGCTGGCTTCAAACTGAGATGCTCAGATCTCAGCCTTCTGCGTAGCTAGGATTACAGGCATGAGCCCCCAGCTCCCAGCTCATCAATTTGTTATGAAAATCATTTTCAACCCCTTGTTTGATGGTGCCACCAGCATATGCTTAGACTCCAGATAGGGAATCATAAGCTTCTAGCTCTGTTCTTTCCTTTTCCCTGGGCTTTCACACCAGAGTAGGGGCAATCATGTGCTCAGGCAGAGCCTCACTTTCCTTGTGTGCCTCAGGATCAGCACCTGGAGTTGCTTGTCTGTTGAAATCTGTCTTCTCTTCAGCTCCGTGAAGGCAGGCATCTCAGGTGTTCTGAATCATGGCTGAGTCTCCATGTGCTGTGTGATTTCACTTGACTCCGTATGGTTCCCTGCACAGATGTCTTCCCTGGGTGGAGTTCTACACAGAGTGCTCACCAGATCCTCCACCTCAAGTTCCCCCCACATGGATTCACCTGGTGTGTTTAGAATTGATGAGGTCCCTTCTATGCTTCTCCATTGAAGGGTCTGCATTGTAGGACCCGATCTCCCTTCAAAGCAACCTGATTTGCACATTTTAAGACTTCAGACTTCCTCTGTAAAATCTTATTTCCCCCAAGTGAAGCACCCTGGCACCTTGAAGAGGGAATGGCCAATTCTGATCCTGGCTCTGCCAGAACTGCTTGTCAGCCAGCTGGTCTTGACAACCACCTAACTTCTTTAACCTCAACTTCTTAACCTTACTATGTGGGCAAAGTAACCACCATGCAATTCTTGTACAGTTGTAGTAGATGATGCAAACTCCTGCCAGTTGTAGATATGAATTAACTGAAGCCAACTGTACGTTCTGCATTAAACCCAACTGCTTTTTTCAGTTTTGTTTTTAAAATATATTTTTTAGGGCTGGGAATGTGGCTTAGTGGTAGAGTGCTTGCTTAGCATGCATGAAGCCCTGCATTCGATTCTTCAGCAGAAAAAGCCAGAAGTGGCACTGTGGCTCAGGTGGCAGAGTGCTAGCCTTGAGCAAAAGAAGCTCAGGGACAGAGCCTAGGCTCTGAGTTCAAGCCCCAGGATGGCAAAAAAAAAAACAAAAAACAAAATAATCAACAAAAATCTTTTTTCTTTTTTTAGCATGATACCTTTTATCCTTCATGAAATGAAATCATTGCCCACTGTGACTTTGGGGAGCAGGTAGGAGTTCTGACTTTAGCTTATTCTTTCCTCTTTTGTTGCATAGGCAGCTTCAGCAACAGCAGGCGGAACTGGAAGTGCACCAGCGAGATGGGTTGTCATCATATGACTTATCCCAGGTGAATTTCTGGGAAGTTCTTCCCTATTTGGAATGACCTCCAACCCCAAGGACTGGGACTCAACAACCCCAAGAACTGGGACTCAGCTTAGCCCCGAGCTTGAGGCGAGTTCCTTCGCCCAAGGGCACTGTGTCCCATCCGCCCTCTATAGAGAAGTGAGTCCTGGTCCCCTGGGACTCCTCAGTGTTCAGGTGAGGCATGGACGGCAGGACCTGGGAAGGCTGAGTACTGCGATCTAAAGGGCTGATTGGAATTGCAAAGACCACGTGTGAACGCTGCTACTCGTGTGCTCACAGGCCAACAAAGTAGACACTGGACCTTTTTGGTGGTCTGGCTTCCTATCCATTTCTACTGCCTTCGGCCCTGTGCCCTTTCTTGTCAGTTTCCCCTTCCTGTAACGCTCTGCTCCCCCTATACTACAGTGTCTCTCCTTTCCTCCTTCCATCTTCTCTAGGCTTCTATTCCCACTCACTCCTCCAATCATACTTCCTACTTCTGATGGTTTCCATACAGAGACACTGCCACATGTTCGTATTTGACCTTGTTCCCAAATTAAACTTTCCTGATGCTTAGAGAAAGTTGAACCTTTTCCATTTCTCTCCAAGAAGGCAGTCAGCTCTGGGATCCTTTTGGTGACTCCTGGTTCATAGCCCCTCCCCGACTATCTTTGGCCATCATAGAGAGAAAACTCGACCCTGTGAGCACCATCAGGCCTGTACTACCCTGACTCCAACTGGAGGAGCTCTGCCAAAGGAGCTCTGTGCCGGAATGATAGTGTGCCTCACAAGTGGCTTTCTGCTGTGTTTTAATACGCCCACAGGTCCCTGTCCCTAATCTACCTTGCTGGTGTTTGTGAGGCTGGGAAATCTGTGGAAAAGGCAGATGCAATCTTCTCTCAGGAAAGAGACCCTTGGTTTGCTGAAATGTTTGCAGGCATCAGTGCATATAAGTTTCTAGATGGCAGTGGTTGTAAGATAAGAAGGTTTACAGTTGCTTGCAGGGCATACGGAGGCAACCACTTTTAGTGAGAGAAGCTGGAAAGATGAGTTTTGAGTAACTGCAGAGCAGGCCCATTGGCTTATGCCTATAGTCCTAGCTACTTGGGAAGCAGAGATTGGAGAATCAAGGTTCAAGGTCAGCCTAGGCATAAAAATTCATGAGACTGAGTCACCTCGGGAGGAGGACGTGGAAGAAGAGAACACTGCTGGGCAAGCGGGACGGAAACCGACTGTAACCCCATGGAGCTAAGCAGTGTGTCGGGGTTTGAAGATGGCTGGGAGCTTAATGGTTTTGAAGGAACTGATGTGAAGGACATGCGGCTAGAAGCAGAAGCAGTAGTGAATGACATCCTCTTTGCCGTTAACAACATGTTCATCTCAAAAAGCCTGTGCTGTGTAGACGACGTGGCCTATATCAACGTGGAGACGAAAGGAACAGATACTGCCTGGAGCTCACTGAAGCAGGGCTGAGGGTAGTAGGTTATGCCTTTGACCAGGTGGATGATGATTTGCAGACGCCCTACCATGAAACAGTCTACTCCTTGTTGGATACGCTCAGCCCCGCCTACCGGGAAGCATTTGGCAATGCGCTGCTTCAGAGACTTGAAGCTTTGAAAAGGGATGGACAGTCATGACCAAGCTTCTTCCTTTAAAGGGGGCTGTTGCTGGTTACGAATGTTAACAGAAAACTTGAAATTCTTGCATATGATCAACGGTAGAAAACACATCCCTGGTTTTGTAAGTTTAATCATTTGCTTCAAATTTAGGCTTTTAACTCAGAATATGATTGACAAATGAGTTGGCTCAGTTTCTGATTCATCAAGGGAATTGTGAGGCCATGGCTAAGACACCATTATTAACATTCAGATTCCTTTATATAATTTCTCAGCATTTCAAACCCTAATCAGTGTCTCATTCTCTTACCACAGGGCTTTGAAGCTGCCAGCACTCTCTTTTACATAGGAAATTCTAGATTTGCACAGTAATATAGGAATTAGAATTACCTAACGTCAAACCTGGATTCAGCCTGCTAAATCAGGGGTTTACTACTTACTAGCTTGGACTGACTTTGTAGTGATTATTTTGCTACTAGCCTTATTGGAAACAAACGATCAACTAGTTTCCCCTGCACAAATTTTGGAATTCACTAGTTCACTTAATCTGCTTATATTAGTAATACAGAATGACAAAAGTGGATTCCTTGTCTAATAATTACTTACTAGTTCTTAACTAATAGTAAGTGAAAAAGGACTGAAATAGTTCTGCATTCCTTGTTTGCAACCACCGGCCAACTAAGCAGAGGACAAACCGTTAGCAAATGAATGTAATAATTACTTGTTTCAAAGATACCTAAGAACATGAGCAAATACAGGAATAGGCTCCATTCTCAACAGAAAGCATCCTCAGTGTGTATTATTTCAAAGAAAGAAGCTTCTGGTTTTCTAGAAGACAATATTTTGGCCTGTGTTGATTCTTATTCTGAATGTTTGTTTACATAATGTACAGTATATATATATATATATTCAGAAAGTATTTTTGCTTCAGCATTTCCTTTCTATGATGTGCTTTGGTACTCCCACGGGACCTCTCCCTCCCAGGTAGAGGGGCAGCGTCCCCTCGCAGTGCTCAGTGTACAGTGTCATATGAGTGCATTGTATGGATTTGAAACCAAAGGATGAATGAAGCATTCAGAGACTTCATAATTGAAAAAGAGATACTCTGTATTTTATATTTTGTTATAAGTACTGATATTTATAAACTTACTAAACCATACCATGCTGCTGTATATTTTTAAATATATGATGAACAGTGAGGACTGAAAAGTTGTTTTTCAGTCACCTAAAGCAGCCGCTGTAGCATTGTTGAGCTAAAATTTTGCATCTGGGTGCACCTTAATGAATATGTCACTTGCAGATCTTTTTAAAGTTATTTGACAGTAGCCAGTTTTAGCCTCCAAAGATCTTGTAGAAGCTCGGGATGTAGCTCAAGATAGAGCACTTCCCTAGCATGCTGGGACCCTGGGTTCAATCCCTAGGACTAGAAAAAGGAAAAGAAAAAGAAAATGATGACCAGAGCAAAGTCAAGGGTTGAAGTTGGTTTGTGTCAGTGTTCACGGGACCATGTTCTCTGGACCATTGGGTTTATATGGTCATGCATGTTCATCTTCCACACTGTTGTCAGATGCTTAACTGTTCAGAAATGAAGTTTAACTTCAGGTTGAACTCTCTCATGCTTAAACTCAGGCTAAGTATAAATGATATTTGTAAAGTTTGAATAAAACCCTGTTTACTCACTTTTGAGTTAAGTATGAAGAAAAGCAATTGTTCACTTAAAATTGAAATTGTTCATTTTGTGATAAATAATTGATTCCAAGAAAAAAAAATTCATGAGACTTCCATGTCTGGACAGTGCATTGGCACACCCTGTCATCCCAGGTGATGTAAGGAATCACATGTAGGAGGATCATAAGATTACAACTCAGGTTGTGAAACCCTGCCTTGAAAATAACCAGCGTTAATAAGGGCTGGAGGTATGGCTCAAGTGGTAGAATGCCTGCCTGCAAGTATGAGGCCCAGAGTTCAATCAACAAGACTGCCATAACAATAATATATTGTTTTTAAAGGGGGGGTCAGAATGGAGCCCTGAATCTCATTTCTAAAATTTAAGGGGCTAAGATAAATGAACTCTCTTAATCCATTGTGCAGTTTAGTTTTATTGACAAAGACACGCTTCTGTAATATATTGTAACCTAAAACAAATCATACAATCAATAGGTAGGCCAATTAATTGATCAGATGGTTCTTAAAAGAACTACAGGTGGCCAAAAAATACATGAAGATATGCTCAACAATCTTAGCCATAAAGGAAGTGTAAATCAAAATGGCATTGAGATTCCATGTCAGCTCCTATTTATACCCCAAACAGAATGACTGTCATCAAGTAAATAAAGAACAACTATTGGAGCCAGGCACTAGTGGCTCACGCCTGTAATCCTAGCTACTCAGGAGGCTGAGATCTGAGGGTTGTGGTTCGAATCCAGCCCAAGTAGAAAAGTTCATGAGACTCTTACCTTCAATAAACCACTCAGAAATAGCTGGAAGTAGTGCTGTGGCTCCAGTGGTAGAGCAGTAGCCTTGAGGACAAAAAGGCTCAGGAACAGCACCCAGGCCTTGAGTTCAAGCCTAGGACTAGCAAACAAACAAAAACTACTGGCAAGGGCTGGGGATATAGCCTAGTGGCAAGAGTGCCTGCCTCATATACACGAGGCCCTAGGTTCGATTCCCCAGCACCACATATACAGAAAACGGCCAGAAGCGGCGCTGTGGCTCAAGTGGCAGAGTGCTAGCCTTGAGCGGGAAGAAGCCAGGGACAGTGCTCAGGCCCTGAGTCCAAGGCCCAGGACTGGCCAAAAAAAAAAAAAAAAAACTACTGGCAAGGTGCATGGGGTTTGGCAGGGTATGGAAGGTATTCTATTGTTTGTGGGCATGTAAATTAGTATAGCCACTATGGAAATCGGTATGAAGGCGTCTCAAAAACTTCAAGAAATAGAATTCCTATATGATCCTGTTCTACTACACCTAGGCATAGATCTGAAGGAAGATAAGTCAGCAAATAGTAGAGATGCCTTCATACTCGTATTTGTTGTTTCACTGTTCATAATAGCCAAACTATGGATCAACCTAGGGACCCATCAACTGATGAATGGATAAGTTATATATATACATATACAATTTATATATTATATATTACCTATGGTATGTTATATATAACAGACTATTGTTCCATTTGTAAGAATATGGATGGAACCGGAAATCATGTTAAATGAAATAAGCCAAATTACAGGAGAAAATATTTGCATATTCTCTCCCATATGCAGATTCTAGACATTAAAAACAGACTGGCCTGAGTGTAAAGCAGGGACTGTTTGGGAGTGTGAACTCATAGGAGGGGTAAAGTTAAAGGAGAAGGTAAAAAGAAGGATAACATGATCAAGGTACTTCATGCACAAGGTTGAGCATAGAAGAATGAAAATTTGTTTTAAAAATAGAGGCAAAGTAAGAATAATTAATTTAAGGTGAATTTGATCAAGGACTATTATATGCATGTATGGAAATATCACAGTGAACCCCCTTTTTTAGTGTACATTAATTTTAAAGGAAAAAATGACACTACAAGTTAATCTGAAACAAAGAACTATTGTTTTGAAATAGCAATATGAAATAAGAAAGAATATAGTAATCCACCATCCTACCACATGCACGTAATCATTTTTAACTTAAATTAGGTCCCATCTTTTTGTACACACAGCAGCCAGGTCTGAGCCTAGTCAGCCAGTCCAAGCTGCAATTCGATGCCTGTCCGAGGATGTGGGCCTCTGGGTTGGTCAAGAGCACTGGGCTGGGGTTCCAGCTTACCCCAGGCCCTGCTTTCATTGCCTTTGACCTTGGACAAAGCAAGACATCCGTTTCCTCACGTGGTACCAATGATAGCAGACATGTCGATGCTGTTTGAAGGTTAGTCCCTTCCTAGCCACTTTGCTCATATTGGCACACTGAGTTCCCACCAGAGACCTGTGAAGACTGGGATTATCATCTTCTTTTTGTAGCAGAGGAAGGGCAAAGCCATGCCTAAAGTAGCACTTGTGGTATGCACAACAGGGCTTAGGTCCAGGGCCTAGGAACTGAGGGCCGGAGTGGGTCCTCTTCTTGTTACCCTCTGGGAGAAGGTCTCTGTGCCTATACCCTTGCACTGAGACCTTCCCAGAGCCCACAGGGCTGGAATGATCACAGAGAATGATGTCTGAAGAAATATTTTCATTCAGTATTCCCATCTCCCCAACTCTTGGAGGCCCTGACTCCAAGTGGCTTGTAGCTGCCCCAGGGAAACAACAGCCTGTTACATCTTCGTAGATAGGAGGTCCTGGGAGATAAGATGCCTAGATGCAGGCAGACGCCTCTGGCCTGCTACATCCACTCTGTACTTATTCTGGACAGCCTTCCCCATGTCTGCAAGCAAGGGACTCACTTGCAACTCCCATTTTTCCTAGTGGAGAAGAAGATGATGAGCTCTTCCTTGGCACCAGGCACCCAAGGGAGCCCATTCCCCTCCGGGCACTCAGGCAAGGCCTTCAGGTATACATCAGGAACTGGGAGGAGTGAGAAGATCTACTGCCCCCGGCCCCAAGACCTTGATCTCAGAGTTCTGTCTGGTAGCTGCAGGCATGGCGCTGGTTCCTGTTCTGTGGATCTCAGAGTCATGTCTGGGAACTGTAGGCAGGACACGGGTTCCTGTTCTGCATTCCTGGGCAGAGCACAGGGTTCTGGAGGTGTTGGCATTGCTCCAAGAGCCTCCGTGAGGTGCCATAGAAGATTGGTATTACTTACTTGTTATCAGAGCAAAAAGGCAGAAGTCAGTCTTTTCTGTAGTGGTACTGGCTGAGGAGGAGACAGACTGGTCTCTAGCCAAGACCAAGGTACAGTAGAGCTGAGAGAAGCTGACAAAGTAGAAGGAAGCATCCTTGGTTCACAGAAATCACAGCCAAATTTGAGAAAGAAAGGAGCCTCAGCCTAAAGACCACTGAAGAGGTTTGAGGGTGCCTAGCCACTTAAAGGCACTGGGGTGCCCTGGAGATCACCAAAGGGATTCCCATGCCATCACTGGAGGCTAGGCCTGGTTCCACTTTCTTCTAGGGAAGCAGGAGCATAAACTAGAGAGAGTGGCGAAAGGAGAGCCCCATGCCTCCTAAAGCCCATGACCAGAGCCTAAGCAGAGCCTCCAGATGCAGGAAGGGACCAAGGTTAGTTAGGCAGGTTGGTTGGCAGCCCCGGGGGATGGCCCTACCAACAGACTGTCTAAGAATAGGCTGCTGAAGATGCATCTATGGCCCAGAGGCCCTGGGTAGTCTGATTTCTATTCTGAGGTCTTAAGTCTCCCGAAGAACAAGTTCTGCTGTTGAGAGAGATGGATGTGTAGGGAGCAGTAGAGACTGAACTGTAGGAGGCTGAGGATAGAGCATAGATGTGGCAGGACTACTGAGCAGCACTAGAGGGCGCCATTCTCCATTGTTTCACTGCCCCGGGGGTGGGGGGGCGGGCGGGGGGGGGGGAGTGCAGACAACTGGCCAGCCAGGCCAGCTGGCTGCAGGGACTCGCAAACCAGCTGTTCCCTGGGGGCAACTGCAATTTCTTCTTTTCTAGCTCCTCAGTGGTTCATGTGCCTGGAGTGAACGATATTCAGTCCTCCTCCTCAACTGGGCAGAACATATCCCAGATCTCCCGGCAGCTGAACCAGAGCCAAGTGGCATGGTCCGGGAACCGTCCACCCTTCCCAGGACAGGTATGGGCACCCTGGGGATAGAACACCCAGCTCTGAAGATGGGTCGGTGCTCCCAGCTGGAGCCTACATCTCTAACAGCAGCTTGTCACTCAGGAGCAGCCACCGTAATTCAGGCACTGTGAGAACAGGGACCCTGCCTTTTCACTATTTCTGATTTCAGCATATCTTTCTCCCTGCAGCCTTGCCCCAGGGAAGCAAACAAGAAGGGATCAGACCCTTAGCCACTCCAAAAGAAGGAGCCCCCTTGTTACCTCTGATAACCAGGAGTGCCTGTAAGAACACAGCCACGTGATATACCAGCTTCCTCCTAGCTGCTGGGAGGATGGGTATCTATTGGCTGAGAAAGCTCTTGGTATTCATCATGCTGAGGCTGCATAGCTTCAATCCAGGGGACCCAGGATTCTATAGCCATGGAGTAGGGAGTAATTTCAACCACACCCACCCTGCAGATCCAGGTCCCCATATCTGGGCTGATCCCAAACCCATGTGCAGCCAGCCAGGAGAGGCAGGGAGTGTCACCCTCGATCCACAGCAAAGTCTTCTTCTGTCTGCTGTACCTGCCTGGACAAGCGGCAACCTGAAGTGTTGACAGCCTGTCTGGGGAGTTGGTATGGAGGTCTGACACTGATATTTCCTTCTCTTTGCTTATCCTGCCTGTAGCAAATCCCATCCCAGTCCACAGAAGTCTCCCTTTGGGATTGGAACGAGCCATGCTTACCCAGCAGACCCCTCTTCCTACAGCCCTCTGTCGAGCCCCGCGACCTCCTCGCCGAGTGGGAGTGCTTACTCCAGCCTTGCCAACAGGACTCCAGGGCTTGGTAGGTGGGGAATAAGGGAAAGAACTCCTGGGAGAGCCAGAAAAACAAGCTGATTTAGAAGCTGAACCCCAGGCTCCGAAAGTGGCTGGGCCAGGTCTGGAAGTCTCCAAGGGACCTCTCCTCTCCTGTATTGCAGGAGGAGGCCTGCGATGCCCCTAAGACACTGGACGCTTAGAGACTTTGTCTTTGTCGTCCTCCAGGCACAAGGACTGTATTTCTGTTCCCTGAGTGCTATTTCAACCCCTTATGGCCTTTGGCAGGGGCTTTTAGGTACCCTCATTTTAAAACCCCATAGTCTTGTTTCAGAAAAAATGAGAGAATATAGGGACAACCAATTGTGTCACTAGCACTATAGAGTTCTCTTACGTTTTTATTACAAGGGGACCCTATCTCACCTAAGAACTTCTTTCTCCATTTTGCTCTTAAAGCCTCAGGCCATAAAGGGTTCTGCACAGGTCTCAGGAGCCCTTGCCAGCTGCTCACTCTCTGTGGATTTCATGAGTCCTTGGTGCTGCTCTGAGGGCCCCGCTTCCACTCCCTAGGTTGTGGTAGACACGTTACACATTTGAATTCTCCCAGGAGGAGTCTAGTCCACTTCCTCCGGGCTGTCCCTGGGAGACATCCAACAGCAATGAGGGTCCAGGGCCTTTCTATACAGAACCTGTTGTCCTCAGATGGCCATGAAACGGGACTCAAACATCCAAATTTCCATTTGTGAAGTTGAAAGTTTCCATGGAGTGGTTCATCCATCAGCCTTATTCTAAAATGCCATACAGCAGCCGACACCCAACACGTGGGATTATCAGCTGCTCCCTGGCCCTCTTCAGCACCCCTACGGAAAGCAGGTCCTGGGCACAGCATTTCCTGACCATTTCTGAAGTGTGACAGCTCCTTGCAAGACAAGCCCTTGGCTGGTTGTCTTCAGTCAAATCCCAGAGCTTGTGGAGGTAGCAGAGGTGATCCCGGCCTCTCCACTGGACTGGCTGGAGCAGACAGGGTGTGGAGCCATGCCACACAAACTTGCAGGACATCCCCTAGTTGGCCAGGAGCAGATACCAGGGCCAGAAAGCAAAACATGTCACTTTGCACAACGCTGCCACAGCAACTGAACTTGACAGGCTGGCTTTGTCAACTTGAGTCCTCATGCTGAATGGGAAAAGGGCCCTCCTAGGTCTCCTTCCTGTCTGTGAGCCATATGATCATTAGTTCAGGAGCTTCAAGAATCAATCCAAAGGGGCTGGGAATATGGCCTAGTGGCAAGAGTGCTTGCCTCCTACACATGAAGCTCTGGGTTCGATTCCCCAGCACCACATATATGGAAAACGGCCAGAAGGGGCGCTGTGGCTCAGGTGGCAGAGTGCTAGCCTTGAGCGGGAAGAAGCCAGGGATGGTGCTCAGGCCCTGAGTCCAAGGCCCAGGACTGGCCAAAAAAAAAAAAAAAAGAATCAATCCAAAGCATGTCTTCCATTTCCTCCCACTGAGCTCCCTTGAGTTGTGAAACTGTGATCTTTATGTTCCCAGTAGTCGCTTCACTTTCATCTTGACTCAGGTCACAGCAAAACCTAGTCATGTGAGATGTAGTGTCTAGAGGCAGAGCAGGAAACCATACCAGCCACTGATGTGAGAACTGAAAGATGTAAGCCTTTATTTCCCTCAGTAGCTCAGTAGGGAAGGTATGTGTCAGGACCCAGGCAAGAGACAGAAACCAGGCCACTGTTTTGAATAGGAAAGCTTAAAGGCTTTATGATGCATCAATGGTGGCGAAGGAAGAGCCGAAGGAACACAACAATAATGAAAGTTATTGGGTTATAGGGTTGAGGTTACATAGACAGGAATGGAGCAAGAACTTGGAAGACAAAACCCTTTTGCACTAAGTCTGAGGTTCAGACTGTGGAGAAGGTGCATCTGCCACAGGATGCACTTCCCGGAAGCCCAGGGCTGCAGCTGACCTGAGACAATGTCTACACCATGACTAGTCTCAGAATTCACCAACCAGGTGGCTGAGAATTCCACCCAAAGTGAACATGAGGTCCAAGTGGCATTGCCGCAAGGCAGGGGTGGGCTGGTTTGCAGAGATTAGCAATGTGGCCCTGCTGTGAGGCAGACTGTAGGAGGAACACAACCACCAGAACCGGGAAGAGACACGCTCCCTCCACGCCTCTCTCCAGTCCAGGTGTGCTTTAGAGAGGATGGAAATAATTCATCCTTCCAAAGTGTCTAAAGGTTCTTCCAGCGAGAAATAGGATGCATAATAAGAGAGGAACCAGGGAGAATGCAACTTCAGCTATATAAAACGTTTTGATGGAGCTGGGGATATGGCCTAGTGGCAAGAGTGCTTGCCTTGTATACATGAGGCCCTGGGTTCAATTCCCCAGCACCACATATACAGAAAATGGCCAGAAGTGGCGCTGTGGCTCAAGTGGCAGAGTGCTAGCCTTGAGCAAAAAGAAGCCAGGGACAGTGCTCAGGCCCTGAGTTCAAGGCTCAGGACTGGCCAAAAAATAAAATAAATAAATAAATAAATAAATAAAACGTTTTGATAATCTAAAATGCTCCAGTAATCTGAAATATGATATGCCTATCTCTCTCCTAGATCTTGCCACCAAGATTCAGCCCTTATACTAGGGCTTGAACTCAGGGCCCCAGCACTGTCCTTGAGCGATTGTGCTCAAGGATAACTCTCTACCACTTGAACCACAACTCCACTTTCAGCTTTTTTTTTTTTTTTTTTTTTTTTTTTTTTTTTTTTTTTTTGGCCAGTCCTGGGCCTTGGACTCAGGGCCTGAGCACTGTCCCTGGCTTCTTCCCGCTCAAGGCTAGCACTCTGCCACTTGAGCCACAGCGCCGCTTCTGGCCGTTTTCTGTATATGTGGTGCTGGGGAATCGAACCTAGGGCCTCGTGTATCCGAGGCAGGCACTCTTGCCACTAGGCTATATCCCCAGCCCCACACTTTCAGCTTTTTAATGGTTAATTGGAGATTAAAAGTTGCACTGATGGGGCTGGGGATATGGCCTAGTGGCGAGAGAGCTTGCCTCGTATACATGAGGCCCTGGGTTCGATTCCCCAGCACTACATATACAGAAAACGGCCAGAAGTGGCGCTGTGGCTCAAGTGGGAGAGTGCTAGCCTTGAGCAAAAAGAAGCCAGGGACAGTGCTCAGACCCTGAGTCCAAGCCCTGGACTGGCCAAAAAAAAAAAAAAAAAAAAAAACCCACCTTCTGCTGTACCATTCGTAAGGAAATGGAAAGACCTGGGGGGAAAAATGATATTATGTCCAATAAGCCAGACCCAGAGAAACAAAGGTTGCACAGTTTCCTTCATTTGTGGTAGATAGAATATACCTATAAACCTATAAGTAAACACATTGGGCCACATGCAAGTGGTTTACAAATGAATTAACTGAAGCATAATAGACTCTACAGAGAGCTCTGATAGTATACAGTAATCGTTTAGAAAGACTGGGTCAAAGCCCAACAAATTTGACACCAGGAAATGGGCAATGGGTGCATGGGGTGGGGGGGGGCAAGGGAAAGACAAATGAAGGGGGGAAGGAGCTCCGAATGCAGTCAAAAATTCCTTGTATATGCAACAAAATTAAGAAAAGTAAGGGAAGGGATAGGTTGAGGGGACATGACCCTGGTCAAGATGTGTTGTATTCATCAACTGCCTTGTTAAATGGCACCTTTGTATAACTATTTAAAGATAGTTTTAAAAATTAAAACAAAAAAGCCCACATATGCTAGATGAAAATCAGGGACACTTGCCTTCCAGAGGAGCTGGAGAGAAGCCTCATGGTGCACTGGAGAAACAGCACCAAAGCAGCCATCTCTGAGTCACCGCAGCAGCTCATGGAAATGTGTTCTCTCATTTCCTCATGTTCCATTGCTCATGGGCTGTGCATCTGTGATTTATTTTCAGAGCACACTTTGGAATTTGACAGACTTTGATTGCTGGCCTACTACACAACTGAAACCATTTGCCATTTCATAGATGATAAAGCAAGTGACACTTTACACTAAAAGGGCTATAAAAGAAGCCGCCTGTGAAAGAGACAGACAGATGTCAAACCTGCTGACAGCACAGTCAGCAGACTCTCAGAGCCTCTTCCACCAGGCCAGTGTAGAACCCTTAGATTGCGCCAGGCCTTGTTATAGAGTTGAATTCTGTGCACATCCTGCTTAGAGGTGGCACTGGTGATGGGGATTTTGATGCTGGTAGAGTACCTGCATCCTACTGAGACCTAGCTCATGTGTACAGCGAAGGCTGCATGCATCAGGGCAGCTCCAGCTGCTAGTGGGCCCTGTCCAAGACCATGAGTGCCAGCTATTCTAGGACAGAGTGGGAGAACCAGCCCAGGAAAGCACCATGTGCTAATGAGATGCAGTGTAGGGAGGGGCCTGCACTGCATTGCATATCTTCTCTACCTTCTTCCATCATTTAAAGCAGAAGAGCCCAGGCCTGGAAGGGGTCTTCTGTGAGGGCCTTTCTCATCTCAGAGATAGAGACTCACCAGGCTATCTATTTCAGAGGGATAGGTCTCAGGTGACTTTCTCACATTTCTCTGTTTTATTCCTGTTCATAGCATGTATCTCCATTCCATTCTATTCCATTCTATTCTTCCTTTTTGTTATCTCTCGCTGAGTAGGATACAGTAGTCTCAGCCTGGGTTGTTCTTTGAGCTCAGACTGACACCTACTGCATAGCACCCGTTAGTGGTGCTGGAGTGAACATTTCTGATGACACCCTGGGTAAGTTGGCATGAAATGTAGGAGTTAGGCAAAAGAAAGGAGGTAACCCAAGCAAGGGAGGACTGGGAGGTGGGCAGAAAGGAGGTGACACACTGAGGAGAGATGATTGCTCCAACAGTGGCTGGGGCGGAGCTGGGGTGAGGTATGGAATGAGCAGCGAAGCAATTGAGATGAACAGAGGCCAGATTTTATACTTCTGTGTTAGGCTGCAGGATGTGTGTCTTCTTGGACCTCACTAGTGGAGTGTGGTGTGACGGTTGGCTTCAGTCTCTCACTTTACCAGTGTGAAAATCACTTTCATATGTATTTTCTCGTATGACCCTGGAAGCGAGAACTTACCCTCCACAGAAGAAGAGGCTGAGTGCCTAGAGTCATGTATATGAGACACCTAGGATCACTTGTGTGCTGTCAGTATTCTGGTGTCAGAGGGCCAGTTGAAGAAGGCAAGACCGCCTGATACAGCTGTCCATCTAGAATGGCAACCAGGACAGAGCTAAAGATAATGGGGATGGAAGAAGTACCTAGGCCAAAGGTCCCCGGAGGAATATCGGTGACTGATAAGTTAGTGGAGTGAGTTTTTCCTGTTTTGTTTAATGAGCATTGATAGAACACATGGGAGCTCCTCCTGGATTCTGTTAGTTTGCATTTTTAGCTCATTTAATGCTCACAACAACTACCTAAGAAAAATCATTTCACAGACAGAGAAGCTGGTTAGATACACAGGGAGGTTAGATAACCTTGGTGAGGGTCACAAAGTTCTCGGTGGTAGAATGCTGGAGTCCCTGGTCTCCACTGGTCCTTTCTAGCTGACAAATGGTGGTGCTCATGACTAAGACAAGGGCTTGGAGAGGTGGAAGCTTGAAAGAGGAAGTTTGTATCTAGAGCTGTGTAGAGTTAATATGTCTGCGAGATACCCAGGAACCAACATGGGCTCTTCTAAGACAGTTCTGGCCATGTTAAGTGGAATGTGCTACTTGCTAAACGTGGTGAGGAAGACCCCATTCAAGGGACCCATGCCATCAGATCAGGGTCTGTCCTGCACTGCAAGGAAGCTTTGTAATGGGGAAAGATACTAGGCTCCCACACCAAGAAAGCAATTTTCTTAAAACTCTAAATTACTTTTTTTTTTGGGGGGGGGGCAGTCCTGGGCCATGAACTCAGGGCCTGAGCACTGTCCCTGGCTTCTTTTTGCTCAAGGCTAGCACTCTGCCACTTGAGCCACAGCGCCACTTCTGGCCGTTTTCTGTATATGTGGTGCTGTGGAATTGAACCCAGGGCCTCATGTATAGGAGGCAAGCTCTCTTGCCACTAGGCCATATCCCCAGCCCCAAGAACTCTAAATTACTAAGAAACATCAAGGTTGAAGAGAATTCTTGTTAGACTCGGGAATAGAATGCTTGCTGAAGTTGGATTAGGGTGATAACGCATTGAGGTAAGGAATTTTTGCCAAAATATACTAGCTAGCTTCCATGATCCTCACAAAATACCTGAGTTAATGATAAGTATTATGAGTAATATAACTGAATGATAAAGTGAAAAGTATATTTTGGCTCATGCATTCAGATGTTTTAGTCAAAGAATGAACACACCTGTGAACTGGCCTTGGAGTGGTAGATGGCAGGGCACACCCACTCACCAAAGGAGCCAGGAACCAGAAGAAGGAAGAGCTCAAAGTCCCAGGATCCCATTCACTGTGCCCTGGGGCTTCAGGTCCTCCTGTTAGGCCCAGCCTCACGAAGGTTCTACCACCTGCCAGTAAACACCCTTAGAACCGAGTGTTCAATTTCTGTGGGAATCTTTCCCACACTCGGCTCTCCAGGGGCAGAGAGGAATCCAAACAAGAGCAGAGACCTCAGAAGAGGCTCACTGAAGGTTTGGTCCAATGAAATGGGCACCTTGTCATTTTCAGCTTGGAGTCCCAAAGAGGGGGGACTGGTCAAGATGAGACACAAGATGGAAAAGCGCTGAAAAGTGTGTGTTACACTCAGCCAACAGAGCTTGCCCTGCAGCACAGATTACAGCAGCTGCAGTGCCTGAGGGCAGACCTCAGAGACCTCAGACAGGCTGACCTCAGAAAGGAAGCAGAGGTGCAGACCCCAAGTGTGAACAAGGTTGTCTGGCCACAGATGGAGACAGACAACAGGACCTCCAGGGTTAATGAAGGGCTCTGTTTGATTTCTTCCTAAGATGAAAGAGATGTCTGTCATGGTGTTAAATACTAGAAGAAGTAGACATTAGAAGTTGCTGGGTGGGAGAAGGCTAGTGGATGCAAAATCTTCCCACCTCGGAGGGGGGGGGCATGTAGGGGTGGATGTCATTTCCTCTACTGACATGAGAACACGATGGAGGACAGAAATTGGGGCAGGGAAAGAGAACACTTCAGCAACAACATGTAGGCTTCTGACTTGGATTTCCAGATTGGTGGTGATGTTTGTGCTGGTGTTTAGGACATGTTCTAGAAGGAGTGAGTGAAGCCACCTTTGGGGTGCAATCATCTGCTGGTGTCATAGATTTAACCAGCAAAGGAAGTGAAGGTATTTCTGGACGTGCAGATGTAGGGTCACCAGCACCCAGTGTCATTTCCAAAGCTTCCGAAGTAATACAACTGCATGAGGGATGGAGGAGCAGAATGAGAAAAAGTGAGAGTCCAGAATGGAGGCCCTGAAGAGTGACCTACCTGGCAGGTGGAGAAAGAGCACAGAATGCTGGGTAGGAAGCCCAGGGTAGCAAAGGGTTTTGAGAAGGGATCCGTGTGGACGTGTAAACTCCAGCAAAGCAGTTGGATAAAGTAAAGGGGGAAAATGTGTTTTGGATTTAGCCATGAGGAAGTCATTGGCGACCTTGGCAGTCACTGCAGGGAGTCGGGGAAGAGACAGCCAGAATAGAGTGACTTGAGGCTGTGGAATCTGGCAAAGCAGAGCCAGCAAGTGTAGATTGTTCTGGGAAAAAAGAAAAGAAAAGAAAAAAAACCCAAGACATTTTGAATTGTATGGATTTCATCACTCTGCAAGTTTTCTGCCAAAGAATGTTGGGAATGCCAAGAAACAAACAATTGGTGCAGCCCCTCTTTTCCTCATGCGGTGGAGCCTTGGAAGGCTTCTCCCACCTCCCCAGTTCTGTCTCCGGATCTCAGGCAGAGGCTGGTGGTAATGACCTTCTCTCTTTCAGGCCATATCCTGGACCTGAAGACGGGGACGGTCAAGAAAGAAGAGCAGCAGTCGTCCATGCGGATGTGCCTGGGTTCCCGGCGCTCCTTCATCTGCAGGATGAGGTCTGTTGGAGACAGCAGTGCCATGGCTGTGGCTGGTGTGCTCCCTCTGATCTGCCATGCAGAGCCGGGCGGACCTGGCCAAGGTCACAGGGGGAGATTGCATTTCTCTCCAGTGACCTCAGCCTGCTTGGTCCATTGTGCAAGTGTGTCCTTCTTCTTCCCATCTGTTATCCCCCTCTTTTCTGCCCATTCTTCGATCCACACCTGGTTGTTCACAATTCTCCTGACTGTTTCCGTGTCCAGCCTTTCCCATCAGGGCACACCCCTACCTCCTAGTTTCTCCCACCGCCCAATAATGCTGTCAGATTATGTGTCCATCGCTAGGTTAATCCATGGATGAGATCAGAGCCCTCATGATCCACACCCCAAACCCTATGATTAGACGCTGGAGCCAAGCCTTTTAGAGGACATTTGAGCCTTATGGGGAACAGTTCATATATGAACCATAACAACTCAAAAAGTCTTAAAGACTGAGGCTGCATCACTTGACCCCAGAGTGGAGCTCAGCAGGAACTGCACCTGCAGGCAAAGGCACAAGGCCATCGTCTACCTCCCTCTCCTCCCCCTCCTTCTCCTTCTCCTCCTCCTCTTCTTCTTCCTCCCTGGCATGTAACACCCAGCTTCTTCTTGAGCCCCAGTCTACAAGACTAGAAGATTCTGCACTGGTCTTAGTTTAGCCCCAAATCAGCCTTCACTATCTGACCTCTCCTTTCTGTCAAGCTGCCTGACCCCCGCAGGGCTCCAGGAGGCCCAGCACAGTGAGCCACTGGCCAAGGTTAGTTTGATGCGTTTGCTGTGAGGCCTGGGACTGCACTTTGTGTCTCCAGGCAACTACAAGGTTGTCAACAGGAGATGCTTCGCATCTGCTCCTTGACCCCTTGGCTAGATCTGCAGAGCTGGCAGCATTCATAGGGGCCCCTGTTAAAGGAATGGCTCTCCAGGACCTGGGGTTCGCTGTCCTCTGTCCTGCATCTGCCCTCTCTAGGTTGGGGAGTTGGAATTGGTCCAGAAGGCATAGGTGAAACCCCCTTCACCTCCCCTTAAGTCACACAACAGCACATGAGGGTGGAGCCTCACTGCCTGCTTCCTGTTCACCTGGCGGGGGCACACTGGGTCTTGGAGTCATATGGCCAGCACTCTTGCAGGAGCACCATGCCATCAGCCAGCGAAGTCGAGCAGGGTTGTCCTGCAGTGTTTGGTGAATGGCACCAGTGCCTATCCTTGCTCAGAAGCATTCAGTAATGCTCAGGAAATAGAAATTACTCTCTTCTTCCTTCTCTTCCTCCTCCTCATTTTTGAGATAGGCTCTCCCTTTTTGCCTCAGACCAGCCTAGATCTGATCCTCCGATTTACAGTTTCTGTGGTAGCTGGGATGACAGGAATATGCCACTATGCCCAACATTTTCTGTTGAGATGGGATCTTACAATTTGTTTTTTCTTATGCCTGCCTGGAACCGCAGTCCTCTTGACCTCAGCGTCAGTGAGATGTACTACCATGGTCAACTACTGGCTGAAATGGAGCCTTGTGAACTTTATGCCTAGGTTGTCCTTCTAATCTTGGCCCTAAGAGTAGCTAAGACTATAGGCATGAGCCACCACCTCAAGCAGGAATAAATTCTTAATGGCATCATCCAAGCAATTCCCTTGCAAGTTCATTGCTTGGCAGTGTCATGTATACACTTCTGTTATCTGTATAAAATGCCATTATCAATTAATGCCCTGTATCAATTAAATTCACTTAGTCCTCTCTCTGCCCTGGCATTTCTCTAGATGTACTCCAAATTGCTTGTTGAAGTGCCTAGCCCACACTGCCTGATCTGTGGGAAGCAGCCTTCTCTGCTGATAATGCAACTTAATTTCAGCAGGACACTGGACACAGTCCATGGGAAAAGAGCAGAGATCCTGCCAGCATACCTAGGCAACAAAGCCACAGACTGAGCCTACTGTGAAAACCTTTGAAGCTCTGGCAGCTTTCCGAAATCCCAGAGTGAAATGGCACTCTTACCTTTGTTGTGTTGCAAAGTAAGATGCCTCGGCTGGAACTTGCCTTGCAGTTGGAAAATGAAAATTCACTTACCAAGTGGGCATAACTACCAGTGGCCAGAGCCTGGCCACTGTGCAGGCTTTGGATGTTTGCTACCTGGGATGCTGGAAAGGTCATTGAGAAGGTCCTAACAGAGTGGGAGTGCTGCTGCTTCTCCCCTAGCTCCCAGAGAGGGCCTCACGGAAAGGTTTGGTTTTACCCCTCCTTGTGTCTTGCTCCCACTCTCTCCTCTGCCATCAGCAGGCTTGCAGCTGTCTAGATGATTCTAGGATCAACACACACAGGAAGGAAGGGAGAGCTTCCAGAGGTGTGATGCTGAAGCATGAGAAGATGCTACCGTTCATCAACTGGCAGCATCTGTTTTGAGTAGGTGTCTTTGTTCAGGCCTGAAAAGACACTACTACTGTCATCACCCACCCCCTTGTTTCCTGAAAGCCACTGTGTTACTGAAATGGGCTGTAGGACTCTATAGAGCTGGACTTCTCTGCACTCTCTGTGTAGGAGCGATGGGGTAGGCCCTAAAACACTTTGCAAGTGGATTTAAAGTAGATCAACTGATTTTCCCCTGATGCCAATCGAAATTCAAAGGCCTGCAGGCCTGCTCCTTCACTTTGCAGAGTTTTGGCCACAGGTCTCGCCTGAATAGATGCGTAAGCATCCATTAAGGCCCATGAACTTTCTAGCAGCAATGTGTGTGTGTTGTGAACTTACCTGGATCTCTGCTCACTCTAATCTGTCAAATCTTAGGTG
This sequence comes from Perognathus longimembris pacificus, assembly GCF_023159225.1. Taxonomy (NCBI): domain Eukaryota; kingdom Metazoa; phylum Chordata; class Mammalia; order Rodentia; family Heteromyidae; genus Perognathus; species Perognathus longimembris. Next base: position 29,603,000 of record NC_063180.1, read on the forward strand.
TGGAAATGCTCCCTTGGATCACCTGCCCCTTAACAGAATAACCACCATGAGGAAAAGGTTCAGGTCAGCACCCTCCTGATATGTTCGTGGGACTATGCAGGTTGATAGTGTTGGTGTCCTAAACCGGGGAGTGGCCCAACTTAAAGAGGGCTGAGTTTAGGGAGAACCAAGATTGTGCTCCAGGGAGGCAGTGGCTGAGGCAAGAATGTGACATTGACTAGAATGTGCCTATCAATCTACAAGAAAACACTCTGGATGGTAAAAGACCAAATGTTCCCCAGGTCGTGATAAATTATACAGATCTCTAGACATTCACCAAGTGAGGCCAAAGGATGATATTCTTAGGAAGGGATCAAAAAACTCTTTTCCTGTGTGCATAAGAGCATATACAATAATATTTATCAAAATGAACTCTAAGGGTCTGGGAGTATGGTCTAGTGGCAAGAGTGCTTGCCTCGATACATGAAGCCCTAGGTTCCATTCCTCAGCACCACATATATAGACCAGCCTGGCAAAAACAAAACAAACAAACAACAAAACTCTAAGAAATGGAAAACAGGAGGTTTGGGTTTTTTTTTTTCCCCTTTGTTGCTATTTTGGTTTTCCTTATCATTTGTCTTGTTTGTAAGTTTATCTATCTTTGGGAGTGGAAGGGGAAATGGAGGAACAAAGGTTAAACAAATGCTGCAGGGCTGGGAATATGGCCTAGTGGCAGAAGTGCTTGCCTCTTATATATGAAGCCCTGGGTTCAATTCCCCAGCACCACATATATGGAAAATGGCCAGAAGTGGCACTGTGGCTCACGTGGCAGAGTGCTTGCCTTGAGCAAAAAGAAGCCAAGGACCTTGCTCGGGCCCCAAATCCCAAGTCCCAGTGCTAGCAAAAAAGAAAAAGAAATGTAGTCATTACCTGATTATGTAACTGCAAACCCCATGTATATCACCATTACAATAACAATTAATAAAAAATTATATATAAAGAGTATGAGGTTTCATAGAATTTACTTGTGACTTCCAGACCGTGTGGGAGGAGCTGAAACAGGGTGAAGAGAAGTTAAGATTCAAAGTTCTGAGAAAAACAAGGGAGCACACAACCTTCTGAGTAATTAAGATGACAGACATCAGCCTCCGGTGTCTGGCTTCAAGCTGTGTTTCTGGAGGTCCTGTCAAGTCACAGGCCTTGTAGTCGTGCTGTCAACAATGAGGCCAGCATGACCCATGAGGGTGTTCCATGTCCTGAACACACTGTGAGTCCTGCCTTTGCCTTGAAAAGTGATCCTCCACACAGAAGTGACCATCAGGCATGCAGCCATCTCCACGCCCTGGGCGGGCTGTGCATGTGCAGTTGGCCAAGGTGACTGCTCAGCGATACCCAGGACCCATCAGCCAGAACATTCACTGCCTTGTCAGGGCCTCAGTGCTGGTGGATTGGGGATGGAAAGGAACATGGCGTCCTCTTGGTTTCCCTGAGCCTCACCTGCCACTGGCCTGGCATGACAGTGCCTCTGTGGACCACTGGTGAACAGAGATAGGGGAACTGGAGATCTCACTGACCTAGGGGCAAGGACACACACGCTGCAGCCAGCAGGGATGGCAGCAACCTCAGTCCGGATTCCCAGAGCATCAGTTTCCTTGGCTAGGTGTGGGCACAATGGAGCCAGCCATACTCAGCAGCTTCCTCTAGGAGAAGTGGGTGGGAACCACAGAGCCGGTTCTGTAAAGGTCTAGTTCAAGGAGTGAGAGCTGTCACCACAGAGAACACTACGTAGTTTGGGAAGAAGAAAAGGATTTCAGTGTCAATGAAGATGGCCACCTGGAAGCAAAGAATCCCAGCTGGCACTGACTGCTGACCACACTCAGTACACTCAGCTGTCCTTCGGCTGTCTAGTTGCATTTTCCTTCTCCTGGCCCTGGGACTTGAACTCAGGGCCTGGGCACTGTTCCTCTGTTTATGTGCCTAAGGCCAGTGCTCTACCACTACAAGCACTATGCAGAATGTGGTTTCTGGGTGGCTCATTGGAGCTCAGAGTGTCAAGAGCACCTTGCCTGGGCTGACTTTGACACACAGCCTTCTGAGTAGTTAAGATGGCAGACATCAGCCTCCAGTGTCTGGCTTCAAGCTGTCTGTCTCTGGAGGTCCTATCAAGTCACAGGCCTTGTAGTTGTGCTGTCAACAACAAGGCCAGCATGACCCATGAGGGTGTTTCATGTCCTGAACTCACTGTGTGTCGTGCCTTTGCCTTGAAAAGTGATTCTCACCACAGAGGTGACCATCAGGCATGGATCCATCACCACGCCCTGAGCGGGCAGCGAATGTGCAGTTGGCCAAGGTGACTGCTCAGCCACACCCAGGATCCATCATCCAGAACATGCACTGCCTTGTCCTGGCCTCAGTGCCTGGTGGACTGGGGATGGAAAGGAGCAGGGCGTCCTCCTGATTTCCCTGAGCCTCACCTGCCACTGGCCCGGGGCTAGACATGACAGTGCCTCTGTGGGCCACTGGTGAACAGAGATATGGGAACTGGACAGCTCACTGACCTAGGGGCAAGGACACACACGCTGCAGCCAGCAGAGACGGCAGCACCTCAGGCTGGATTCCCAGAGCATCAGTTTCCTTGGCTAGGTGTGGGCTCCTCTAGGGCCCTGATGGCACATGAGCGTTTGTGGTGCTGAGGTAAAGCAGGGAGGACAGGATGTCAACAAGGCTGTAACTGGCAGGTGTCCTGGCCCATGAGAGAATGAAGAGGAGTAGGGATGGTCCCTGGTGTGAAGTGCAGGCCCTTCTGTCTGCCTGCCACCCATGTGCTGGAATAGAAGGATGACCTCTAGTCCTAAAGCCATACCAGTCTTGAGTGTCAGTGTGACTCCAGGAGGGTTGTGTGTGAAGATGTGTACAGACTGTGCAAAGGCAGCTTGCCCACATTTGGGTGTTGTTGGTGTGTAAGCTGTCTTCTGACTTCCTGCAGGTGAGAGGCCATCTCCACACACCAGGCCCTCCCTGTGCATGTGCAAGCAGGAGGCTACCCATCCGTTCCCACACTTGAGCTAGGGAGGAGGGGTGTCCCTATGATCTCTCTTAGGGTCTCTACCTTATAGGACAAGAAAACATCAGGGAAGGCGAGAAAACCACAGCGGGAATGGAGCAGAAGGAGTTGTGTGTATGGAAGGAGGCCTGGATGGCTGGAGACAGGTTGAAGGAGGGTGGACAAGACAAGACTCAGGGCCTGGGAATGGCACTCACTGCCCATGCCGAGCCAGTCTCTCCCCAAAGCGGCATTGACAACCAGACGCACACGGAGCAAGGGCTACCTCCTGGGATCCAGGACCCCTGCAGGCTCCAGCCAGGCCTCGTGCTTCTGGTCTCCAAGAGGAGGTGGCTATGGGCTCCATTGAGACAGACGCTGGGCAGTGGCAGTACCCTGTTGAACTGAGCCTCTATTTTGTGTTGTTTTTCTGTCTGGTGGATGGGCCCTGGGGGCTCTTTAGCCCTGAGGCCTCCCAAACAGCAGCCCACACTATCTCAGATGAGTCCTTGGCGGCATCAGGGATGGGAGGTGGGACAGACAGGAAGGAGAGAGGAAGAAGAGAGACAGAGCCACCCCAAGTCCCAAGTTCTCTGGCCTGGAACTTGGTGGTCATTCCCCCGTCCCATTTCTTAGCAGTCAGGTGTGGAGAGCATACTATGTGGAGGGGAGGGCCCTAGGGGCTTGGGCACCAAGAAGCTCCTGTGAGTGTGTCCTCTAGCTCAGTGGCCACATGCAGAGCCGAGCCACAGGGCTCAATTCTGGGAGTCCTGGAAGGAAACGGGCAGGTCTGTGGCACAAGGGCCTGGTATCTGAGTCTCAGCCATTCCCATCTGCCTAGGATCCCCAAGAATGCCTACAAAGGATTTCAAGCAGCATTTTCTAGATGGCACAGCAGAAGCCTAGGGCTTGCTCAAGTGGCATTTAGATTTTTTTGCTAGTCCTGGGGCTTGAACTCAGGCCTGAGCAGTCCCCAAGCTTCTTTGTGCTCAAGGTTAGCACTCTGCAACTTGATCCACCCGCTTCTTCTCGCCTTTTCTATATATGTGGTGCTGAGAAATCGAACCCAGGGCTTCATGTATACGAGGCAAGCACTCTTGCCACTAGGCTATATTCCCAGCCAACGCCTTTAGTTTGTTTTTTTTTTTAAATCTAATTGTTAGATCAGCAAACTTATTTTCTTTTAAGCCGTTCATGTGAAAGCAGCTTGTTTTTGTTTTGTTTTGGTTGCCAGTCATGGGGCTTGAACTCAGGGCCTGAGCACTGTCCCTGGCTTCATTTTGCTCAAGGCTAGCATTCGACCTCTTGAGCCACAGTGCCACTTCTGGCTTTTTTCTATATATGTGGTGCTGAGGAATTGAAACCAGGGCTTCATGTATATGGGGCAAACACCTTACCACTAGGCCATATTCCCAGCACCACACATTTAGTTTTGTGTGCCGGCTCACCATGAAATTGTTCCCTGCCAAGGGAGAGCATGAGTAACGTGGGCCATTTCCTGTTCTTGGTGAGATGGGGACTTAGGAGCCCCAACATCTGATGACCTGGCAAGAAGTAGCTGGAATGGGATCCCCAGGGATCAGGGCCAAGTGGCTTTGGAGCCTCTGAGAAATACAATGTCACCTCCAGGGTCCCATCTGGGTGGGGAGACACAGTGTGCTTAGGACACCACATGGATTGATCTCCCTGAAGGTGGACACCACTGTCAGGGGCTAGGTTGGGACACTGAGCTGGAGGTGGGCTCACCCTGGCCAGTGGGGGTCTGGGCTAGACCCATCCAAGGCGTGAACAGGGAGGGCCCTCTGCAGAGGTGAGGTCAGAAAGGCTCAACTGATGAGCTGTGGAGCGATGACCTCACAATGGCTCAGAGAATCTAGAGCCCTGGTGCTTCCGGGCACCAACAGTCCATACAAGCCACAGACTGTGCACTTGTATGGATCGTGACTATTGAAAAATGTTTGGTTGTTGTTGGCAAATTCGTCGAGGCTCAGGCCTGAATGAAAGGCGGAGAGGCTGCTTGGCGCGTGTCTGTCCATGCTGGCTGCGCCCTGGCCTCTGCCGTCGCCTCCGGAGATTGTTCCGGAGGACAACACAGGTGACATGGGGCAGGGAAGGGCGGGAAACTGTTGGGCTGACTCACCAGGCTCCCTCATAGGCTCTCCCTGCCGTGTGTGTGTGTGTGTGTGTGTGTGTGTGTGTGTGTGTGTGTGTGTGTTTCTTTTGTGTGGGTTCTTTTCTCTTAAGGTACCTGAGTCAAGTGAGTGGTGATGAGTCTTCTGGTCGTATTATCAATCACACTTGACCTGTCCCTCCATGGTCACCCTCTAGAATGAAGATGGCTTGGCCCCAGGCATGGAGGTGGCCTGTGGGTCCGAATTCTTCAAGGCAGGCACACCGGAGGAGCATGTAGAGCGCTTGGTGCTTGCCCAGTTGACCCAGGACTCCATCTTTATCTATAACTTCTTAGACACCTACAGGATGTTTCAGGACACCCAGGAGGTCCTGGATCTACTTTTCCAAAGGTGAGTGCCAACTGAAATGGGATGGGGTTTCTCAGCTGCACTGGGAGCCTTGGGAATGAGTGTGCCTAGAAACTCACTCTCTGGCAGTTGTCTTTCTCTGGGGAATCGAGCAGGGAAGTCCTTGGAGAGGCCGGGCCTGGCTGGCAGCTTCCATTGTCCCATGTGGGGCTGCGGGCTCTTCCCTTTGACTCTGTTTGAGGCCTCCCACAAAGCAGTGTGTCTCATTAGCAAGAAGGAAAGCAATGTTTGCTGGGCGAAGGGTGTCAACCTAGATGTAGACAGACCAGGCATGTCTAGGCCAGAGGCAAGACACCCAGGAGGTCCTGGATCTACTTTTCCAAAGGTGAGTGCCAACTGGAATGGGATGGGGTTCCTTAGCTGCACTGGGAGCCTTGGGAATGCAGTGTGGTGGGTGGAGTGTGCCTAGAAACTCACTCTCTGGCAGTTGTCTTTCTCTGGGCAATCGAGCAGGACAGTCCTTGGAGAGGCCGGGCCTGGCTGGCAGCTTCCATTGTCCCATGTGGGGCTGCGGGCTCTTCCCTTTGACTGTTTGTTTGAGGCCTCCCACAAAGCAGTGTCTCTCATTAGCAAGAAGGAAAGCGATGCTTGCTGGGTGAAGGGTGTCAACCTAGATGTAGACAGAGCAGGCAGGTCTAGGGCAGAGGCAAGACACCTGGACTCGTCAGTTGATCAGGGCAGGAGCTGCTTGTCCTCATGCAGGGCAGAGATAGCAAGTAGCTCGAATAGTAGGGCCGTGATGCAGGCAATGAGCTAAGAGATGGGAGAAGAGCAGGATGTGCCAGCTGTCCTGGGCTGGCCAGTGATGCTTAAATTCCTCCACAGGTTCAGGACTTTTGATGCCCCCATGGGCTCCTCAGGACAGCCGGCTGCCCTTCCCCACTGCAGCCAGGAGGTCATTCCTCGGGACCAGCTCTGCTAGTGAGTGGAATTTGATTGCCAGGGAAGGCCCATGCCTCCACAGTGCTGACAAATGTGTGTGTGTGTGTGTGTGTGTGTGTGTGTGTGTGTGTGTGTGTGTATTTGGCAGGGTGAGGCTTGGCTAACCGAGGAGCCCTCTGCTCTTGTACTTGTCACCAGAGATTTGGGTTGCGGGCTCCATCTGTGGGAGGAGGAAGACTCTAGGAGCTGGGTACTAGTATAGAATACCAGTGGAGTCTGAGGCTCAGCACAGAGCCCTATGAGAATCCATCCTCAGCACAGCCCATGTCATCCAGGCTTGCCCAGCTCTCCTTAAGGTCCAGCTTAGGTCAAGGGACATGTGTCCTTGGACAGGTCCCCGGACACGCTGTTAGGAGTCTGGATGACACCTCAGGGCCACCCTGAGGCACATCAGCAAGTAGAAGGTGTGGAGTGTGTAGACAGCCCATGTGGGTTGCTGGGGAAGGAGGCAGAGGAGTTTCCAAAGGAGGTGTGCCAGAACCCTGTGTGTGCCAGGCAAGACAGCAAGCCTTTTTGGAGTCTAGCGTATAGAGGCCCAGGGGAGAGAGCAAGTAGGTGGTGCAACTTGCAAAAGAGGACAGAGCTGTTTCCAGCTGTGGGTCTTGCAGCGCTCCTTGCAGCTTGTCTGCAGGCCTGGCCTGGGATGGCTTGGCACTGGTGGCACAGCTCAAAGGTGCTCGTGTTGGCAAATACTGGTCTCTGCCAGGACTTTGAGCAACACAGGGGGGTAAAGAAGACCATGGGAGGTGCTGACCTTTTTTGAGACTCTGCTTGCCACCCATGTGCCTCCAGTGCCATCTCGGGCCTCATAAACACCTGGCTGGATCATCGCCCCCAGGACTTCTTAGAAGCTGCCCAGCATCCGTGCCTCCAGCGCCTCTTGGTTCATCTGCAGCTCCATATGTGTGGCTCCGAGGTGGAGCGCGGTGTCTCCCATCTCCTGGCGCAGTTGGGGATCCAGGAATCCATCCAGGGCGAGTCCATGGGTGCGGAGCCTGCTTCAGAGCTGTGGGTGGATGATTCAGGGCAACCCAGGGAGCAGGCTCCCAATGGAGCCCTGGGACAGGAGCAAGACAAGCATGGGCCCAGCTTGAGCTCTAGGATATGGGGAAGATGCCATGCTGGGAACCCCCAGGGTGGCGGGTGTTGTGGGACTCCTCAAAGACTGGGCTGCAAAACAGTCGTGGAGAAGATCTTGTGTCCTCCTGCAGCTCCAGCAGCAGCCCCACTGGTGACTGTGACCCCGACTCCTGAGCTGGATTGCGCTCCATGTCTGAAGGTGGCCCCCAGCACGCTGGGTGGAGCACCGACGGCTGCCCAAGCGGAGGCCCCTTCAGCCTTGAATCCAGCTTGCAGGCCTCTGGGAGCCCAACCAGCATGTGTGGATGAAGAGCCACGGGCCACGCCGGCTCTGCTGCCACGGCCTGAAGGGGCAGGAGCAGCCCGCGGGGAAACGTCATCATCCCTCACTGGGGCTTCGGAGCTTAGTGGCCAGGGACCAGCGGCGGCCAGTGCTGAGCTCGAGCCCTCCTGCTCCGGGGCTCCTGGGTTGAGTGTAGGAGAAGCAGCAGTGGGTGCTGGGGAGATGCAGCCCTGCTCCAGCTTGTCGCCTGTGCTCGGGGCCCAGCCTGCAGCAGAAGCCATCGCTGAGGCAGAGCCAGCATCCACCTTGGCTCCCCTTCTAGGCGATAGTTCTTCAACCTTCAGTCCTGAGTTGGAGCTGCTTCTGTCCTTCTCTCTGTTGCTCTTTGTCCTGGGAGCTACAGCTGGGCTGCTCTCTGGATTAGTAGTACTAACTCTGCTGCTCTGTGCCATGAGAGCTGTAGGCTCTTGTGTCCCATCGGAGCCAGCTTCCCCCATGGCTCGGGGCCCCGGTGCTGATGGAGCTCCAGCATGGAGTGCTGCCAACAGGGAGCCGTGTGCCAGCTGGGCTCGCGTGCTCTCTTGCAGCCAGCCGACCTTTAGTGCTGAGCTGCCAGTGTTCCTGATCCTGGCCCTGGCGCTGCTTCTCTCCGGAGGACCCGATCGGCTGCTCTCAGCTGTGGGAGTACTCATGCTGCTGCTCCATGCTTTCAGAGCACTCAATTCTTGTGCCAAATCAGAGTCACCTACCAGCTTGGCTCTGGTGCACAGTGCTCAAGGAGCAATGGAAAGTAGCGATGACAAGGAGCCCAGTTTTCCCTTGTCTCCTCGTCTCAGTCTCAAAGAACCAGACTCCAGTGCAGAACTGGAGGTGCTTCTCACCCTAGTTCTGTTGTTCTACCTTCTTGGAGCACCAGCTGTGGTGCTCTTTCTGGTTGGAGTACCGGCCATGGTTCTTGCCGTGGTCGGAGGTACAGCATGTCATGCAGACTTGGAGCCATCGGCCACCTGGGCTCAGGTGAACAGTGTAGATGGAGCTCCAGCCTCCAGGCCTGCCGCAGAGCCACAATCTATCTCGGCTCCAGGATTCAGTGTCGGAGACGCAGCCCCCAGTGCAGAGCTGGACGTGTCTCTGCCCCTGGCTGCGATGGTGTCTCTGGTGCAAACACCAGTTCTGGCATTGTGTGTTGGAGCAGCACTATATATTGTGCTCCTCCTTGTAGGAGCTCCAATTTCCCACACACCGTCATGGAGTGCTCGGATGGGGCCAGATTCCACCATGGTTTCAGATCTCAGGCGTGAGGACACAGCAGCCTCCGGGGACGAGAGGGAATGCCTGAGAAGCTCGACTCCGGTGTTGGGCCTGCTTTCAACAGCAGCAGGCAATGCCTGTGCTCCAGGGCTCGCTCAGGACAGTGCAGCTGCCTGGAGACCTCAGCAGGTGTCCCATAACTGCCTGGCCATGGTGAAGGAGCAGGCTCCCTCCGCTTCTGGCCATTCGCAGCTAAATTGGGCAGCAGCTCCTGCCCAAGAACCTTGCCACCGTCCTGTGGTGGGCAGAGAGACTGGTCCCGGCCAGGAGGTGGCTCCTGCCCTGATTGCAGTTCCCGACGTGATTTCGAAACAGCTCACCAGGATGGATGTGGTGAGGGGTTGGGTTGGGCTGCATGTGGGGGGTTGGGATTCCTGTGCCCTCTGCTGCCCAGGCCCGAGCTTCCTTTCCCTGGAGCCTAAGGATTCTTGCCCCAGCCCCAGCCCCAGCACACCTGGCACCTGTCTGTCTAGGACCATTTGGTTAAGTGCAATCCCTAAAGAGGCGAGCCCTGCTCCCCTGCCAGGAACTGTGTGGAATCAAGCCGTGGAGCAGAAAGAGAGGCAGGCAGCATAGAGCTCAGCCTAAAGTACCAGGCGCAGGTGGTCTCCTCTCTCCCTCAGCAGGCACCTGAAGTGAATGTGATGGGAGCTAAGGCCAGGGATGGGAAAGGGTGCTAGTTTTTGTGGTAGGACTTAGACCAGTGGTTTTGGACACAGACATGTGCTGGCTGGGCCTGGGCGAATGAAGTTTTTCTGGGGTCAGAAAGGCATTTGGGAAGACTGAGCGCACTTGGGCAAGCACGCTGTCTCCTTCCCACCTTAGTTCCCTTGGAGTCCCTGTGGGGCTTGGTGTGCTGGGCAGTCAGCACAGCAGATCCGGAGAATCCCAGGGGCTGGGCTGTCCTACTTCCTGCTCTGAACTCCAGAGCCATGTGTCTTTCTCTGTGTGTGTGTGTGTGTGTGTGTGTGTGTGTCTGAGCGTGCGCGCGTTTGTGTGGGGACAGGGATCCCAGGCCTCGGCGTGGGCACTGTTCTGTGTGACAGAGCCTGGTGACCCTGGCCTTCCTCCACAGGAGCTCTTTGAGAAGGCGGAGCCCGTCCAGTGTATGCTCTACAACTGGTCCCAGAGGTACAACAGGGGCAAGCTGCACCTGGCCCCCAGCATCCGGGCCATCTTGATACACTTTAACAACGTCGTGTCCTTGGTTCCAACCCTCTGTCTTGGGGACCTCAGCATGAGCGCTTCAGTCAGGGCCGGTCTGCGGGAATTTTGTATCCAGGTGGCTGAGGTAGGGGACGGGCTGTCCGGTCTCTGGCCTCTCACTGTCCCTTCCAATCTCTCTTTCCTGTGCTTCTTGGAATTGTGCTCAGGTGCTGTGTGGAGCACAGTCCCACCTTGCTAGGCCCATGCTTGGCAGAGCCAGCCAGTCCCAGGTCACCCCTGGCTGGCTCTTCCCCCTGTCCTGCTCCTCAGCCTGTAGTGTGGGGCCCCAAAAGCTGCCTGGGTGGCCCTAGCTCCCTCCAAGCCCTGCCACTCCAAGCATGTCTCTCTTGTTCAGGGTAAGCAGCGGCGGCAGTGCCAGCAAAAGCTCACACAATCTTCCTCCCCAGGGTTGCTATGTCCTGAGGAACTTTTCCTCACTGCACACCATCACGTCTGCCCTGCAGAGCAGAGCCAACCGGCATCTGCACAGGTCGTGGCAACTGGTCTCCAGGTAGGTTGCTATTCAACCAGGAAATGCCCTGAGGGTAAGCATGGTAGAGAGCACCTTCCCTAAGCTGGGGTCCCAAAGTCCAGGCCATGAAATGTGAATGGCACACTTGCTGCCTTGGCACAGCTTAGGCAGTCCTTGGCAGGCTCAGCCACTGAATACAGGCACACACACACACACATACACACACACAGACTCGTGTAAATCCAGTGACACACAGACACATGGTTATCAGGTTTTCTGTGGTGGCCAAACATCTGTGTCTTGTTGAAATGAAAGCAGCACTGACTAGTGGAAGTGGGATAGCATAGCTTTCTGCCAGGAACAAGAAACTGCTCATGGTCCAAGGGTCTGGGCACTCAGCAAAAGGTTTTGGACACTCTTGTGCTGCTCTGTGGGAGGCCTGCTGCCCATTCAAAATGGAGTCCAACGGCTTCCTCCCACACCTTCCCAACTGTCACCTTCACTCTGTCCCTCCTGCAGGAAGGACTTGCTCACATTCCAAAAGCTGGCTGAGATCACCTCTCCTGAAAACAACTACTCTAACAGTAGAGAGCTGCTACTGAAGGTATGCTATGAGGAGGGGAAGGCAGAGGGCAGAGGTGGAGAGGGTGCTCATGCTGAAGGGGTGTGGCCACATGGTTGCCCTTCTCTTGGGGGGAAAGGCAAGGAAGGATATGACTGACAGGCACTCATGCAGGTCAAGAGCCCTGGAGTCCTAGGAGGCCTTTCTGGTTGGGAGATAGAAGGGAAACATACGGTGGTCCAGGGAAGCAGAGAATCTCCCGGACTGGGGACTGCTTCTACCACCCACATGTTGCCACATGGGCTATAGGCCCCAGAAACATGGCTGCCTTTCCCCACATTAGGCTGGCTTGCGTGCAGGATGCCTCCACTGACTCCTGCCCCTCGTTGTTTTGACACATTGTTCAGAAGAGGCCTGCTCTGCTAGGGGCATTTCAGGGGTGCCTCTTGGCCAAATGCATAAGGGCCCCCTGAGTTGGGGTGCAAACACCCAGAGCAGCCTTGTGCCAGCAGAGGCGCTGTGGGGCTCTCAATGTATCCACAGAGCTGATGCTGCTCATGCTCAGATCCCAGCTGAGAGGTTCCCAGCCCACAGCAGAGGCTGTGCACAGCCCAAGGCCTTGACAAACAGGGCTGGCCAAGCACTGCTAACTCTTGCCTCTCAACCTAACTCCAATTCTGACAAGAGGATATGGGAGGATTGGTGTTCCAAGCTAGCCTGGCATGGAAAACTGGGAGGTGTTCCCCCAAAAGGGGAAATGGAGCTGTGGCTCAGGTGGTAGCCCAGCCACTAGGAGCTTCAACCTTCAAAGGACACCCAGACCCTGAAGTCTCGCAGTGGCAGTGAAAACAAATTAGGAAAACAAGCCCCCAAAGATACAGGTGAGAAAGGAACCAAGTCCTGGTTCTTCTTTCCTGACTTTCCGGAGCTCTTCCCATTCAAGAACAGCAGAAGGCTCATCCCCTCCCATGCTGGACACACTCATGTGCACAAGTAGGTCCCGGGATGTTCCTGTCCCAGCTGCGCTGCACACAGGTAGAGAGAGCTTCTTGCCATAGCCCATGGGCCTGGGCTGCGGAGACAGGGAAAGATATTGCAGGATTCAGGAACCCCATCCTACTCAGCCGAGGAGAGCCAGGACGTTGGGGTCAGGAAGGATTCTGGAACGCCATGGCACTCTCCCTTTGTGCCCACCTCACAGGAGGACCCTGACCCGCAGAGAAATGCTAGCTGAGTGGACTCTACTCAGAAGCTCATGGGCCCCTTCCCTACAGGCCTTGAGGCCACAGGACAGCCCAACAGCCTTCTGTATCCTTCAGTTTTCTACTGGAAAATAGGAAGGGCTACACAGCTCCCAAGGCTAACCACCCAGGTTGGCTTGTGTGCTGCCCCCCAAAGGAGAAAGCAGTGAACCCTGTAGAGTTCTGAGGAGGCACTGGCCACCCCCCATGCCAGGCAGGTCAGCACCCATGGAAGCTGGCAGCAGACGACCCTGTCTAGTCTTCAGTGCCAGGAGGCGAACTGTGCAGTTGAGGAAGCAAGTAGAGGAAGCCCGGTGTCCAGGGGAGATGCCCAGCAGTGAATGCTGGGGCCAAGCCTGAGCTAGAATTGGTCAGCTTGGCCGTAAAAAGTTTGGCCCTGCACAGCAGCCAAATGCATAGCACGAGGAACACACTGGCACTAGGAGGGTGCACAAGACAGAGCCCTCACTCACAACATGCTTGATCCTGGCAGGAGGCCTTCATGTTGGCTGCCAAGGAGAAGCTGCTCAAACGACGTTCGACGGAATCTCAAAAGATGGTGAGTGACTGAGACCTCGGCCAGGATGCCTCACTGAGAAAACGCTAGCCTTAACTAGCTCACGCCCTTGGAGCCTTGGAGCTCATGCCCGAATGCGGCAAGCAGAAGGGAGGATCACACTGTGGGAGATTGGAGCCCTGATCAGTGAGCTGTCAGATGGGAAGGAGGAAGCAGAGCCAGCAAAGCCAGGGCTTGGCAGAGTCTAGAGGGTGGCTGGTTGGCAGAGGTGGGCTACTACCCTTTGGGCTCTGCCCAAAACAGCCTAGAGCTGGACCTGTACTGTTTGGAGTTGCAAGCAGCAGGGAGGGGCTGTGGACAGAGGGCTCACAGGTTCTCCAGGACCCTGTGCTGTGGGAGGCCCTGTGCAGATGCAGGCTGGCTGAGAAGTCCGCTGGGATTGGGGAGGGGTGGGCCCTGGGTGCTGACCATCACTCTGCCAATCCTACAGGTGATGAGCAATGGCATTATTCCCTATCTGAGAATCATCCTGAAAGACTTTATCCTGATTCAGGTGGACTACGAGAACATCCAGGATGTGAGTAGCCAGGACCTAGCTGGCCGCTTGGAGCTGGCGTCCTGAGTCTGGCACTGCTGGTGGTCTCACGGCCATCCACTGAGCTTAGTGCAATGTCCCTGGGAGCAGGTGCCACCCACAGCCGCCTGACCCCTGTGCTGTGGACACAGAGCCCAGCTGGGACTTCAAGTCCCATAAGGGAGGATCTGGGGCCCAACCAGGAAGCAGATTTTCTAAGACAAACAACCTGTGGCCCAAGCCAGGCCTTTTCCCCTGAAGCCACAATGTCACTCCTAGCACAGAAGGGTCAGTCCTCACACTGTCTGCACCTGACTGCACGCTGGGTCCCCAGCCCTGCCCTGTGCAAGTTGGTCCTCTTTCTGTGCATGCACATGGGATCCCATGGCTAGAGGAGGCCCTGCTCAGAGGTCCTAAGGGCAGAAGGACCCCATTCTAACTGCAATGCCCTCTGCCTTGTAGGTGGCGAGAAGGAAAGTGAAGAAATTGAACAAGGTGATCAAGGTGGCTGCCCAGAGAGAACCAGCAGGGTGGTGCAGTCAGGCCTGCCCCTCTGCTCTTTCCTCCTGCGGACAATGTCAGGATAGAGAAGTCCTACCCCAGGGAGGGTGGGTTGTGAGGTGGCACCCAGGAGATTCCCCGCTGGCAGGATGGAGTGTGAGGACATGGCTGTGAGGTCCCCAGCAGCCTTGGGAGGCTCAGTGGAGGTTGGGTGGCTAGAGCAGCAGAGGAGCTGGGACCCTTCCAAGACAGCCTCGCCCAGCCCTGGCCAGCCCAGCCCTGTCACTGCCCTTGTGCTGTCCATGGCCAGGAAAACGAGATCATCAAGCAGATGAAAGAGCAGCAACACAGTTGCAGCTTTTATAATATTCGAGTGGACCACCATTTTACTGAGTGGTTCAGGGGCCTGGAGCGGCTCAGCAAGGATGCCAGGTAGGTTGCCACTCTCTGGGGCAGGGAGAGGGGCCGTCCCTAGGAGGGAGTCCAGAGGGATGGAGTTGTGTACCTGAGTGAGGGGGATGGGACTGACACTCTGGAGGGCCTAATGGCAGGTGGGCCACCAAGCTCCAAGCCCAGGCCAATTCTGGCAGGGAGCTGTACACAGCACTTGGTCTCCTCACTGGCTCATTTGTCTTAGCTATGAGCTGTCCTGTGCCCTGGAGCCCTGCAGGCCGACTCGCTGTCCAAGCAAGAAGCGCTCAAGTGTTGGCAAGTCTAGGAAGAAGTAAGTGGATGAGCCCTGGCAGTCAGGGGCCAGGGCAGATGGGGGGGGGGGGCGCTGGGCAACCCGCTGGCCCCACAGGCTGGGCTGGGGTTGAGTTTCCCCAGCTAATAGCAGCCCTGTTGCTGGGCTCAGAGGCTCAGCTCTCTGGGCCTCACTGTCTTCCCCTACCAAGTCTCTGAGATCCATCCCTGAGAAGGGGTCAGATTAAGGAAAGCAGTGATTGCCAAGAGACTGGACTGGGGGCTGGGGATATAGCCTAGTGGCAAGAGTACCTGCCTCGGATACACGAGGCCCTAGGTTCGATTCCCCAGCACCACATATACAGAAAACGGCCAGAAGCGGCGCTGTGGCTCAAGTGGCAGAGTGCTAGCCTTGAGCAGGAAGAAGCCAGGGACAGTGCTCAGGCCCTGAGTCCAAGGCCCAGGACTGGCCAAAAAAAAAAAAAAAAAAGAGAGAGACTGGACTGGAGCCACGTGCTAGCAGGGTACTGGGAGTGGGAGCTTGGACTGTGCTTGGGGCTTGCACTCCAAGAACCTCTCTAGTGCCACCATTCACACAACACTGCCTTCCCTTGCAGTGGCGGCTCCCAGCCAATCCAAAAGACCTTTCCCCAGAGGACAAAGAAGCATAAAGTGCGCTTCAGTCTGCCTCCCACGTAGAGAAAGGGCCAAAACCTTTACTATCATCTTGGTCTGGCTGGACCAGGGCTAATCACCACAAACCTACAGTGGCCCAGGCCACACCGCCCCTACATTCACCTCCAATTCTGAAACCCTCTCAATCCTTCATCCACAATCCTATTTTAAGTGAAATATGGCAGCCTTGCCTATTAGAATGTTACAAAACAAAAAACACAAAAATCAAAAAAAGAAAAAAACAAAAAGAAAAAATCAAAAAAACTCAAAAACCAAAAAAGAAAAAAAAAAACCACAACAGAAACAAAACAAAACAAAACCCCAACTCTGCTGGCAGGAGGCAACTCTTTGTAGGAAGGTCACTGGAGCACTTCCTGGAGGGAGATAGGATCAGCTTCTTGGAAGAGTCATGGAGTCACAGTGTGTTGGGCTTCCTCTAGCCCTGCTGACATATCTGATGTGGTTCCCTGTATCACAGAGCTGTTACAAAGCACTCTGTGCTAGTGGTGTGAGCAAATGTCTCATTCAGGAGCTATGCCAGGGCGGGCCTGGACAAGGAAATTGTTCCTGCTCTAAAGAGTGTACGCTGTGCCTTGGGGCACTTTGGGACAAGTGCTGGGGTTGTGTTGGTATGTGTCATCCTCAGAAGTAAAGTGACACTCCTCCCACTTCAAGAGCACAGTAGAAGAACTGTATGAGCCTATCCCCTCTCTCTTCTGTGCTCTCACAGAAGGACACACCCAGTTGAATTGAAACATTGTTTCCTTCCCTAGTGCAGAAGAACTTTCAGAACATGAGAACCTGGTTTCTGTTTTAGAAACTGTGAACCAGCCTCATCACCCAAATGTGTTTGTTCCTAAAAATAATGTCCATGGCCCCTTATTCCGGTAACAAAGAGCACCTGTTTACCGTGGTCTAGTTTGATGACCGCATGTCCATACCTCAGTGTAAAATATCCTGTGAGTCCATGGGAGCATCCAAGTACCGCTGGTTTCATAATGCCTGCTGTTAGTGCATCGGTCCTGAATGCTTGGACTACAGAAGTAAGACCGTTAAGTGTATGGACTTTATGTTTCAAAGAAGAAAAATGTAAATAGAAAGCATCTTAGAAAGACATTTGTACGCATGAGAGTTCCTCAGAGAATCGACCTGTGGCATCAGAGTGCCAACAGGTTATGAAGATGTCAAGAATCTGGATTGCATTACCTTTAAGGTATGGTATATCCAGGGATGTCTTCAGTTACACAGTTATAACTGCTCTTGTTCTTTTTTTTTTTTTTTTTTTTTGGCCAGTCCTGGGGCTTGGACTCAGGGCCTGAGCACTGTCCCTGGCTTCTTTTTACTCAAGGCTAGCACTCTGCCACTTGAGCCACAGTGCCACTTCTGGCCATTTTCTGTATATGTGGTGCTGGGGAATTGAACCCAGGGCCTCATGTATACAAGGCAAGCACTCTTGCCACTAGGCCATATCCCCAGGCCCGCTCTTGTTCTTTATTCCCCACCAGTAACATAGCTTTACCTTTGGACACTTGTATAACTTTGGTCATAAAGGCAACAGGTACACAGCGAATTCCTAAAAGATCTGAGTTTGTAACATGAAGCCTGATGATCTTTTCTTTGGTATTGAAAAGCTTTCTGTCTTCAAAATTATACCATTAAACTGTTAACATGAGCAATGATTTCCTGACCTGCTACTGAATGTCATTCTTCATTGTTGCCTGGTAGTGTTTATGTACTCTGTAAGTATAGTACATATTCAAATATATTACCGTAACAGCTCACATAAAAAATTACCCTAGGAAATTTAAGTTAAACATCTTTACTTTGGTTTTAGAAAGCAAAAGCTTATTATATTTATAATTAAAAAATATGTAGTAGAATCTATCCCGTACTACATATGCTGACAGTGCTTTAGTGAAAATTTGTCATCCGCTTCCATTCCCTTCCTGAAGTGTGGATATAGATAATAGTCATCCCTATGAATTTCAAGGTACCTACGCCTTTTTTTATACTTTATTTGTTAATTAAACAAAATTTTTTGACAAGGTGTTGTGCACAGGTGTACATTTACCTAGTAGGGCAGTGTGTACATTTCTTGTGAATCTTACACCCTGTTTTTCTTTCCCTTCCCTAGGTCAGGTAGACATATATATATAATACACAGTGTACCAAGAACATATACAGTAGCCATGTGGCCTACGCCAAAGAAAATTCGCCAGGGGTTTAAATGTAATGTTGACAGTAGACAATATGTCAACAATAGTCTTATATGAATGTACATACATAGCTTTTGAGCTCCGTGATCCACTGAGAGGTCTATTTTGACCTTTATATTTTGAGTAGTTGTTGGTTTTGGATACATAGTGTAGGGTCGCTGACCTACACCTGTGGGAAATACCATTTGACAAGAAGTTTTGGTTTCACAGACCTGGTCTCTACTGTCTCCCCCTTCCCCCTCCTTAATAGTCATATATCAAGGAGATCATGCCCCTTTGTTTTCTGTGTTCTAGGCTTGTCTCGCTCTACATTATTTGTTCAAATTCTGACTATTTTCCTGCGAATACCAATATTTCATCATTCCTGATTGCTATGTAATATTCCATTGTGTATAGGTACCATATTTTTTGGATCCATTCATCTGTGGAGGGGCATCTGGGTTGTTTCCATATTTTGGCTATTGTGAGTTGTGCAGCGATAAACATGGAAGTGCAGATGTCTTTTTGATATCTTGGGACCTGTTGTTCAGGATAGATGCCTAGGAGTGGTATGGCTGGGTCATAGGGTAGGTCTATGTTGAGCTTTTTGAGAAACCTCCATACTGTTCTCCAAAGTGGTTGTACTAATTTGCACTCCCACCAACAATGAAGAAGGGTTCCTCTTTCCCCGCACCCCCTCCAGCATTTGTTGTTGCCTGAGTTCAGAGTATAGGCCATTCTAACTGGAGTGAGGTGGTATCTCAGGGTTGTTTTTATTTGCATTTCCTTTCCTGCCAGGAATGTTGAACATTTCCTCATATGTTTCTTTGCCATTTTTATCTCTTCTCTTGTGAAGTCTCTCTTTAGCTCCTTTGCCCATTTCCTAATTGGTTTACTGGGCTTGGAGGGGCTTAGATTTTTGAGTTCTCTGTAGATGACAGATATTAGGCCTTTGTCTTTTGCTGTGCTGGTAAAGATCCATTCCCATATGGGTGGCTATGTCCTAATTAGCTGTGCAGAACCTTTTTATTTTCTAGTAGTCCCATTTGTTGAGTCTCTCCCCTAACTGTTGTGCCCCTGGAACTCTCTATTCAGGAAGTCCCTTCCTGTGCCTATAAGTTCTAGCGTCTTTCCTACTCTGTCCTTCAGTAGTTTCAAGGATTCAGGTCTGATGTTGAGGTCCTTGATCCATTTTGAGTTGATCTTGGTGCATAGTGATAGGCTAGGGTCCACCTTGAGTTTTCTGCATATGGCTGCCCAGTTTTCCCAGCACCAGTAGTTGAAGAGGCTCTGTTTATTCCATTGTTTGTCTTTAGCTCCTTTGTCGAATATCAGCTAACTGTAAGAGTGCGGTTTTATTTCTGGATCTTCAATTCTAATCCATTGTTATTCAGGTCTGTTTTTATACCAATACCGGCTGTTTTTGTTATGATGGCTCTTATAATAGAGCTTGAAGTCTGGTATTGTGATACCTCCTGCATTGCTTTTTTTTTTTTTTTTTGCCTAGAATTGCTTTGGCTATTCTAGGTCTTTTGCTGTTCCATATGAATTGATGCGTTGCTTTCTCTATTTCAGTGAAGAATGTAGCTGGGATTTTGATGGGGATTGCATTGAATTTGTATAACAATTTGGGCAACATGGTCATTTTTCACTATATTGATTCTGCCTACCTATGAGCATGGGAGGTCTTTCCATCTCTTTTTGTCTTCTTTGATTTCCCTTTTTAGATCTTTGTAGTTCTCATTAAATAGGTCCGTCACGTCTTTGGTTAGGTTGATCTCTGGGTAATTTATTCTTTTTTTGGCTACTGTAAAAGGAATTATTTCCATAATTTCCTTTTCTGCTTGTATATTGCTGGTGTTCAGAAAAGCTGCTGACTTTTGTGGATTGATTTTGTAGCCTGCTACTTTGCCAAAATGGCTTATTAGGTGTAGGGACTGAGTTTTTTGGGTCCTTCAGATATAAGATGATGTCATCTACGAATAGGGATAGCTTGATTTCTTCCTTGCCTATGTGGATCCCTTTGATGTCCTCCTCTTATTGCTATGGCTAGGGACTCGAGCACTATATTGAAAAGAAGTGGGGAGAGTGGGCATCCTTGTCTTGTTCCTGAGTTTAGGGGGAATGATTTTAGTTTCTCCCCATTTAATACGATGTTAGCAGTTGGTCTGTTGTATATGGCTTTTATTGTTTTGAGGAATGTTCCATCTATTCCTGTTTTCTCCAGAGCTTTTAATAAGTACGGATGTTGTATTTTGTCAAAGGCTTTTTGGGCATCGACTGAGATAACAATGTGATTCTTGATTTTAGTTCTGTTGATGTGGTGGATTACATTGATTGATTTACGGTTGTTGAACCATACTTGTGACTGTGGGATGAAGCCTACTTGGTCATAGTGTATAATTTTCTTGATCAATTTCTGGATCCTGTTAGCTAATATTTTATTGAGGAGCTTTGCGTCTGTGTTCATTAGTGATATTGGTCTGTAGTTCTCTTTTTTGTTGGGTCTTTTCCTGGTTTGGGGATGAGTATAATATTAGCTTCATAGAATGAGTTT
Organism: Perognathus longimembris pacificus; assembly: GCF_023159225.1. Classification (NCBI taxonomy): domain Eukaryota; kingdom Metazoa; phylum Chordata; class Mammalia; order Rodentia; family Heteromyidae; genus Perognathus; species Perognathus longimembris. Next base: position 29,623,362 of record NC_063180.1, read on the forward strand.
GGGATTTCTCCCTCTGTTTCTGTTTCACAGAAGAGTTTGAGGAGTATTGGTATTAGCGTCTCACTATAGATTTTGTTGGTGAATCTGTCTGGGCCTGGGCTTTTCTTTGTTGGGAGGTTCTTGATTACCCCCTGTATCTTGCTGTACTTTATTGGTTTATTTAATTGATTTTTTTCTTCTTGGTTCAGTTTGGGCAGTTTATACTTCTCTAAAAATTGATCCATTTCTGTAAAATTATTGGTTTTTAGTGCAGTCTGGAATAAACAGGGAAAATGCCCAGATATACTAAGAAATATTATCTTTTGGGTGAACTGGTTTAGAAACAATTTAGTTGGAACAATGGGGCATATTTATGAGGATTAAGAAGCAAACACAAGGGGCTGGGGAGATGGCCTAGTGGCAAGAGTGCTTGCCTTGTATACATGAGGCCCTGGGTTCGATTCCCCAGCACCACATATACGAAAATGGCCAGAAGTGGCGCTGTTGCTCAAGTGGCAGAGTGCTAGCCTTAAGCAAAAAGAAGCCAGGGATAGTGCTCAGGCCCTGAGTTCAAGGCCCAGGACTGGCCAAAAAAAAAGAAGCAAACACAAAAAAAATCCAGCTGTATATCCTGTCCTGCTTTTTCTATTTGAGCCAGAACAATACTGGGAGGCCTTCTATATGGGCCAGTGTCTGGGGACCTTGCAAGTGGGAAACACAGAGAACATCTTGCTTATGTAATTTGCCAGTCTACCTTGAGCTTACACATACATATTGTTTATTTGTTTCCTTAATTAATGTATGCAGACATTTCCTTTGTATGTTGACTTTTATTATTATTATTTCCATTTTGAATCTCTGGAAAAAGGCCTGAGGCCTCAGACCTTGTCTGAGGTAATACATATTTCTAAAAAGGCAAAGTCAACATTTTGATTTGCAAATTAACTCTCACAAGATACTTCTTTAATACTTAACATTTAAATTCATATTATTGGGAGAGCTCTTTTAGATTTACTTACATGTAGATTATTATCATCTTCATTTCAATGTATAGGTTAGTTACTTCTTTTCTAAAACTTGATGGCATTCACAGTTGCTCAGAATCCTTTTTCAACTCAGAATTTGTGGCCATAGCCTCTAGACCATCAGTATGGAAGACTGGCCTACAGAAATATCTCAGTGGTACTATGCTTGCTTAGCTTGCCCTAGGCCCTATGTTCAATCCACAATCCACAAGAAGACAGACATAGAAACAAAATAGAATATATGTATATATGATATATATATATACATATATATTTTTTTTTCTTTTGGTCTTGGAGCTTGAACTTTGGGACTTGGGCACTGCCCCAGAGCTCTTCAGCTCAAGGCTAGAGCTGTACCACTTGAGCCACAGTTCCACTTCTGGTTTTCTGGTGGTTAATTGGAGATGAGAGTCTCACAGACTTTCTTGCCTAGGCTGGCTTTGAACCGTGATCCTCAGATCTCAGCCTCCTAAGTAGCTAGGATTATAGGCATGAGCCACCAGCACCCAGCTTGATGTGGCATTTCTCACAAGAATGTCTTGCAGTCCTGCAGGTCTTCATGCTAAACTTTCCTGATCTTACTAGAAAGATTATCAAAACACTTTTTGTCTCAGTTATGCATGCAAAGAAGATAACAATTCTGCCAATGTGATATGAATGACTCTAAACCTACTCCCGACTCCAAGCTTCACAACCAAAAAGCCATAGAATACTGTAATAGCACTTTACTTCTAGATTGTTTTAGGAAGTGTCTTCAAGTAGTCACAGTTAAAGATGATCATTGACACCAGTAATGAGTTTGACATACTACCTCCTAGTGGCAAAACCATGGTCACAGCCAGTGTGGCTGTAGGCCAAGAGAGACGATCCAATGGGCTGGGCCTTTTATATTGTCAAATTCAGAAACAAGTCACTACTGTACAACTCTTAGAATGCCCAAAATCTAAAATGCTAAAGAAAATGCAGAGTGATATGGAGAAACCAGGTGTTCTATACTGATTGGTTCTGAGAACCGAAGTAGTGAGAGAAGCAGTGTGGCCCCTTGTAAGGCAGCTGGGCAGCTTGGAACAAACTAAACCTACCTCTAGCATATGACGTTCAATATGGCATTGGTCTAAAGAAGTGTGTGATCTCCTGTGCACAAAAACTACACACAAATATTTATAGCAGTGTTATTCATAACTGCTCAAAGCTGGAAGCAACTAAAAACTATTGTCATTAAAAGACATGTAAGAAAATTAAATGAATATTACTAAGTTTTAACAAGGTGGGGGAGGTGGGAAATCAGTGGGTTTTAAATTATTTTTTGGAATGGTTTTTAATCAAATGTTTGTATTTTAAAGAGTTGAAACGACTGTCCAGAAGCGTCCAGCTGCGAGCGCCGACTCTCCACTCCGCCGCCGTCCGCACCGACACTCAGCTCACCTCACCATGGACGATGACATTGCTGTGCTCGTTGTGGACAATGGCTCCGGCATGTGCAAAGCCGGCTTCGCCGGTGACAATGCCCCCCGGGCGGTCTTTCCCTCCATCGTAGGATGCCCAAGGCACCAGGGCGTGATGGTGGGCATGGGTCAGAAGGATTCCTACGTGGGTGATGAAGCCCAGAGCAAGAGAGGCATCCTGACCCTGAAGTACCCCATCCAGCATGGCATTGTCACCAACTGGGACGATATGGAGAAGATCTGGCACCATACTTTCTACAACGAGCTGCGTGTGGCCCCCGAGGAGCACCCCGTGTTGCTGACCGAGGCCCCCCTGAACCCCAAGGCCAATCGTGAGAAGATGACCCAGATCATGTTCGAGACCTTCAACACCCCAGCCATGTACGTGGCCATCCAGGCTGTGCTGTCCCTGTATGCCTCTGGCCATACCACTGGCAGTGTCATGGACTCCGGTGATGGGGTCACCCACACAGTGCCCATCTACGAGGGGTATGCCCTCCCCCATGCCACCCTGCGTCTGGACCTGGCTGGCTGGCACCTGACAGACTACCTCAAGAAGATCCTGACCGAGAGAGGCTACAGTTTTACCACCACAGCCGAGCGGGAAATAGTGCGTGACATCAAGGAGAAGCTGTGCTATGTTGCTCTGGATTTCGAGCAGGAGATGGCCACTGCTGCCTCCTCCTCCTCCCTGGAGAAGAGCTATGAGCTTCCTGATGGGCAGGTGATCACCATTGGCAACGAGCGCTTCCGTTGCCCTGAGGCTCTTTTCCAGCCCTCCTTCCTGGGCATGGAATCCTGTGGCATCCACGAAACTACCTTCAACTCCATCATGAAGTGTGATGTGGACATCCGCAAGGATCTGTATGCCAACACAATGCTCTCTGGTGGCACCACCATGTACCCTGGCATCGCAGACAGGATGCAGAAGGAGATCACAGCCCTGGCACCCAGCACGATGAAGATCAAGATCATTGCTCCTCCTGAGCGCAAGTACTCCGTGTGGATTGGTGGCTCCATCCTGGCCTCCCTGTCCACCTTCCAGCAGATGTGGATTAGCAAGCAGGAATACGATGAGTCCGGCCCCTCCATCGTGCACCACAAGTGCTTCTAGGCTGACTCTTACCTAGCTGCGATACACCCTTTCTTGACAAAAAAAATACCTAACTTTGCGCAGAAAACGAGATGAGATTGGCATGGCTTCATTTTTAAAAATTTTTTTTGTTTCTTTTGGCGCTTTTGACTCAGGATTTAAAAACTGGAACGGTGAAGGTGGCAGCAGGAGCAGGAGCAAGCAAACTCAAAGTTCTACAATGCGGCCAGGACTTTGACTGTACATTGTCTTTTTTTTTTAATAGTCATTCCAAATATTGTGAGATTGCATTGTTACAGGAAGTCCCTCGCTCTCCCAAAAAGCCACCCCAGCCTCCTTCCTGGGAAGGAGGGTGATCTGTCAGCCCTCCCTCTCCCAGTCCATTCAGGGGAGAGAACATTGCTTTCATGTACATGGTGTAATGCGATATTTTTTTAATCATCTTAATGCTTTTTTAAATTTTGTTTTCTTTTGAATGGTCAGCCATGGTGACCCTCCCTTTTTGTCCCCCCCCCCCACATGAGATGTATGAACGAAGGGAGTTGGTTGAGGTGTGAAAGTGGGCAGGACTCCCCCTGTACACTGACTTGAGCCCAGTTCAATAAAAGTGCACATCTTGAATACAAAAAATAAAAAAAAAGTTGAAACATTTTTAGTCTTATAATAGAGTCATAAAAAATAGTAGAAATAACAATTCCTTCAACTCCAAATATTAACATTTTGCTGCATTTTATCTCTCTGTATGTATCTGCACTGCATTTTTTTCTGATTCAGAATAATTGAAGGCACTATACTCTTTTCTGCTAAACACATCAGAGCTCCATCTTATATAGTAACCACATTATGATTAAGTCAAGACATTATCATTGATATAATGACCTAAGTACAAACCATATTCATTTGTTTCCAATTATCTCATAAATGAGTTTTATTTGAAAAGAGAATAAAGAATTCTGGTTCAGGGCACAATCAAGGATCACACTTGCATTAACTGCCATGACTCTCTGCCTTTGTAATCCTTTTTCAAATAAAGACTGTCTCTACTTAAAAAAATATGGATCTTAGTTTTAGGGCAATTTTAGGTTCAGAGGATAGCTGAGTGAGAAGTACAGAGAGCTTTCATACATCCCTGGACAGCTTCTCCCAGTACCAACTACATCAGAAACATACGCTGAGTACAACTGATGACCCAACATTGATACATTATCATGCTGAGACCACAGTTTACATTAGAGTCCACTCTTGTCCATTTGATAGGTTGTTCAACTGTATGACACTGATCTATCATTATATGCCAGACAGAATATTTTCACTATCCTAAAATCATCTGTTCTCAACTTATTCCTCACTGGGTCCCCACATTTTCTTGACCATATCTGATCATTTTACTCTCTCCATAGCTTTGCCTTTTTTTTTTTTTTTTTTTTTTTGGCCAGTCCTGGGGCTTGGACTCAGGGCCTGAGCACTGTCCCTGGCTTCTTCTTGCTCAAGGCTAGCACTCTGCCACTTGAGCCACAGCGCCACTTCTGGCCATTTTCTGTATATGTGGTGCTGGGGAATCGAACCCAGGGCCTCATGTATATGAGGCAAGCACTCTTGCCACTAGGCCATATCCCCAGCCCCATAGCTTTGCCTTTTTAAAAAATGCCTATTTGGGGGACCACACAGTGGGTAGATGTTTTAGATTAACTTTTAAAAAAATTAGTAATATGCATTTATTTTTTTCTCTTGTCTTTTCATGACTTAACAGTTCTGCACAATAACAGCAATAGTTATATTAGACCATTAGCTTAGAGGATTAAGGGTGTCATACCAGGTGTGGTACCACAAGCCTATAATCTCAGCACTTGAGAGGCAGAGGCAATGTGGATCAAAGATTCAAGGGCAGCCTAGGCTACATAGGGAGACTGTTTCAAAAACATAACAGAGCACCAACCCTGGGTCATTTCTAGGGGCTTTGCACTCACACTGTGCTAGGTCTCACCTTGAAAATTAACAGCTTCCTTTGACATTTAAGAGTTCTAGGTTGTTTAGAGGTTGAAATTCCTAAGCCTGTTAACTGGTCACAGTCTACCAACTCTCATAATTAGCACAAGACCACTGTATTGTGTAAGTGCCATTCTGTATTCAACAATGACTAACTGATCCATTTCAGACTGTTTACTTAAGAAGAGGGGTGCATTCATCCACAATCAATGCTTCTGGGCATTTAGCATATTGGGTACCAAGAAAGTGAGATGCAACAGGAATGGATGTGAATGAAGGCACAACCCATTCCTCTGTTCCTTCTCACTGCTCCCCACCCCATCCCTGACACCAATCCCGGCACTGTGGTGACTCTTAACTAAGTCTTATCTGGTCATTGAGCTTCATGACCTTGAAAGGTCATTTCTTTACCCTGAGCTTGGGAACTCTGAATTGGATGATAACAAAGGTCCTTTCTAACTCAGAGGTTCAGTGATTGGGGTAAGACAAAATGTCGCCTTCCTTGTGAATTTCAAACATAATGATTCTTTACCCCAAATCTCAGCAAGGGACAGATGCCAGACTATGAGAAGTGTCCCAATTTCTAGAAGTTACCTGCATGCTAGATCAAAGATATGTGTAGAGTACCAGTCAGAAAAATGGACAGGCAATACAACTCATCAGCAGACATGCAGGGCTAAATATTTGTGTCCAATGAAAGTCGTGTTCAATAATTTTTTTTTTAGAACGTTAAAAGTGTATTTGGAGACAGCATGAGTACAGGTAGTGGCTGAAATAGTTGGTAAACTGATAGGTAAATAACAAGACAGGAAACTTGCTTGCTTCTTAGAGATGTAGAAACCTGTAGAATGAAAAAGGAGGAAAAGTAATGGTGGGTGCCGTGGGTATGAATAGGTCCCCAAGAAGGGACTCTAGGCAGTAGAAACACTTGAGATGAAGTTCTGTCATCTTGAACCAGGATAGACTAGGAAAAATGAGGTATGGTAAACGGCAGCCAAGAATGTAAAAACTCAGCTTAAAGTAAATAAAGGAGAATGATTTTCACCCACGAACTTTTTAAGATTAAGGGATCAGAGTTGTTTTAGGGGAAAATTAGGCAATATAGACCAGGGAAAATAAGGTGAGTGGCAGCTAGGGATTTAGAAAGTGTATTTAGAAGCATAGCACTTGCACTCCTTTGTAAGCTGCAGTACTAACACAAGAAGAGGAAAAAATCAAGATTAGCTTTCTCAATCTGACCTTGCCTGCTAGCCCCAGACATTTAGTGTGCTCTAAAAATTAAGAAAGGATATATTAAGAAAGAAAGAAAGAAAGAAAGAAAGAAAGAAAGAAAGAAAGACATGTATCCTAGAGAAGCAAATACTTGGGAAAATGGCTTCTCCTGGCACAAAGTGCTTACCTCAAAAGATAAACATGTGGGGCTGGGGATATGGCCTAGTGGCAAGAGTGCTTGCCTCGTATACATGAGGCCCTGGGTTCAATTCTCCAGCACCACATATGCAGAAAATGGCCAGAAGTGGCACTGTGGCTCAAGTGGCAGAGTGCTAGCCTTGAGCAAGAAGAAGCCAGGGACAGTGCTCAGGCCCTGAGACCAAGCCCCAGGACTGCCAAAAAAAAAAAAAAAAAAAAAAAAGATAAACATGTATGGCAGGACACATTCTATCTCAAGGATAAACAACCAGTTTTAAAATATATGGCAGAAGGCATTCTTTCCTAAAATGGATACCCAAACATAATGGCCAATTTAAAGTATAGTCAGTCTTGGAGCCCCTGAGCCCAAGTGGTAGCAGTGCAACACCAAGAATGATTAGAACAAAGAATAAACGCCAGTCTGCACAACTTTAAGTTAGACCACCTTTATCACATGATATATATCCTGATGTCAAAGAGCCCAGTGTGTGTCCTCCCCTCTGAAAGCACCCACACTCCGTTAAGAGAGTGCCCTTGCCTTTCTGCTTATCTGGTTTTTGGGGATTATTTTGTCTGCTCATGGTCTGCTTGCCTGCTTACTTAACTCAATAAGGCTCTGTCAAGTTTTCTTCCCATTGTGACTTTTGCAGAAATTCTTATTCTGCGATCAAAGTCAAGGAGCCCAATGAAGAGTCCCTACTTTCAGAGGGAAAGTTTACAAACCCTCACCTGCATCCAGTGACAGTCCCTTGCACTTTCCTCAAGAAACCTTCAATCGAGTTGCACTAAGTACAAGTGGGCACTTTGAACATGTTGCCCTTGCAAATATTTAGGAGAGAGACTTAGCTCTCATTTTGGCTTGATACTGCAGAAAGCATGGACCATGTACTTTGTTATGGGTTAAGAGTTTAGGCCCCACCTGATATTTCAGTCAGTTGATATCTCCTTGTCTCCATCTGAGCCTAGCCTATCTTGTGGCTGGATGCACAATGCTTTATTTTTTCCTTGCAGTATCTTCCCTTCCTACACTTCCACACCTCATTCATGTATCCAAAGTCGAGTTTTCACTTTTGAACAATGTTGGTCTCCTAGATCCCTTTGTTAAGCAGTGACCACCGGCTGGAGACACCATTTCAGAGTCAGTCTCAGCCTCCAAACATGTGCTGCTTCGTGAGATCAGGGTTCATAGGGGCTTTCTCTTCACTGTAAGCCCACCTCCTAGCTTCAGGCTCAGCACAGAGCCACATATTCAATGTCTATGACGTTGGTAAGCTGTGACATTAATAGTGACAATTATTATAGGACGACAGTACTTTTGACAAAGATCTCTCTCTCTCTCTCTCTCTCTCTCTCTCTCTCTCTCTCTCTCTCTCTCTCTCTCTCCTCTCTCTCTCTCTCTCTCTCTCTCTCTCTCTCTCCTACCCTTCCCCACTTTATTCTGTGGAAAGACTTAAGACAGTGTGATACTTTTGCAAAAACGTCCACGTTGAGGAGCCACCTTGCCCAATCTCACAGAGCACCTCTGGTGGGGTCAGCTTCCTCGAAGCCTTGATCACCCACAGGGATTCTGGTGGGTGGTGGAAGGGAAAAGAAATGCCTCCAAGTCCTCAGCACCCTAGCTTCACAAAGATACGCAGCTAAACACACTTCCAAATCCTCAGATGGGCCGTGCACACAAGGCTCTTCGCGCTATGACCTCAGGGGGCCTACAGGACATTGGCCCTGGCAAGCAGGAAAGCTCGCCGCCTCTCCCCCAGCCCGGCCGCTCCGAGTCCCCGGCTCGGACGCGGGAGTGCCCCGGGAGCTGGGTGTGCCCGCGGGCGGGGCGGCCAGGTCTTCGGCCCCGCAGCCCGGCGGCGGCTCGGTCGCCCGGTGCTAAGCGGGCAGCACTGGGGCGTCTTTGTTCCTCCGGCCGTCCCGAGTGCCGGCCTGGCCCTGGACCTGAGCGGGGTTCCCCGCCGCCCGCTCTGCCCCGCCCCCGCACAGGTGACCGCACCCCTTCACGGCGTGTCCCCCGGGACCTGGGTGGGAGGCAGCGCTCCCGGCCCGAAAAGGGGCGTGTCCGAGGTCCCCGGCCCCGGCGGCCAGAGTACCTGAACGGGCTCCGGGGTACGCGGCCCGCGAGCTTCCCCGCCCACCCGCCCGGATCCCCTGCCGGCCCCGCCCCGTTCCGTCTGGGGCCCTGCCGGCGGGGTCGCGGCTCCCAGTCTGAGCGGGGGTGGGGGGAGGGTCCCGCCGCCCGCAGCGCCAAGTCTCGCGGTACCACGGCTAGGACCCCCCGGAGTCGCAGGACCGCGCCTCCCCCGTTCGAAGAAGGCTGCGCGGGGGAAGGAGGCCGAGGCTGGGGCCGGGACCGGGCCGGAGGCGGGGACGGGGACGGGGAGCGGCGGAGAGCGCGGAGCCGCGGCCGGCTGCGGTGAGGACCGCGGGGAAGCCGCCCGCTAGCGCCCCCCTCTGTGTGCGCGGACGCGGCGCTGGGTCTCCGCCGGTCTCCCCGACGCCCCGCGCCGCCCTCGCCCCTGGGGCGTTGGGCCTCCGCAGCAAGGTGGCAACCCCGGCGGCCGTTAATCCTCCGGGTGAGTAGCAGCTGCGGGCCAGGCCCGGCCTGGAGCCGGCGGCGCAGGTCCGAGCGCAGCGCTCACTGCGCGCGCTGGGCGTCCCGGGTTGACCGGCGCCGGCTGTCCGTGGGCGCCGCAGCCCGCGTCTCCACCCCGTCTCGGCCGGCGTCGGCCCGGTTCCTGCCGGCTCGGGCTGGGTCCCGCGGGCGGGCGGGCGGCAGAGCCCGGGGTTGCAGGCGCGGGGAACTGCAGGGCCCGCCCGGAGCCCCTGCAGCAATTCCGACAGTCGCCTTTGCCCCGCGCTTCCCCGTCCGATCCCCGCGTCCCCGGAAAAGCGCGGGGTCGTGGCCAGAGTGAGTGTAGATGATGGAGGGAAAAGTTTGGCGCCGAGAGGCAACAGGATGGAGCTCCCGGGGTTCCTCCTTCTCGATCTTTACAACTGGCCACCGTGTGTCCAAATTCTTCCCGGGCTGGACAAACGGTGCGGCCCGGTCCTGTCCAAGCGCCGGTGGTGCGCACCTGTCAGCCTCGCCGAGCAGCTTGAAACATCTGCTCAGCCATCGTCTAGTAGGAATAATTAACTTCTTTTGGAATGATAGCAAAGGAAACCCCATTTTAGTTGTGCAACTTCCATGTGCTGCGAGCACTGCTGGAGAGTTTTGGGTGTTGTGCCTGTAGTGCTGTGGGCATGACAGGCTGCTAAGTCAGGGACGGAGCTCAGCACTCAGGAAAGTTACACGAGAAGGAGGTACTGTGCCTTGGGAGACAGTGTTGAGTGAGAAATCACAATGTCTGGCAGTGAAAACTTCGGGCATCCTGTCCTTCTGCACTAGTCAGGGAAAGCGTGTGTGATTTGCCTAGACCTTACAGGACTGGAAGGCTGAGGACCTTTGCAGGTGCAAGTCATGAGGGCTTGCTTCCCAGTATCAGTCGCGAGGTCACCAAGGGGGTCGGTGCACCACTGGGATGTTACAGAGATTTCACATCCAGGTTCATGGACGTGGCCAGGCTTTAGGACCTCTAAGCGCAGGTATGATGGACTTTGTCTCCTTGCATTAAGAGAGAGACTATAATGATGAAGAGCAGAGAAGTTCCACTATCACTTTCTTTCTAAAGGAATAACTTGCCAGCCATTCTCATGTAAGTTAGACAAAAGGTAGCAAAACTAGAGGTGTTGAGGCAAGGTTTAAAATGAGACAGGTGATACTGAGGTGAGGTTTAACAAGGGTGGCTTGAACACAAGACAAGGAAAGCACCGTTGGCTATGTGGAGTCCAGATTTGGCACTGGTTAGATGTGATATAAGGACAAAGGAAGAGGCCAAGAAGACAAAGAGGCAGGTGCCTATGGTGTGGACAAGGAAGGAGGTCCATTAACAGAAACAGTTGGCTCTCAGTTGGGTGGTTAAGCGACTTCCACCTGATTCCCTTTTTAGAAATTAACAGAAAATTGATCGATTTGAATGTAGTGAAAGTTGGAAAGACAAGGTTAATGAAGATATTTTGGTGCAATATAGGCTTACACTGGAAAGGGGAATACAATTGAAGTGATGGCATGATTTGTGTACTCTTACATCACTGTTGCAAACTGTTCTGTCCATCCAATTGGCCCCGTGCTGCATGGAATGAAGATGGAGCAGCTGGGGGTGCTGATCACATCAGTGTCTGGTCTTGGGGGCTTGATGTTTCACAGGACTTGGCCATCGAAGCCCTCATTCTCCCACTCAATACTTGTTCAGCTTGACATACTGGAGATCTTGGCAGGGTGAGTGTTTATCAGCTGAAAACCCTTTGAGGCGATCACCTTTTCTCTTAGCCATCTTCATTTTTTTAAAAAAACTGGTTCCTGTGGTAGCAGGATGCATAGGGGTGTGTTGTGTTGTTCTGGCCACACGTGAGTGTGCAACTTAGAATTTAGTTTCAAGGAACATTTCCAAAGAAGGAGATTTCATATTTCACTAGTAATGTACAACAAAGGAATGCTTGACTCCTGAGCTAGCCACTCACTCTCATCAGCAGAAATCACATGACATTTCTCTAAATTCTTCCTCATCCTCTTACTCCCACCCCCTCTCTAGATGGGTTGTTGCTTTGCACAGAATAAGAGCTTAGTAAATACTGCTAAATGAACTGAGAGGACCCAGGACTTATTTCTGCTACTACTTTGAGCTCAGGAACAAAGGCTGCTTCCCAACCACCCATTCGTTGTTTTCCCTAGCTGATCACTGCACATCAACCAACACATTCATTTGGGGGGACACTACTCTGCAATACAATGGTGGTACTCAGAGAGTTTGGTGATAGAGTTGAAGATGGGTCTTCACATCCTCACGTTGCTCAGTTGGTGTGAGCCAGGTTTCATAACTCCCTACACTGCTCCATCTAGTTCTCCGGTGTTGGATTTAGATTAGAATTCTACCAGCTACTCATGGTAGAAGTCCCTAGAGGAAGAAGAGATTGATTCCCAAGTGTTCCCCTGGGTCTTGCTTCTGTGCCTCCTGTGGTTGAAAATACTTCCTGACTTCCGGGGTCATTTCTAGTACTTACAAGGGTCTATCTCCAGTACTATGGTATTGGTAGATTTTCTCTGTTCTGTTTGTCCAGGGATGACTCTAGACTAGAGAATTCTTTCTTCCTGTCTTATGTGTTAGCTCTTTCTTGCCCATTCTGTGTGCTCCCATCACTGTGATGTATTTAACCATGAGCCATTCTCTACAACCAAGCACATGGCAGCAAGCACACTCTTAAAACCTCCTGAACCATTAGCTAATTAAATTTCTTTTTGAAACAAGTGAAAGACTAGGACAACTCCATCTTGTTTGTGTTAAGCTAAGAATAAACCAACCGGCCATAAAAGCCCATTTCCCGAAACCAACTGGCTATAAAAACCCCTTTCCCGGATGGCCCAACTGGTTTGGGAATGTTCCAGATACTTTGACCACCCTGGAATGTTGTCAGACCAATTTTTAGAGAACCCCTAGCCCCGAGTCAATCAGATTTGTCCTTACACCCCAACCCTGCACCTGGCTCATGTCAATCAGATTTGTCCTCACAACCTAATCACCTGGTTTATGTAACTTTGTGATTTTTTCCTTTAAATACCCATGTAAAACTCTGCTCGTGGCCTTCCTCCTAACTTCCGCTGTGTCGGTGGGTAGGACGAGGCCCGAGTTGCAGCTCTCTTGAATGAAGCCTTGCTTTTGCATTTTTGAACGTTTGGTTTTCGGTGGTCTTCTTGGTGGTTTCCTCGTGACATGGGCATAACACAAGCTTCCCAGTTTCAGATATTTTGTAACAACAAAAAAGGGACAAATACAGAACTTTATAGCATGTCATCATTTTAGCTTGTCTGTTTTCTCTTAATAATCTGCATGTAAGTTTTCTCTTTTTTTTTTCTTTTTTGCCAGTCCTGGGCCTTGAACTCAGGGCCTGAGCACTGTCCCTGGCTTCTTTTTGCTCAAGGCTAGCCCTCTGCCACTTGAGCCACAGTGCCACTTCTGGCCGTTTTCTGTATATGTGGTGCTGGGGAATTGAACCCAGGGCCTCATGTATACGAGGGAAGCTCTCTTGCCACCAGGTCATATCCCCAGCCCCAAGTTTTCTCTTTTTAATGAACTGATGGTTCACTCTTTTTAGTGCTTAACAAATTTTTACCATTAACTTGTGCCAGTGGCTCACACCTGTAATTTTAGCTACTCAGGAGGCTGAGTTCTGAGGATTGTGGTTTGAAGACGCCAGCCTGGGCAGGAAAGGCCATGAGATGCTCACTTGTCTCCAACAAAATACTCAGAAAACCCCATAAGTGGCGTTGTGGTTTAAGTGGTAGAGTGCCCTGCTAGCTCTATACCTCCTTTCGTGTAGAGATCCTAGGCCTATTTGCCCCCTCCGTGTGGTCCCCTTTCGCTCTCATACATATCTTCTGGCCAGTAGGAAGTAATGCAGGAGCTAGGGCCATGGAAATGCTCCAGACCTGGTGTGGCCTTGAGAATGCCCTCCGCGCCCCCCCCCCCCCCCATACTTGCCAAGGAGGCCGGGTATGCATGGACACCTCAGAGCTTCAGGAGCTTCCCACAGAGGTGGAGACTACAGTCTCCCAAGGACCAGGTCTCCAGGGTCTCCAGTGCCATTAGGAGACATGTGCTCTCAGAGGAGAGGCAGGGCTGGTTTGGCTGCCTCTTCAGCTTTTGGACCCTGAAAGAGGTTGGGATGACTAGCAGCCAAGCAATCCCAGGTCTTAAAGGTATAGCCATCGCTTACAGTAGAGCACTTTCCTTAAGCGCAAAGAGGCTCAGGGACAGCACCCAGACCCCCGGTTCAAGCCACGGGACTGGCAAAAAAGAACAACAAAAATATTATTAGATGTATCTACCAAAGGGCACACTGGTTGTTTCTAAGTTGTGGTGATTATAGCTGCTATTTTTTTGACCAATATTTACTGAGCAACAGCCATGTGCTGGATTCTGATATCGTTTCTGGGGTTGTGATGATAGAAAAATTGGTACAGCCACTGCTATCAGTGTTAAATAGTCACAATGGAACCATGTTATAAATAATGTCAAGGCTGTGAAGAAATGATTCCTGGGATTGAATAACCAAAGGTCCTAGTTTACATTAGGATTTGGTAAAGGCCATTTGAAGTCAGCAAAGGCCTCTGCAAGGAGTTGATATTTAAGTCAAGCTCTCAGGAATGAAGAGAAACATTGTAAGTACAGGGAGGAGATCCCGCAAAGGCCTGCAGATGGGCAGAGGTAGGCAATTTAGAACCATCAGAAAGGACAGTGTGGCTAGATGATGTGAGCAAAGTAAGAAAGCATGGTTTAGGAGTTCCAATTTATTGCTAAAGGCAGTGAAAAGCCATTTAAGAACAGAGCAAGGGAAAACATGGTCAGTTATGCACCTTGTGATCCTTCCTGTGGCTAGTATGGGCAACAGATTGGAGGGAGGCTCTGGAACAGCAAGATACAGTAAGGTGCCCATGAGAGAGGTAGATGCATATTGTGTGTGTGTGTGTGTGTGTGTGTGTGTGTGTGTGTGTGTGTGTGTGTGTCTCAGTGTGTCAGTGACACCATGTTAACTCTTTCGGCCCCAGTGAGGTACTGTCCTCATTTGAAGGGGGCCCTGTCATCCTTTGAAGTTGAGCAGGGCATATCTTCCTTAGGTAGAGTCATACTGCCCTTATGGTAAAATGTTGTAGAGTCATTCTGACCTTAATGGTAAAATGTTGCTGAGAGGTGAAGTTTGAGCCATAGGCTCTGTCTGAGTGAGTGTCCGAGGCTCCACCTTGGCAACTGAGTGGCTGGAGGCAATGGGGAAAGGCAAGGTGTGAAGTGGTCCCCTCCCCAGTCCTAAATAAGGCATTGCCCCAGGGTGGCTAGCCCCTTATCTGGCCAGAAGCTTCTCCTCTAGCTTGCCCTGAGGCCAGAAGTTTAGCAAAATAAAGTTCTCTCTTCTGCTTGAATATGGCATGGTGTTCTTTCTCAGCAGCTACCTACTTTAATAAGCCTTACAGTTTGCCTGAGTTGAAGCCAAGATTGTTGGGAACTCTAACAGCACTTAAAAAGTCAGTGGAGGGGCTGGGGATATGGCCGAGTGGCAAGAGAGCTTGCTTCCTATACATGAGGCCCTGGGTTCAATTCCCCAGCAGCACATATACAGAAAACAGCCAGACGTGGCGCTGTGGCTCAAGTGGCAGAGAGCAAAAAGAAGCCAGGGACGGTGCTCAGGCCCTGAGTCCAAGGCCCAGGACTGGAAAAAAAAGAAGTCAGTGGACTTGTTAAATGACAGAAGGGTGTTCAGGAAGGGTACATGTAGTTCTGCAGTTCTCCTGTATAGGCAGTGCCCCCCCCCCCACCCCCACATGCCTTATCTAGGGCAGAGGTAGGTGTGGCCAAGTGAGAGGAGGTGGCTCCTCTAGTTATGCCAGTTACCTAGGTAACAGGTACTGTGGAGACTTTAGACAGGAGCTTGGGAGGCATCTTCATGGAGCCCTCTGGGGTAGATCTTACTGGGAAATTCTTGGTTGTGACAGCTCCAGGAGGTGGGTGTCCTCCAGGCTTGGGTGGACAGAGGCCAATGTTGCTCTGTCCATGGGCAGGACATGATATGTGTATGATGTATATGATGCCCCTCTGGTGGAATCACATGCCACTAGAGCTGAGGTTGGTGAACTCTGATTTATGGGGACAAAGCTTTCTCAGTACTCTGGGCAGTGATAACTGCAAAAGATACCAAGCAACCGGTTCTGCCACGGAGTCTATGACAGTGTGTGGTCCATAATAAAACATCAAAGCTTTAAACAACACCAGGCTTTGTTGTTAAAGACCTGCCTTGCTATGTACCCAGGTTGGCTTTAAACTATGGCTCTTCCTGCTTCAGCCTCCCGAAGGCTGGCATTCCAGGTCTGTGTGGCATATCCAGACTAAGATGGTGCTTTTGAGATATGTAAGCGTGAAATAATTTCAAGAATCTTTTCTTATTTTTAGGGCAGGTGGTGTTTCTATAATATCAGCAGTTTGAAATGAGGCATAGTGTGGAAATTGGTTGCTATTATCTTACGTGCTTGATGGATTCCAAGTTCCCCAAGGCCTAAAATGAGTGAATGTGATCAAGGATCACAACTGTGGTCTTTTTTTTTTTTAATCATTTCACACACACACAAAATAAATGTCTTTGAATTCAGCTCAGCCAGTCTCCTTGAACACAGCCTCTGTTTGCCTGCATAAAAGGCTTCAAGCTTAGTGCTGGGGTTTGGACAGAAACATGGTTTGGATCTGTGGATAATGAATCTTTAGGAGGGGGCTCTGCAAATTTATTCAAAAGACCAGCCATTGTTAGTAAGCAGAAGGGGTTGTGAACTCCAGTTCTTTCCTGTGGGCAAAGAAAGAGCGCTGAGGGTATGGTTTGAGGTGTGTGCCTTTTCCTGATCAGCATCACAAAAGGCAGACCTGTTTTCCTGCTGCCTGCTGGGTTTGTGGGGAACTACTGCTTCTGCAAAGCTTATATCTCCTTCCTTTGCGCCTCCCCCTAGATCCCCAGTGGCAGCAAATGGTACCACTCACCATTCATTGGCCTAGGCCAGACATTAATTATTTTAATTGCCTAGCCACCTAAACAAATATTAATTGAATGCTAACTCTGTGCTCACAGTGGTGTGCAAACCTAGGCGTGGTTTTTTTCTTTCACAGAGCTTTATTGGGTGGTTATAGAGTCAGCCATTTATTAAGTAGTCACAAGCACAAGATACTGTCACTCAGGAATGGATGGGGGAGGATAGCCTCAGCTTCACAGTTCCCATGCAGAATCACTGAGACCCACTCAGGAAAAGCGTTTCATGGTGTCTCACAAAAAGGAGAGTCTCACAAGGTGAACATTTTAGAAGGACTTATTTTAGTATTGAGAGGAGTATTCACCCAGACAAAAAATGAGCAGACTAGAGACAAGCAGCACAGCAGAAACAAGACTTTTATGACTCTTTGATGACCATCTTGCAAGAATTGTCTCTTGGCAGGCACTCCTACAAGAGGTTGCCAGGAGCAATGTATTCCCTGACCACTTCCTCCCTCCTTTCCTCATTAATCTGAGTATTCACTCATGGATTGTACACTCTTTAACATCATCTAGCTTACATTAGGCACCTTCTGAGATTGAATTTTAGAAGGTGGTTCTGTCTCCCACCCCCACTCCTGTGGAAAGACTTTGTATGTGCTTTCTGGCACATACTCATTTTATTCTGGCCCACTTCCCCCCCCCCCCCATTGTTTCTTTTTTTTTTTTTTTTTTTTGGCCAGTCCTGGGCCTTGGACTCAGGGCCCGAGCACCGTCCTGGCTTCTTTTTGCTCAAGGCTAGCACTCTGCCACTTGAGCCACAGCGCCGCTTCTGGCCGTTTTCCGTATATGTGGTGCTGGGGAATCGAACCTAGGGCCTTGTGTATCCGAGGCAGGCACTCTTGCCACTAGGCTATTTCCCCAGCCCCCTCCATTGTTTCTTAAACACACACAGACACACACCCCCTCACCCCCTTCCAGTGTAGTATTTGCCTACTACATTTATTTAGGGAAGTTGGGAAGTGCAGGGACTTCACTCTAGTCACATCAGTCAGTAATCTGTCACTTTGCAATCAACTTTTCACTCAGGGTCACGCGTCTTACCCGGAAAATGGACAAAGACTGACTATTTTCTACAGTAGAACACAGGTAAAGTAAGGAAAATATAGAATGATTGTTTCCCAAACAAAAAGGTTATTTTCCTGGGCCTGAATTTAATTGAGGGTTATAAGACACATTAAGTTGTGGTGCCTCCTTCAGTTGTGCAGTTTCCTCTCTTTTCTTTCATGACAAGCACAGGTATTTATGAAATGCCCAAAATTCGAGACACCCCCCCCCCCATGACCACCAAGAAGCTGATTCCGATGCAAAAGCAGAGAGTCATTTAGCAAGCTCTAGCTCAGACCTACGCCAACAAGGACACAGCTAAGATGGACACAGCCAAGATGGACGAAGGCCCCAGCACAGATTACACCGGGTTTCTTTTTTGTTTTTTGTTTTTTGTTTTGGCCCATCCTGGGGCTTGGACTCAGGGCCTGAGCCCTGTCCCTGGCTTCTTTTTGCTCAAGGCTAGCACTCTGCTACTTGAGCCACAGCGCCACTTCTGGCCGTTTTCTGTATATGTGGTTATCTGAAAAGAATTAGTCTTTCTGCAGTTAACAGAGTAATACCAAGTATTCTGTGCAAAGTATACTTTATTGACATTAATATTCATGTGGAGTCAAACAACAGTATGTGGCTATATTTAAAATTCAAAGCTGAAAGTCAAGTGCAGAAGGACAGAAGTAAAGAAGAAAATTTGGGTGAATGTCTGAGTGTCTGTCTGTAGATTGGTACTTTTTTCGTGGAGGGTGGGACAAGTGTAGGAATAAGAAATGTCCCCAAAGACAAAGCCATACAAACACAAAGCCACGTATGGAGGGAAGCTTCAAGAGAGGCTGCAGGAAAAGAGAGAGGAGCAGTGATTGACAGAGAAAGTAGAAAGGCTGCGGGAGAAGGGAGGGGGACAGTGACTGACAGGAAAAGCAGAGAGCAGTAGAGGAAGGAAGACAAGGGGAGGGGATGTCTGGCCTCAGGGAAATGGATTTAAACAAGGGCTAGAGTAAAAATAAGTTTTTCTTAAAAGATGCACGATCTAAGCAGAGACAAATAATAATAAATCCTAAAGGTTGTTTATTGTTGTGAAAACCAGTCTAAGAAACAACTGCAGCTGGGTGCTTTTAGCTCAGGTCTGTAGTCCTGGCAACTGAGGAGGCTAAGATGTGAGTTCTGTAGTTTGAAGCCAGCCCAGGCAGGCAAGTCTGAAGCTCTTATCTCCAATTAGCCAGCCAAAAGGTGGAAATGGAGCTGTGGCTCCATGGGTAGGTAGAATGCCAGCCTTGAGCACAAAAGCTCAAGGACAGCACCCACACCCTGAGTTCAAGCTCCAGGACTGGCAAAAAGGAAAGAAAGAATTCCACAAGATGTGAATTAGGATGTACTACAACCATCTTTTATTCTGCTTTTTGTTATTATTGTCCTACATCCTTTTTTTTTAAGCAAAAGAGATGTGCCTTTAGTGTTGATTTTATATTGCAAATATAGATTTGATGGTGACTTGTATAATATGATCATTGATCGTACACCACAAGTTCAGAAATGATTTCAGAAGAGGGATTGTCTCTTATCTTTTGAAAGCCTAGTCATTCATTCAGAATATATTAGCTTCCCCATACTATGACAAAATACCTAAGAAAACAACTTAAAGAAAGAAAGGTTTTATTTTGGCTCACAGTTTCAGAGGTGTCATTGGTTCATGGTCCCTTGGGCACGTGACTTTGGTCCGATGGAACAGTAGCAATCTCTGCGGAGGTCAGAGCTAGCCTACCTGTGGGATAGGGATGTTTGCAGAGGCTGACATAGCTGTTAAAGCCTAGAAAGGTCTTAGATTCAAACTCCTACTCTAAGTTTTTTTTTTTTTGCTTGCCTTTCCTGTATATAGTGCTACAAAATCCCATCCCAGGGCTGGGGATATAGCCTAGTGGCAAGAGTGCCTGCCTCGGATACAGGAGGCCTTAGGTTCGATTCCCCAGCGCCACATATACAGAAAACGGCCAGAAGCGGCGCTGTGGCTCAAGTGGCAGAGTGCTAGCCTTGAGCTGGAAGAAGCCAGGGACAGTGCTCAGGCCCGGAGTCCAAGGCCCAGGACTGGCCAAAAAAAAAAAAAAAAAATCCCATCCCAAAGGGGCTTTTGGAGAATTGTGTGCCTGGTCCTCCATCTAGAGGAGAAGAGGACTCTTCCTTGCTTTCACATCAAGAAAAATACTTCATGTTCTTTCATAGAAACTTATGAATAACAATCTAGACATTTAAAAAGTGTATTTATTGCACTTGTACAAAAATCTGAGTATCTGATTTTTCAGAACCTAAGCAGTTAATCCTTGAAATTTTAATGCAAATAAATTGATCACTATGCAAGACAGTTTTCATGGCTGAATCATAGTCCACAGTTAAGGTAAACAGATCTATGATGACATTTTCTGAGCAGAATACAAATGCAGCAACATCCTCCCAGAGGTTCCTGCCGTTTCTTCTACAAGGATAGCATATTCTTCTAGGAAGGTGCTGGCCACAAGAAAGAAAGATCTTTATTTAATCCTTCTGAAAAGGTAGGGCTGTGATATTTGATGTGCTTTCTGTGACAAGATTATTCTAAGAGATAACAATTGAGGAGATCATTTTTCTTCCGTTAGCTGCCTCTCTGTCCTTCCTCCTCTGCTATCCATAGAGAAAGCCTTTTGGGTTTTGATGTGTTTGAATGATCATTGAAATATACTGTGTGGTGATATTGTGAAAGTTGGCATGTAATTAATTTTTTCCAATGTACATATAGAAGAGTACCTTTCTTATTTGGATTCACAGGAAGTTGTGGGGAAAACAAAGTGTCTGTTTTCATTTTCTCTCTCTCTTTGTAATGCTCTCAAGCTTCACATTTTTCCCCCAGGTTTTTCCTGCCTGTGCTATATTATAGGAATTCAACAAAATACATCTGAATTTGAAATGTGAAACAATCTGTAGCTAGATGCTGTCATGAGCCAGTTCTGTTTTCTGTATTATAGTGAAGCTTGCAAAATCCTTAGCTTACACGGATTGTAAAATGACCTCAAAACCTCACCGCAACTTTGCCCAAGCACAAGCAATCATTGTCCCTTGTTTGAGGAAGGAAGTACAGCTTCCCAGGTGAGGGGACATTCATGTGAATACAGGTTGGAAGTACAGCTTTCCAGGTTGGGGCCGACCGGGACCGGAGGCGGGGGGGGGGGGGGGGGTTGTTTGTGTTTTACGTCTGACTGCTATGAACACAGATATTTCTGATTTTGTGTTTGACACTGGTTGTCCTGAGGGTCCTGAGCAGAGATCATTTCAAGATGGTTGTATTTGTGATTGGGGGAATGATTAAATCTTTGGAAAGTTGTGATTGTATACAAGGCCAGAAAGCTCCTTGATGGGAAATGGAAAGAAAGCTTACCCCTCAAAGGGGCTTAGGGAGCAATCAAAGTAAAGCATGTAGGAGAAAGCATCTTTTTTTTTAATGTTGTGATCTAGTCCTCCAGAGTGTGGCCCCCTCCCGGAAGCCTCTGGGTGTTCCCATTGATCCCCATCACTGTGTCTGGCCTCTTTCACCTTAGGTAGTGCTCAATGTAAAATTAACTAGCCACACATCTGTAGGAAACTCAGCTCCCATTGAGGTTTTCCTTCTTGGGCTATTGTTCAGCTTCTGGTTGAAAATAAGAGCTTGGCAAATGCTACTTATAACCAAACGGAGCCCATATTCTTCTAGCAACCTCAGCAACAGGGAAAAGCGTCCCGGTGAACCCATTTCTCAGTTGGAGTGGAGACACAGAAACAACAAAGTCAGAGCCAGCACTAGGCCGCCTGAATACTTAGTGGCCTGCTGAGGATGTGGCTTCCGAGGGTCTGATACTGAGCATGCTGGTTCCGCAGATGTAAATGTACAATTGGCCCAGCCGTATTTTAGTTCTTTCTCTAGAATTTTTTTGCCCTGTATAGTGTAGGAGGATCAGGTGACCACTGTTTTAGTTTTTTTTTTTTTTTGTATTGTTTTGTTTTTTAGGATTTTCCCTTTTAGGGCCCTGAGGCTAACACATTCTTTTTTTTTTTTTTTTTTTTTTTGAGGTGGTGACATCATCTCCTTTTTCTTTGTGGCACCACTGCTTTGGCCCTGTCATCTTTTACCTGGTGCTGTGAGCTTCATTGATTCCCAGAAGTACAAGTACCATGAGAGTGAATCTTAAGGAACCAGATCCTGAACTGTGGTGGGGATGGAGTGCAGGGGAGCTGGTTGGAAACATTGTTCCTTAAGAGTTGACATTTGAGGGCTGGGGTTATAGCCTAGTGGCAAGAGTGCCTGCCTCGGATACACGAGGCCCTAGGTTCGATTCCCCAGCACCACATATACAGAAAACAGCCAGAAGCGGCGCTGTGGCTCAAGTGGCAGAGTGCTAGCCTTGAGCGGGAAGAAGCCAGGGACAGTGCTCAGGCCCTGAGTCCAAGGCCCAGGACTGGCAAAAAAAAAAAAAGAGTTGACATTTGAATTGTTTTTAGGTGACTGTGAGGAGATGAGAGGGTAGAAGAGAGAGGTTTCTTGATGGAGAACATTATATGTTCAAAAGCCTCGAGGTGGAAAAGAACATTGTGTGGTCAAGAAATGGACAGGGTGGTGTGCTTGAGAGGTGGGCAGGAGAGGTGGGAAGCAGCTGACCACTCAGGAGCTCCTTGATCACATGAGAGATGTGTGTATTAAGTTCAAAGAGAATTAATGCACTGGAAGAGGATGGAAAGGCTTGCCTTGTCCAGTCTAGGTTCCAATTGGAATGAATGAGAGGGGCAAAGGTAGAGTAGGAAGACTAGTTCAGCAGCCAGACAGTCCAAAGGGCGAGGAGACTGAGAGGTGACAGCAGCACTTGATGGCTGGATCTGGGATTCATTTGCAAAGAGCCAATATGGCTATCACAGATTTGGGTAAGGTCACAGGGAGTAACTCCAGAAATTACTCTGCACAGGATCCTCTGGAGTCTGGAAGAGGTGCATCAGCTGGCCAAAGAATCCTAGAAGGATGGCCAGAAGATAGAAGGCAAGGATATGGCACCTAGAAAACCAGTACACATAATTGAGATACAGGCGTAGGAAAGCCACATCCCTAGAGAATATTGGATAGGAGACCCGTGTCTGGCAGAGAAGGGAGAGTAGGAGAATGACATCTCACAGACAGATAAGGAGGCAGGGAGAACCACATCTTAGAATAGGTGGGGCAGAGATAGCTACATCCAGAGAAAAGGTGGCAGGAGAGCCTTGTCCCCACAAGTTGGGTAGGAGTGTGATTAGTTACTCTTACCAAATACAGCCCCAGAAATGGTGACAGCTGTACTGGCTAGTACTGGTGTGAGTAAAGACCAAGTCTGACTATTGAAGGCAAAGGGGAGAGGTGCAGAGGGAGGCCTGAAACACAGAGGCAGCTCCATGATGCGGTTTTGGTGCCACAGTTTCAATGCTTGTGCAATGGTAAAGTCTAAGTCTATTTTGAAGGTGGACTTGCATTTGATGTGTGGTGTTGTCATTCTAATGTACTCCTATTTCTGTGTATCAGTAGACATCCCTCGTCACTGAAAGTGGCAAATACTCATGGTACAGGAAATCCTTGGCAAAGCTCCTGTCCCTTGCCCATCCCAACCAAGCCCTTGCCAGGCTCATTGTAACTTGGTCTTTTGGAGCTGGATTAGAGAGGGGATGGAGACCTTGTTGAGAAATTGGGGTTCCCTCCCTGGCCCACTTGCACCTCCTGATGTATGTTTGGATAGCAAGGTCCCAGGACTGTGACAGGCAAGTGTGCTCTTCCCTGCCCAATAGCACTCGGGAATGGAATCACTTTCAGGGTGGAGTGTATGAGTGTATGTGTGTTTGTGTGTGTGTGTGTGTGTGTGTGTGTGAATACAATGTGTTGGTATTGCGTATTTGTGGTGTGCTGCTGTATGGTATGCGTTGTTTGTGATCTCTGTGATGTGTATTTGTGGTATTCGTGTGTGTTGCTGTGTGGTGTGAATACATATTGCGAAGGCTTGAGGGGTGGTCAGTGGAGATAGAGGCTGATGGCTCAGCACTTCTCTGGGTGACTCAGGGCCTGGTCCACTGAGCCCTCCCTGAGGTGTGGGTGGCCTGCCCAACCTTTATGTCAGGGTTTTTTGGGGGGTGGGCTTGGCTGAGGCCCTCATTTCTGGTTGACAGGCTAGTGCAGGTACTGTTTTTATGTCTTGGTCACAGTATCCCCCTGTGAACACTGCAGGAGGAACCAGGAAGGTATTCATCCTTTCATCTTTCCTGCGTGCTGTGAGCTAAGACCAGAAAGACAAAACCCACAAGATTGACTTAATTATTTGCCCTGAACCCCAGGCATCACTATAAAGATGTACTGGTACTAGTTGCTTTGATCCTTATAGCTTCAGGAAGTATAAAGTATCCCCATTTTACAAATAAAATATAAACAACACACACACACACACCCCATACACACGTACATATACATCCACCCCTTGGTTGTTTTCTCTCTCTCTCTCTCTTTTTTTTTTTTTTGGCCAGACCTGGGCATTGGACTCAGAGCCTGAGCACCATCCCTGGCTTCTTCCCGCTCAAGGCTAGCACTCTGCCACCTGAGCCACAGTGCCCCTTCTGGCCATTTTCCATATATGTGGTGCTGGGAAATCGAACTGAGAGCTTCATGTGTAGGAGGCAAGCACTCTTGCCACTAGGCCATATTCCCAGCCCCCCTTGACTGTTTTGAAAGACATTTTTCCGCTGGGGGGAAGTTGTAGGGAGAAAGTAAACTACCATTGCCCAGTATTCTAAATGAATGACCTTCCATCCAATAGAAGCTGTATGATACAGGTTTTGTTCTACTTTGTGGATGAGGCCTCTGAAGCTACGTGAAATTAAGCCCTTGTTGACCACAAGTACTTAAGACTCCACAGCCAAATTGGATGACCCAAAGAGTGAACACTTCCCATGTTCCCCACAGCTTCTTCCTCTAGGCTGTGGTCTAGAATCTTACTGTGAAGACATTTCTTGTTGCAGCTGAGGTGGAGTCCACCAAGGTACCCAAGATCTGCCTGAGAGGTGAGGACCTCTTAGTGGATGACTAGACATATGAGAGCCTGCTTGTCATTCACTAGCTATATGGCCTGGTACTGAGTTCATTGTCCATAACCAGGGCTGACTTCATATCTACTTACTTCATGGATGGCAAGATATAAAGTACACTAGGAAAGGGAGGCGGCAGGGTGTCAGAAACATAGTTACCATCCAATGCAAATCCTACTTTAGACAAATTTCATCATCATTATTAAGCCATTCCATTCTATTCTTTGACACTGACATTGAAAATGATTTCCCTCTGCCTCCATCACATTCATTCATTCCTTCTACTTCTTCAGCTGCACGTGGCTTTCTATACTATGTCTTTCATATGAAGCAGCTTAAAAATATTTGTTTTTTATTTGTAATCATTCAATCAACACATTAAAATAACCCTTGGTCATTGAGGAAAAACAGATAGGATGCTCAAAGAAATAAAGAAGAGGCTGGGGATATGGCCTAGTGGCAAGAGTGCTTGCCTCGTATCCATGGAGCCCTGGGTTCGATTCCCCAGCACCACATATATAGGAAATGGCCAGAAGTGGCACTGTGGCCCAAGTGGCAGAGTGCTGCCTTGAATAAAAAGAAGCCAGGGACAGTGCTCAGGCCCTGAGTCCAAGGCCCAGGAGTGGCAAAAAAATAATAAAATAAAATAAAATAAAGAAGAGCTTTTGGGGAAAAAATTAAACATTTCTGGGATTCCTCTCATAGAATGGCCACATTAATGTAGTTCTGCCTGCCTGTATTTTTTCCTGTGTATATGGCAAGCACACACACACATACACACACACACACACACACACACACACACACACACACGTCTCATTGTCTTGCGAGGCCTGCTAAGTTATCCTCCATGAAGGCCATACTTGTTGACTGTGGCTGTGGGGTATGATGGTGAGCTTTTGGTCAGCCTGTAGGACTCTGAGGTTAATGGTCAGGCTTTCCTGTACTTTGTTTCAAAGTAAAATTTAGAAAAACCCTAGAGCATATTAGCAATGTGCCACAGAATGAGCTCTAAGAAATGCGTTGCCTTTCCCTACTTGCCTGACCATGGAACCCTTTTGCCTGGAGAATCTTAAAGGTTGCTGTTCTGTGGAAATTGTTTCAGGAAGTGATGACTCTTTTCCCCCTTCTTTTTTGTTCTAGCAACACTTCTGTCCTTCAGTTGTGGGGCATGAGAAACATCATATGCTTTAGCTTCTATTTCAAAATATGAATTCATATTTCTTATTAGAAATAGATGATAAGGTTGTGGATTCATTGCTGTTTATACTAACTAGCTGTCACAAATTCAGAACAATGACTGCCTAAAGAGGACAGAAATAGTCTCAGAAAGGGATTATCTTTCCCTTGAGAACTTTTCAATGTGTACTGGTTAAAAAACGAAGTGTAGCTCTTCGAGTCCTCAAAATCTTGTGCCCATAGAAGAGTGGCTGAATGAAGCTTTTGCTTATTAGTATTGTAAAATTCCTCTTCAACAGCACTTTTAAGTAGAATAATTCCAGTTGAACGTTGCTTGTGGTTATTAAACATGGGGTCCCTGTATGTAACTGTGGAACAGATCTCATGTTACCCTAGTTTCTGCCAGCCATCACCCATCCCAGCATGCACCCTCAGTGTTGCTCAGCAGTGTTTCTCCACTGGAAAGGGCCCTATTCCCATTATGAATTATCTTATTCCCATCTTGAATCATCCTACTGAGAGTAATTTTTATAGATTGTGGCTTCCCTTCAACTCCCAATCAGACTTGAGCTAAGGAAAACAAACATTGTGGAAGCTATTCCCCAGAACTACTAACAAAACCAGAGAAGCTGCTTGAGGTGGTCATCCTGCCATGAATGGTTTGAGAGTTCAGGAACTCTCCAGAAACTGGCTTTGAGATGAGAGGTGCTTAACGTGCTCTTAAAGAACTTCCAAGTGTCTGGCTTGTAAGCAATAATAATAAACAATATAGGAGCCAGTAGCTCATGCTTCTGATACTAGCTGCTTAGGAGACTGGTATCTGAAGCAGACAAATCCTAGACTCTTCTCTCCCATTAACCAGCAAAGAGCAGGAACTACATGTGTGGCTCAAATGGTAGAATGCCATCTGTAAGCACAAAACCCAAGTGTGAAGCCCTGAGATAAAGCCCCAATACTGGTGTGTGTGTGTGTGTGTGTGTGTGTGTGTGTGTGTAAGAGAGAGAGACAGAGACAGACAGACAAACAGGACCCCCCCACACACACACACCATGGTATATGTTACCCTCATCCAGTATTTGACATCCTTGTTTAATACCCATTCTGGAGAGGCCTTGGCTAGGGAGCACTGGGGTATTCAGCCTGATGTAGTCACAGGTTTCCATACACCCTGACAACACAGGTGCTTTCAAAGCCCCAGACTTCACTATCCTCATTGTGTGTGAAGGAGCGACACAGAGCTCTGACTTTCAGAGCTCTACACTAAGGTAGGAGGCAGCCTTTCCACTTCATGTAATAATCGCCAAGGCACAATGGCAGGGCATTCATGGACACCACCACAAGGCACTGGCTCATGGCAGGTACCAGTGTTTGGTACCTGTGCAGCTGTACCTCTCAGGCTGTCCACACTGCCAGATTCTTAGACATCTTACCTGCCTTCAGGTGATCAGGAGGCAGTTGTGGAAGCTGCTAAGCTATAGTGATTCTTTTCAATGATGGTTTAGAGCACTGAGTTTGGGAGTACTGCCCAAAGGCCTCATTTCCAGAGAAGAAGTCCAGGGTAGGAGAATAAACTCACCAGACCGTGTGTGTAGTGACAGGCCTGGCAGCAGCACACCTGAGCCTTGGACGTCCCACCTTGTCGAGGATACTGGGTCCCCACAGCAGCTATCGTTGTTACTGTATTTTTCTGGCATTGACAAAAACCGTTTGTCTTTGCTGAATTCCAGAAATGGCCTCAGACATCCCTGGATCGGTGAC
This sequence comes from Perognathus longimembris pacificus, assembly GCF_023159225.1. Taxonomy (NCBI): domain Eukaryota; kingdom Metazoa; phylum Chordata; class Mammalia; order Rodentia; family Heteromyidae; genus Perognathus; species Perognathus longimembris. The sequence continues at coordinate 29,651,027 of NC_063180.1, forward strand.
CTTGCCCGTTGCCTCCATGGCGGCCACTGGACAGGTGAGGATGGCAGGGGCCATGCCTGCTCGTGGAGGAAGGCGGCGTTCCAGGTAAGCAGCCTCAGAGTTTCCACGAACCGGTTCCAGTAAAATGTTGAGCAATGCCCTTGACCTATTAAGAAAGTGTTGTGTTCCCTGCCCTCCCTCCCAGAGTAGAAGCTCAGAAGTTTGCATCCTGTTTAGATTTTGCAAGATTCCTAAGTATGAACATGTTTTGCTTAGCCTTGCCACCTAGCTGGGGACTTGTGTTTGCTTATCCTTGTGGTGACAATGTGCTGGTGATCCTGCTGGGCCTCGTTCAGACCATCTCTCTGAAGGAAGGAGGTCACCCGTAACCTGCCTGAGCCCTAGAGTCAGGTTTGGCAGCTGAGCTCCAGCCATGTGGCTGCCAAGGATCTACCCTCTGGCCCTTCATCCTTTCCTCTTTTCTGGATATGTATGTGCAAGAATATCTTTGAAAAAAAATTCAAGATGCATTGTATGTATAAATGAGCTTGTTGAGGCTGGATGTTGGTGGCTCATGCCTGTAATCCTAGCTACTCAAGAAGCTGAGATCTGAGAATCATGATTCAAAGCCAGCCTGGACAGGAAAGTCTGTGAGACTTATATCCAGTAAACCACCAGGAAGTCAGAAGTGGAACTGTGGCTCAAGTGGTAGAATATCAGCTTTAAATGAAAGAGCTAAGAGACAGCACATAGGCCCTATGTTCAAGCTGTAGGATAGACACACACACGCACACACACACACACACACACACACACACACACACACAGAGATAACATGTTGAATTGAAACACTTTGTACTGGTACTTAAAGATAATTAACTTAAAAAAATCCTGACTAGGTAGGTGGAAAATGAAAACATTGAAAAGAAAAATTTCAAGTGCTGGACCCCAGCATCTGAAAGCCAGCTTGCATTAAATGCTGCTCAGATAATAAAGTTGATAACAATGAGAGCTATTCATTGTATTGTCACACTTGAAACAAACAAAAACAAAATCTGCATATAGGGATGAGAATGTGGCTTAGTAGTTGAGTGCTTGCCTAGCATGCATGAAGCCCTGGATTCGGTTCCTCAGTACTACATAAACGGAAAAGGCTGGAAATGGCACTGAGACTCAAGTGGTAGAGTGCTAGCCTTGAGCACAAGAAGCTCCAGGGACAGAGCCCAGGGCCTGATTTCAAGCCCCTTGACTAGCAAAACACACACACACACACACACACACACACACACACACACCCTCCCCCCCCCCTCAAAACAGGAGGAAAAACAACCCTGCATATATTCATGGTTAATTTTTGCATCTATATACAGAATGTAAACCCAAACCAATCAACAGAAGTCCTGTGGGGGAAAAAAAATGACAGATATTTTCAGATTGATTATATCATTCAACCCCTTTCCTGCACTGAATCCATTTTATTGTCAATTAAATATTTGATAAGTAGAACTCCTCCTGAAGTCAATTCAATTTGTTTTTTCAGTGCAATTTTTGATCATTCATAGCTCTTAGGGCTGCTACTGTCCAGTTACATAGGATTCTTCACAGTTTAATACTTAGGGGCTAGGCCTATTTTTGAGTGGTCAGCCATTTTTTGACAGAAAATATCTCCACACCAATGTGACCCTCCCTCCCTTCCTCCCTTCCTTCCTTTCCTCCCTTTCCTTCTTCCTCTCTATCCCTATCCCTTCTCTCCTCTCCCTCTCCTTCTCCCTTTCCCTCTCCTTCTCCCTCTTCCTCTTCCCTCTTCCCTCTCCCTCTCCCTTCTCCCTCTTCCCTCTCCCTCTCCCTCTCCCTCTCCCTCTCCCTCTCCCTCTCCCTCTCCCTCTCCCTTTCCCTCTCCCTCCCCCTCTTCCCTCTTCCCTCTCCCTCTCCCTTTCCCTCTTCCTCTGCATAATAGTGCAGGAGGTAAAAGAGATAGGCCTCTGCCATCCTACCAAATGTAAGGATGAGGTATGGCCTTTGAAGGCAGAACAATAGTTTATTTTTCCTGAGGAAGCCTATCTTCATTCTCGGGGTCTATGTGCCTGCTCACATCTCCGTGTCAGACAAAGTAAGCCATCCAAGATTCTACTTGCTAAGCCTCTGTGACCTAGGGATATAGCCATGTCTAAGCTAAAAAAAAAACCCAAACTCTTTTTACAGAGCTGTTGCCATAGTAACACCTGACATTTTTACAGTGTTGAAATTGTAATTGAAGCCACCCCACCACTGCTTTAGAACCTCTTGATAACAGCTCTCATTCACTGCCTAAACACTTAGCTCAGTATCAAGGAGCTCCTCATGGAGGTCACAGTGGACAAAAAGCAGATAATCTTAACTGTGGCCCTATGCAGTGGCTTACACTGACCACTGCTTCCCTGTCATTGACAAGATGTACTCCAGCTCTTAGTGTCTGGGATTGTAGGACACACTTGGAGAGATAGACAGAGAAAGAAAGAGGGAAAATAGGAAGAGGGAAGTGATGCGAGGCATGAATTTCCCCACGTTTGTCCCCAAGTTTATTGCTACACCTCTGACCTGACCATTCTCATGGAAGAAGTGTCTCAAAATTTTAGGATAGTCACCCATCTTATTCGAGGATTTCAAAACCAAGTAGAACTTGTCCCTCAAAGTTTTTGGGTCCTGCTGGCCACAGGCAATGGGCCTGGCCCAGACCTGCACATCCCTCTTGGCTGGACTTCCTTTCTGCACTGCTAACAACCTTCTATAACTGTGCCAACCTGCACTGGCTCTCCTGGCAATTGGAATCAAGAGTTGCATCACATACGTGAGGAAAATGGCTGAAGAAAGTCACCTGAACTGCATTGGTGTGATGAGCTCTCTGGTCTCAGGAATGGGAGGGGAAAGGTGGGGTCTCCAATATGGGCCAACTCACTGCTTCTGATCTTAGGAGGAAAGCAGTAGCAATAGGTCAGGAGCTGTGGCCTCCCCCAAATCCAACCCCTATTGGAGATAAAGAGACCTTGGACCTAGTGCTGAGCTTCTAAAATGTCATCACCGAGGGGGAAAATATATTCCCACTGCACATAACCAATAGACTAGGGTCTCCCTGTGACAGAATTGGATGTAGGATGCTTGGACCTGGCCATGTGAAGTGCATATTTATGTAAACAGGCGTGTCTCTTGCTAACATAGCTGCACCAGCACTGCTGGAATCCTGGCTGGCAGGTCTCGGCTCTGGAGGGAGAGCGTTTTCATACACACTTGTCACTTCACCAGGGAGCTGTACACTGGAGGATTGCTCCTCTCCTGTTGCTGTTGCCAGGCCTATTCCTCTTTTTTTTTTTTTCTTTTTTGCCTCTTTGCTTTGGTTAACTTTAGTGCTAGCATCAGAGAGTTCTGCATGATGACTATGATCTGACAATATGTCATTATCACCATCATCATATGCGAGAGCGATGCGGCTCACTCTTCACTAGTGGCAGAAATCCCTGGCCTGGCTTTTATGAAGATCAGAATTCAGGCTCCTTGACAGGAAGTAAAATCCGGTCAATTGTAGCCCAATTTCTGAAGACTTGTATTATTTACTTTATTGCACTGGGTTCTTTAAAATGAAAACGTAGGAGTTAAAGTCATATTTTGGTTTCTCTTTTATCATCTGGCTGCTTCAGGATAATAGAGAGACATAAAGCACAGGATAATTTGCTTAGGCTTTTTATAGCAGGAGAAATAAGCACAGTTTATTGTAGGCATATTTAAAGCTGAGAGTTGGGGTTGGGAATGTGGCTTAGTGGCAGACTGCTTGCCCTAGCATGTATGAAGCCCTGGGTTCGATCCTCAGCACCACATAAATAGAAAAGGCTGGAAGTGGTGCTGTGGCTCAAGTGGTAGAATGCTAGCCTTGAGCAAAAAAAAAGAAAAGAAGCCAGGGACGGTACTCAGGCTCTGAGTTCAAGTTCCAGGACTGTCCAAAAAATAATAATAAAAGCTGAGAGTTGGATGTGGTAATGCAAGACCGAGTTCAGTGGACATCTTGGTAAGTGACACTCTGCAAAATCTCTTTTGTCCTCAGGAGCTTCGTTTGTGTATGTGTGTGAGTGTGGCTGATGAGGCAGCATCACTGCTTTGGAGTGGGTTGAGTTACCCTGAGGATCTTAACAGTTATGTAAGGCTCCTGATTTATCTTCTGGGTTGTCCCCCACTTCGTGCTTTTCCAAATTACTGAGTCTGATTGCTGCACATGTATTGTTGTAAGCGTGCATGGGTGAGAGGCACAGCCCCTCGTTCCTAAATTTTCTAGCAAATCATGGTTCCCAAATTCCCACTGGATTTCCAAAAACCCTTGAGTTCAGAGCAGGGCCATCCCTCTCTTATACCTTCACCTGGCCAGATGAGGCATACTTTACCACCCAGCTCGTTTCTTGTATCTTCAGTGGAAGGACCAGGTGAAGAATACAACTGTCTTTGTTAAAATGACAGTGGCAACCCATCTTGATCCTCTTGGAATTTTCTTAAAGCACTAGAGTCCTGGATCCTCGCAGTCTCATTGGTCCTGTGAAAATCAAGACCATTTGGCACCCTATACATTCGAAAGGCCTGCTGGTTAAGGAAGGGTGAACTGAGTAATGAGTGCCTAGACTCAGATTCTGGCTGTATAATATATAAAACTAGACAAATGCCTACTAAAAGATAGTATTTAAAGAGGGAAGAAGGGAGGGAGGGAAGAAGGAAGGAAGGAATGAAGGAAGGAAGGGAAAGGAAAGGAAAACACTCTTTTGCTTTATCTGATCCCAATCCTTAAGTCTCCCAAGGTACTGTAATGCCTGGAAAATATGACTTGCCTCCTTAGGTCACCACTTGGGCATGGTTGTGTAAAGAGGCCTCTTCCTCTGCAACCTGGCTATTTCCTGGTTGCTTGAGTGTCCTGTGCCTTCATCAAGTCACCTCTTAACCACTAAAACCCAGCCCCGAGAGTCTAGGGGATGGAGTCTCCTCCCTGTGAAGCCAGCAGCTCCATACCTCCAGGTATGGTCTTTAACAGACACTCCACTCTTTGTTGTTGTTGATGTTTGAAGCAGGGTCTTGCCATGAAGCCCTGAGTTCTAGGTTCTTACAATCAGCTGCTCAGACAAGGAATTTCTCAATACTAGCTGCCAGATGGTCTTGCCTCCCTCATGTTTGGATCAAAGGAATGGAGCTTCATCCTGTTCATCAGAACCTCAGGACACCACTCCACTCAGGGACCCTGGCTTACCCTGGATGTCTAGCAGAGTCAGGACATCTCTTTCATTTCTTGTTTTCTTCATCAAAGGTCGTGGGTGATGCCAATTAAGTCCTTACTTTGCCCTAATATCTTTAGAGTGATATTAACTGAGAGTAGAGAAGCTTGGTTTTTGTTTGTTTTATTTTTTAGGAGTATGTGGGATGTTATTTAAACAAGTTGCCCATCGATATTTCATTTTATGTTTCTATTAAGAGACCAGTAAAGAAGGAATGTAAGTAATTATTTGGTGAGTTTCAGTAAGCACACAGCTAGCCTCACTGGTTTAAGCACCAAATGGTTTAAGCCCTTAATGGCTATTTGTTTGGTGTTGGAGTTAACAGGACAATGGCCTTAAATGTCCTTTTTACTGAGATTCATCCAAACCTCATGCCAAATCGCAAGCAGTTACATTTTCTTTTCCTTATAATTTCTTCATTACCTTTAATTTTTTTCATTTTAAAAATCCTGGAACTTTAAAAATTTGTTTATATGCCACAAAGTAAAGTAAAATCAATCAATAAAAGGAACTGCCAGTGTGAATAAATGAAGTGGAGGGAAGCAAGTAACCCCAAGGATGCTAATATTCCCAGCCCAGCTCGAGTAAGCCATTGGCAGCCTGGGTAGAGTTCTAGGGGAGAAGTTGGTACTTGAGCATTGCCAAGTGGGAATGATGGTATCCACAGTGAAGACCTTTCATTATGCAGCTTTCTGTCTTGAGACTACTTGATGACTCTGTAGAGATAATTGATTTTTAGCACTTCAAAAGGTTGGGCGCATTCGATCTCAGTCTGATGGGATAAATCTGGCTTTGTTCTTACAGCTCACATCACCAAGTGTTCCTTAAACCTATGACCAGTGCTCAATTGTGACATTGACTTTTCAGAATGGAATTTGATGATGAAGACGGTGAAGGTCCCAGTAAATTTTCAAGGTGAGTTTATTTTAGGTTTCTTAATGAACCCAATTGCCAGCAGTCTCACCTGATTGGAACACAGAGGGTTTTACCATGTTCCGATAGTGGGAAAGCCATTGCTTGTACTTGGACACCTTGGCTAGTGTCTCGTTTTTTGCCAGTATTTGGCCTAGTGGCAGGTAAACTGTTAGCAACCCTGCCAAATCCTAGTCTAGATGATAAAAGTTTAGTAACAAGCAAGGTATGGTGACACATGCCTGTAATCCCAGCACTTGGGAGGCAGAGACAAGTTTGCCATGTTTGAGGCCAGTTTGTTCTATGTAGGGAGACTTTGCCCCCCCCCAAACCCAAACCCCAAAGTATTTTTTAAAAAGGAACATGTTCTTAATTCTGTTTGCTTTGTGGGTGAAACAACAATTTTAATGGATTCCCGTTTAAATGATCAAATTTAGAAAAAGGCTATCAAACTGAGTACTTTTTTTTCTCCCCATATAATGGAAACTATGAGACACAGAGGTGTACCTGTTTAGTTTTGAGGTCCTCACTGACCACAGGACAGTGGACGTATGGGCTGTTCTGCATGCAGTCAACTTCACAGAAGAGTCCCTGGACATAGAGACCGGTGGCATTACAAATGCCGGATCCACAACGGACAATGTGGGCCCAGTCCCATGGTTCCTGCTTGTTTTGGTTTTGTTTTAAGGTATGTTAGGAAGATTGGCAGCAATGAGAGAGAGAAAGATGAATTCAATTCCATCTTTCTTTGTACAGGTCCTATCTGCATCCAGCATACTTATGGAAGGATCTGCCTTGGTGTTCTACATTGCCCAAGCATCCCAGGCTTCCTATTCCTTAGTTGCTAATGAAGAGTTACCTCAGTGAAGTGGTCTTCCCCCTGCATTCTTGCCCCCACAGCTTACATTGAAAAATGTAGGGTTTTGTTGTTGTTTAATGGTACCAGGGTTTGAACTCAGAGTTCTTGCTTGCTTGCTGGCACTCTACTACTTGAGCCAAGCCTCTACATTCACTTTTTTTTTTCTTTGTAACTAATTTTTTAAAAGACAGAGTCTCTCAGACTTTACCCATACTGGCTTCAAACCACAGTCCTCCAGTTCTCAGCCTACTGAATAGCTAGATTTCTCTTTTATCTCCCTCTCTTCTTCCTCTCTCCTCCTTCTCTTTCTTTCTTTTTTTCCTAGTGCTAAGATTCAATCCAAGGCCTTGTTCTAAGCAAGCATTTATCACTTGAGCTATGCCTTCAGCCTGTCCCACAACAGTTATTTTTGGCTATGGTTCTTTCTATCCATGACCATAGAGGCTGTGTCATTTCCTCCCAGAATTCCACATAGGCTATGCACTTCATTGCTTTCTGGGAATTCCAAGAGTCCCAGCTCTGTAGTAAATGTCTCGTCAACTTTCACCTCTGAGAACATGCCTTTCCATTCTCTGATTCAGCTTTGGGTGAAACAGTAGAGAAGATATGGAGAACATTTCTAATGAGCTTGAGTTTCTAGAGGAAACTGCACAACACAGTGTGTATTGTTTTTCCCCATGCAGACAGGATCCCAGCTTAGGTGTCCCCCTTTTCTTAAGATGCATCTTCACAGCACAGAGGGCTTTGTTCCTGAAAAGGAGCTAGCCTTGAAAATGAGGCCACCTATTTTCCTTCTGTGGCTTGGTCTTGCCATACACAGCCTCCCTTTATAAGAAAACAATGGCATTGATTCCTCTGTGTCAAAATTGCCCTTGAGATAACATTATATTGCATGCTAACCTCCATAAATGATGACCCAGAGGTCTCAGGAGATAAAGAGGAAGAGAGATAAGGAGTGACATTTGCTTGACATTGAAGATCAGTGTCAGTGATGAAATAACAGAGCAGGGTTACAAAGAGTTCATTGTCTAGAAGTGTGAGTGGTTAGAATCAGAAACCCTACACTGTCATTGTCCATGAACCTGCCAGTGAGTCAGACTTCATATAGTCAGGGTTCAAACCTCAGCCTCTATGCACCATATCCTTTCCTCTGCACTCTAAAAATAATAGGGAAAGGTAGTTTGTGTGCAACATATGCTGTTACTGATAGTATAGGACTGAGTTCATAGGACCCCATGGACTTCTGTGGAGGGCTGTCCCAAAGTTAGTGCCCTGTCTATCATCAGACCTTGTGTTTCAATGTTTGATTTGAGAACCTGGTCCTTATCACATAGGAGCCCAAACATGGTTCCTGTCTTAGCACTGTTGGGCCTATCAGTGAGCCTCAGATGGAGCAGAGTAATAGCAGAGAGGCTCAGCTACCTTATCTCACACATGCACATGCACTTGCATGTGTACTTCAGAATCCTACGATCCCACATACACATCTACATTCACACATGTACTCCAGAATCCTACTGTACCACCATGCACACACACTCATACATGTACTCCAGAATCCTACCATCCCACATATAGACCTGCATTCACTTGCACACACACTCACACACATACTTCAGAATCCTACCATACCACACATGCACACGTGTGCTCCAGAATCCTACCATCCCACACATGCACACGCATTCACATGCGTACTCCAGAATCATCACCCAGGACCACAAAGGCCTTCAGCCTGCTTCCCTACAGACCAAGGCCTGACCTCTGTCTCTGACACATCATTACTGCTGCCCTGGGGCTGTGACCTGAAAGACATGTCTCTGCTGTGTTAGCTGGAATTCACAGGGACCTACCAGATGGCAGGGGGCTGAGGATTGTCTGGAATGAGAAAATGAGTGGGGACAAGTCTGGGCCATTTGCAAGTGGGTAAAAAATGAAAAGAGCATATGGAGTCTGGGGAGGGAGGAGGACCATGAGGGTATCCAGAGGTTTGAAAGATTAAGAAATGAGGGTAGGGGACAAAGGCCAGAAGATTAAGGAAAGCTCCAAGCCCACCAAGAAGACTTCTTAACATCTTAGCTTGAGCATGGGACAAGTGTATTGGGTAGATGAGGTCATAGTGGTTAGAATATCACCAAGAGGATATTGAAGGGATCAAGTTAGAAATGTAGCTGTGGAGGGAATCAGGGAAGCTAGGAGTAGCCTGGAGCCAGAAAGCCACAAGAGCTGATAATTGTGAGAGAAAGGACAAGAAAGCCCAAGACTGCATGTGTGTGTGGGGGGGGGGGTCAGGAAATAGTTGTTAGTGGCAATCCAACTGGTGGAGCAGGAAGTTGTGGTCAAGTTGTGGAAGTGGCAAAACTGGAAGAGGGTGCCTGAGGCCTGGGAGAGAAGGACCAGGCCCCAGGGAGAGAGAAAGATTGGGTCTAGGCTGCCTCAAGCTGGGGCTATCTGAGTGCTTAGTTTCAGCCTGAGTAGCCAGTGGTGACAATGCAAAGGAACCTTGAGGAAAGGATAGACAGATGGCCTGAGCTCCAGAGGAGGAGGCCTTCTTGACCAAGGGGCTGAAAGGAGTGGGGAGACCGAGTGGCCTTCCTCTTCTGCCTGGCCTCTACTGGCAAGCACCTGGTTCCACTTCCCCTGACGTTACCAAGACATAGGGTCCTAACCGTGGGTGGAGATGAACTCTCTCTCCAGCAGGACTGACTACACACCACCTGTCCCTGGCAAGTGGCATAGCCACACACTCTCCTTCCAAGGTCAGTGCAGCACTGTCCTCCTGGGTGGACGCTCATCCTGCCAGCACATGCCACGGGCCCAAACTCAAGCAGAGGCCAAAGCCTTCCACTGCACTCAGTGGTCCAGTGCCTTCATTCTTTTAGGGCTCATTGAGTCACTGGGTTGTCTAGGGAGTCCCAAGATCTGGTGCCTATAGTGGGTAGTGACATGCTGAGTATTGCTTCAAAATGGGGCCAGCCGACATCCCAGAACCACCCTCGGTTGTCAGAGTTACACACCAAAGTCTTCCTAGACTCCTGTTTCTTTGTAATAATTCATTGAAATTAAAGAGCAGAAACGTAAGGTTGCAAATAATACAAGGAATCTTCTTTCTGATATCAGCCTCTGTTTCCTCTTCCTTTTGAATATTTCCCATAAGTCACCTGCAAGGGAGCATGCCATTAAGGCCCCTCTCAGCCAGGCCTCATTACAGCTTTCTCTTTATGGTCTGGCCCTGTGCGATTTTCACTTAATCTGTGCCTTTAGGAGCATTTGGTCATGTTCTGCTGTGGGTTTCCACTGAGCAGGGCTAACCAAAGCCTGTGTGATGGAGGACAAGGATTGGGTGTTCCTTGTTTTCCCCAATCTCTGATGCTCCTGGGCCTATCTTTTCTGGTCCCCAGGCCTGCCCTTCCCTTCCATCAGGGCCTAGCTCTTTACCACCCTAGGTGCTTCTTCTTTGATCTTCGTGATCCCAGAGTATTGCTCCTCTTTCCCACTGCCTTCCCCCCATTCCTCCTACCTCTGCCAGCCCCTCTGCAGTTCTCTCCCTTCCTCTTAGTGGTTTAATCTGTGTCATTTTGGGCACTTGATCACATGCTTTTGGTTTTCGTTGTGTGAAGTATAAGTTTTACCTTTCCAACTAAAGCCCCTGTGCTTAGGGACCGAGCCTGGTTTTTGTTGTTGTTTGTCATTGTTGTTTTCTCTGCCACCTCTGGCCTCTCATGGATCCTACAGGGCTCAGGACTCTTTGCTTGGAAGGCATGCCATAGAGACTCGGGTCATTTCACTTCAGGGCCTCTTATGAGTTCACAGAAGACCTCACCACACGTGAGTGGCATGCCATCAGGTGTGATTGGCACAGGGAGGAGGATGGATGTGAAACTGGTTAATGCATGCAGTGTGTGGAGGAAGTTTTGCCTGAGGTTGTTCCTTTTTTGCTGTACTGTCATTGTCATTCTCTGAGCACTCTTGACACCCTAAATCCTGTGGCAAACATGCAACATGTTTTTAGACCAATCTTTTCTCTCAAGTAAACAGCCTTACCTGATGAACAGGGTTGGCTGTTACTGTTTTCTAAGACTAAAGGCAATAATCTCAGATGGAAACATTCTACCAGCCCTTCTGTTAGTTTTTAATCTTAACACATTACAGAGATTGGGTCCAGTAGTTCCCAGGAGTGCTTTTACAAAATTGGTTATTCATTGTTTAAGGACACACCTGTTCTATTACTATGCATCAGAAAATTTGCTGGGAATAGAATAAAAGCTTTCTTATAGCCTTATGTAAAGTGAATTTCTGCCATTACTAGTGTGATTAAATACCTAAAAGGAAATGGTAAGGCAATACGAATGCTCCTGTTTTATGATGGTGTATTTCTTGCAAAACCTATTTTAAGTTGAAAATACATTTAATACATCTGACATACCAGATATCATAGGTAACCTAGCCTGATTTACACAGACTCAGAACACTTACATTAGCTTATAGTATGAAAAAATAATTTAGCATAACACTTATTTATTAAAGCTCAAGTATTTCATGTGACTCATTGAATAATGTTCTGAAAATTTTAAATACAACATTTGTATGGGTTCTTACCCATTAATGTATTATTAATGTATATTAAAACACAATTTTTATTGTGTTTATTACTTTTACAGCATTATAAAATCTTAAGCCCACGACTATTCTAGCGTTTCTTACCTTGAGGTATGTAAATCACACATGGAGTCAGTCAGTAATTGCATTCATCTCTATGTTTGTGTATGAACTTGTACACAACCATGTATAGATTCATATGTAACCACTGAAAATACCTTATTAGCTTGGCAAAGTATGGTGTATAAATTTTTCATGCCTACTAAAAAGACCATAGGTCCAGGCGGATACTTGGAAGATTTTAATATATAAAGTCTAGAACTGAAGACAGTGGATATCCATTTCCACACACAGAGGCAAGAGCCTACAAAGGACTCAAGTGCTACTTGCCCAGCATGAATCCACTTAGCTGCGCAGAGTTAACCTCTGATTCACTTGGCATTAGTGGAGTGTCATTTACTCCCACTAGATGGTCACCTTGGTCTGATACTTCTTTTCTTCCCTCCTGATTTTGTGCTTTATAGGAAGAGAGAATCACAGTGAGATTGAGTGGTGCAGATGGAACAAGATGTCTCAATCTATCACGGAGCTCTCGGACATGGTCCCCACCTGCAGTGCCCTGGCCCGGAAACTGGACAAGCTCGCCATTCTCCGCATGGCCGTCTCGCACATGAAGTCCATGAGAGGCACAGGAAACAAGTCTACAGATGGTGCATTCAAGCCTTCCTTCCTCACGGAGCAGGTACCCAGCCACCCACCTCTGTCATTGCTGGAAAGACTATAGGGTTACTACACTGCAATAAAATAGGTGGGAGATGAGGTTCAAGGAAGGGATGAAGCTAAGAAATTTTACACTCACTCTTCAGCAAGAAGCTGTCTTGAAGAGTGGCATATCTTTTCATCTTTTGATTTTTATAATTCCCATATACCTTGATGAGGTACCCCTAAAAGCTCTACTGTGCACTCAGCTGTGTGTTTAGTTAGTGCCGACCCAGGAAGAAGTTGCAGAAGCCACTTGTGTGCTGGGATGGCGGTGAGGGTTACCATCCTGTGAGTCATGGTAGTAGCCGTGGTGATGAGCAGCACTGCTAGCACTGGCAGGCATCTGCAGTGCCCACTGGGAGTTGTGCCTTATTCTTCTTTCTCTGCCTTGTTTCATTTGCTCCTTACTCTACTCCAAAGAAGAAGCCCACTGTCTTCCTTACAGGCAAGGAAGTTGAGAATTACAAAGAGTCAGTAAATTAGCCAAATTCAACTGACTGACTGGTGAAGTGACTAGGTCTATTGCAGACTGGCTGGTGGGATACCAAAACTATTTTTTATACCTGTACTTGCTTTGAAATAGTTGGGAAACACAGGTACTGGCTTTGGAATAGTTGGGATACACACACACACACACACACACACACACACACAAGCACACAAAAGCACGCAGGCACACACATAATAGTGAGACAATGTTTTGGGAATGGGTTTACATTAGTCCGGAGCCTGTGTTCAGAGTCTTTGACCTTTCATGTGGTGGTCAAAGGGGCATATCAGCAAATAGTCCAAGCCCCTGTTTTCCCTTGTGCATAATGAACGTGAACCTTCCTGATTTTCTGATTTCTAGGGTGAGTGATGTGATAGATTTGAAACACTTTATGTGGTGGAAAGGGAAAAAGTGAAGTTATATGCTTGTCAGACATGTAGTTTGGAAGTGCTGAGTGTGTATAGTATAGAATTTTTGGTGGTGAGTGTTTGAGAAGACAGAATGTGAGGCCAAAGATGTGGAGCAGAAATGGCCCAGTTTTATTAGGGGGAACTGCTCAAGATGGATGTGCAGGCGCCACACGGTGCTCATGACAGGGAGGAGCAGAGGGAGTTTACAAAGTGCAGAGCCTCCGGGTGGCTAGTGACTCGCCTAGTGCCGATCATCTATTCTCCTGGAGCTGAGAATCTACACAGGCCATGGGAGCAGGTTGGAAGAGCCAACATTTATTGCTGTCTGTTCAGCAGCAGACATTTTTAACAAGTGCTTTATCTACTTGGTCCCTTTTAAGTCCTTCCTGGTGGTCATGTGATCCTTAGAAGTCAAGATATGGCAGTGGTTCCATAAGCCCTGAAAGGACTTGGCAGTTCAGAGCGTGGGCTTCAAGCCTGTCTCTACCTCTAAAAACAATGTCATGACAGACTCTAGATCCAGCAGATTTGCTGAGGAAGGCCACCCTGTAGACTGAAAGATTAACAGCTAATAGGCAACCAGACAGAAATGTATTAAGCACTGCTGATGCAAGGGTCAGTAAAAAGCTCCCCCCCCACTCTATATTTCTTTAATCCTTAGAAAAATCTTACTTGAGGGCTGGAGATATGGCCTAGTGGCAAGAGTGTTTGCCTCGTATACATGAAGCCCTGGGTTCAATTCCCTAGCACCACATATAATGAAAATGGCCAGAAGTGGCACTGTGGTTCAAGTGGCAGAGTGCTAACCTTGAGCAAAAAGAAGCCAGGGACAGTGCTCAGGCCCTGAGTCCAAGCCCCAGGACTGGCAAAAAAAAAAAATTAGAGGGACAAAATTAGAGCTTGAGAGAGAAAGAAGCAGGCTAGCTGAGTTTTACTGCCTGGGTGTTCCTGCCTTGCTTTCACTGGTGATGATCATAATGTGTGTTATGGAACACGTACTGTGTGTCAGGCTCTTCATAGTCTTCACATACATGCATTTATTTAAGCTCACAAAACCTCCCAAAAACCAGAAGCTGAGGACATTAACTTCCACCTCCAAATTTGCACTGCAAGAAGATCCTTCAGCCCCCTGCTCTTAGCCCCTTAACCTGTATCTGGAGAAAGAAGACAAAAATCCTCCCAGAAGATGAACCTTAGTGGGGAGGAGGGGATAGAAAGAAGGGCCTGGGAAGGGAGTGGGGCTCTGCCCCCTGGGACCTTCCTGCAGTCTTTGCAAACAAGTAGAAACGTGAATGCATAAATGAAGCCGTTTGACCTCCTTCAGTGACAGAGATCTCTCCACTTTCCCAGACATCCTGTTGCATTATTTTAAAAACAGATTTATTGGGAAGATTTTCCTGACACTGAAAATAAAACTGTGACCCAGTCCTTAGATCTGAGTAAGCATCTCGAGACACAGAACAGCAAAAATGCAAAATAGGGGAAAATGAGCAAAATAAACTTTTCTTCTAAAAAGTATTTTTAGTCTGCCCTTACCCTGGTTCCCCAGGCTGAAGATATTTGAACTCATCCCCAGTAAAGTGCTTGAAAACACTGACAAGGCCCCTCAGGTCCTGCTTCCTGTTCTTCTAGGCTTTGGGTCCTTGCTTGGACCCTTGGGGAACTGAGATGCAGACAAGGTCAGACAGATTGGTGAACAGATGACAGGAGCCTTGTCCTCTGTTCGGTGATCCCTTACTGTGTTTTATATTTTATAGTAAGACTCCCAGTGCTAACCATTGTGCTAACCACAGTCTTCCCCGCCCCCCCCCCCGCCCCCCCGGAACCGAAGCACCTCATCCTTGAAGCAGCTGATGGATTTTTGTTTGTAGTGGCTGCTGAGACAGGGCGAGTGATTTATGTGTCTGATTCTGTCACTCCTGTTCTGAACCAGCCCCAATCAGAGTGGTTTGGGAGCACCCTCTATGAACAAGTGCATTCTGATGACGTGGAGAAGCTGAGAGAGCAGCTGTGCACCTCAGAGAACTCAGTGACAGGTTTGGTTGAGCTTCTTCTGTAAGGCTTTGACTTTAGGAGGGAAAACCCTCTCAGTACACATGCCATGAAACTATAGGCCGTTAAAACTTCTGAAAGGTGAGGGGATACATAAGTAATATTAAACATGATGAACATGATTGAACTCTGGAATGGACCTCAGAACATGTTGCCGTTGTATGATACCGTAGATGATGGAGGACAGTCCTGTGGAATCAGAGACTAGTACAACAAACATAGATAAGTATGGTGTATACTAAGCCATGAGCTGGGACTGCTAGTGGATTTCCAGAGTCCCAAGAAGAGATGTGTTCTGTGTGGTTTATTTCAGCTAGATAGAGTTTTCTGTGTTTATTTAGTACTTCTCATAGATAAGCAGACACAGAGTTCACAGGTTGCTCCCTAATATTCTTGTCAAATTGAAACACACTTACACTTTCATAACAGGAGTTTGAGATGAGTTCTATAAAGTATTTGTGTTCTGCTATGTGGATTGTGTCATTCTCCCCGACTAGAATCTCACTTCCAAGGAAGAGGAAGAAGGGATACTGGGCTAGCGATCAGCAGGTGTGTGGTGGCAAGCAGCACATGTTCACTGGCGATCAGCAGGTATACTGTAGCTGAGCTCAGAGAGTGGTTGAGGTGTTCCTGATGGAGAGATGGAGTGTTATGGAAAGTGGCAATTGCCTTCTTTCGCTGAAATGCTAGAGAGATATTTGGATTATGGATTCAGAGTAAAGATAGAGAGGATATTGTGTCTGGAAGCAGAGATCATGTGAAAGCATGTGGAGGAAGGGATGGCAGATCGCTGAGTGACCTGAACACCTGCTCTCAGTGGGGATAGAGGGAAACTAAGAAGAGGCCCAGCTCACTGCTGGTGACAGCAGGGCCTCTGACTGAAACTGGATATGCCCAGAGTTTGGAGAGTGAGCTGGGAGCAACAGAGAAATTCTTGGCAGGGGCTGCCTGGGGGATAATGGAGGGAGACTGGTTGTCTCAGTGTCTCCTGGTGGCTGAACTTTGGAAAACCTTCATCGTGGTGAGCAGAAATGGGAGGTGTCTTCATAGCAACTCAGGTAAATGCATTGGGAGGAGTTGACTAGACTTCCCATGTGATGTCTTCCAGTCAACATTCATTTAGCCCTGAATTGCATTTCTCCAGAATTGTACTGATTTGGTTCAGGTAAGTTCTCCCTGCATTCAGGGAAGTGGATCAGCATTTTGGGTTACTACTATAAGTAATAACTTCAAAATAGAATTGTCCAGCAGCAGAAGAGAGTGCCAACAAAGGCCGATTTCTTTCTGTTCCTCCCTCTCTCCCTCCTTCATTCTTCCTCCCTTTCCTACTTCCCCTCCCTCCTTCCTTCTCTCTCTATTCTTCCCTCCACATTTCCTCCCTTCACCCCTCCTTTCTTCCCTCTTTCTCTCTGTGTCCATACTTCCTTCCCTCCCTCCCTGGAACTACTTCTTTTAACCACTTATTCTTCCATTCACAAATGCCTGAGGAAAGGTCATGGTGGGATGCAGTGTGCCTTAACCATCAGCCTCTCCAGCTCATCACTGATAAATGCTCCAAGTTACTGTGAATGAATGAAACCCCATTCCACCTCAGGTTCTTTGTGATAATTTTGAGAGTGCCTGAGCCAGGATGGTCCTCAAGGGCTTCAGCTGGAAACCCCCCATGCATGATTCACACGTTCCAATCAGCTGTGATTAAGCTTGGTATCTGCTTAGGAGCTTTGTCAAAGTCCAGAGATACTTTCAGCCTTGGATCACAGGATTTGGCAAGGCTGTAGTCTGAGCACAGACAGGAGCTTGTGAGAGCTGGCCACTAGGGGAGCCATTTTCAGCAAGCTCTGCCGTTTGCTCACACATCTTCCATTAGGCTATTTGCATGAGAGCTTACAGACATTCACTTCAGAGTACCCCAGCCTATCTGGGAGATGGGATATCTCTAGGACAATGAATGGTGGTTACTTTTATTTTCTTATTCAATCCTAGCATACCTATAATTAATTCAACTTGCATTATGTAGTACTTCTTATCTACTACAGGGAACCCTGGCCACCCCAATGCACTTGCATAAAAAAACAACAACAACAGAAAACCCCAGAAGAACCATTTGTGCATTTCTTTTAAAGGCCAGGATTCACTTTGCAAACATCAGTCCTCTACATTATCATTTTTGTATTATGACTTTTCCTGGAACAAGGAATATCTAAGCAACACATGTAGACCATTTATTACAGTTTTGTAGATATATTTGTCTCTAGGCCCCAACACAGCAGTTTTCTACCTCAATGCGCATCAGAATTCCTCTAGACCTTTTAGATGTTTTGATGCTGAGATGTACCCATTTACTGGAATTCACCTATCTTTAATGAAATCCTGGTCCCTATATCTTTTAAAGCAATCATTGTGATTTCAACTTGAATCAGAGGCTGAGAACTTCTACAAACCTGCTGTGACTGGTAGAGGAGGCTTTGTGTTGGAGTAGAAGAGCAGAATCTACAAAAATAAAGGCAATCTGGATGGAGATGTTTTCCCCAATTAGCCTCTACTACAAAATGCAAGGAAGAGAAGGAAGGGAAGGGAAATGAAAGGGAAAATAACACAGGTACAGCTCCAACTCTTCTATATCTAGGACAGGGACAGGGATTTGTGAAAGATGAAAACATTTTTTTTTAATTTACTATACCAAGAAGCAGAGTGTTGAAAGTATCACTAAAATGGGGCTGGGGATATGGCCCAGTGGCAAGAGTACTTGCCTCATATACCTGAGGCCCTGGGTTCAATTCCCCAGCACCACATATACAGAAAACGGCCAGAGGTGGCACTGTGGCTCAAGTGGCAGAGTGCTAGCCTTGAGCAAAATGAGGCCAGGACTGGCCAAAAAAAAAAAAAAAAAAAAAAAAAGCTTGATGGCAAAAAATTCCTCAGCATGATCAGGAAAATTAAAATAGTTTCCTCTAGCTTCACCAACAAAAAACCCATTTCTCTCTGAAATGTCATGACTAACACCAAATAGTTAAATAGAAGTTCCGTACAGCAGTGAACTTTCCTGTTCATTCCTGTTTCAGTAGAGGCTAATTGAGGAAAACATCTGCATCCAGTTTGCCTTTATTTTTGTAGATTCTTTTCTTCTACTCAAACACAAAGCCTCCTCTACCAGTCCTGTGCTTGGGCAATGACCTGTTGAATAGATGGCTTTCAATTTTCCCCTTTTGGGTGATGACATAAATTACTCTCCAGGGAACTATTTACAGTGTCATTTTGTGACCTTGAGCTGAGTGCACGTATTTTGAAAGCCTAAAACCACAAGAGCTGTGCATTGTGGGTCACCAGCGCCAGCTCTTCAGTAACACAGTTCCCTTCATGATACGCTGAGACGTGCCCACCTGGATTGAGCCTCTACAGCAGTAGAGTGGCCTCTGGGAGCAGAGACCTTCTCCTTTGCAAAAATATGTGTGTGTATGTGCTCAGTTTGGAATTCTCTTACTTAAGCTGTTCTGGCCACTGTTTACAACAGTACAGCTCACCTTGTTTGTGAGTCCTGAGACTCCACAGACTTGTGGACTGCCCCTCCTCCACCCCACAATGGTGGACAAAGAGCTGGGCACAGATTCTGCCCTGGGTTTGAATCCTGATATCTCCTCTGGCCTGCCAGTGATCTTGAGCAGCGTCAGGCTCTCTCTGACCCGTAGGCTGGCCTCCACTTCCCCCTCAAGGACATTGTGAAGGCAGAGTCGAGACCATGTCTGACCAGTGGGATGGCCTCCATTTCTCCTCAATGACGGTGTGAAGGCAGAGTTGAGACCATGCCTGACCAGTGGGCCAGCCTCCACTTATCCCTCTAGGATGGTGTGAAGGCAGAGTCGATTCTGTGTCACCCTCCTTCATCTTCGCTGGAGCTCTCTAAGCAGAAGTTGGAAGGGAGAAGTAGAGAGAGAGATAGAAAGGTCAGGGCAGGTTAGAAGAGAAACCAGGCAAAATATGGTTCAGGAGAGGCCTGACATTCAGGGATGGAGGTTGGGACCACACATTTCACAGTTTGTCCTGTTGGAGGATGGGAGCATGCTGGAGTCTGTAGGTCAGAAAGTACAGAGAGGAACCACAGGGTTAGAGATGTGGCTCAGGTGGTAGAGTGCCAGTCAGTGTGTGAAAGTATCAGATACTGAGTTTGAGTGTGAGTCTGGGAAAATAGAAAGCTCTGAGCCATTAGCTGAAGCACCCACAGCAGCTGGAGGAGGGATCCTCGCCTCCACTGGTGTAGGATACTCAGGAGGTCTGGTGGGACATCTGCAGTGTCTCCTCACCTCCTTTGCTCACTGAGGGAAGCTGAAGGGTTTCGCTGGTGTCTCTCAGGCTCACACACAAGAGCATCAGAGGTTTTCTCAAGACACCCTGACAAAGCAAGGGTCCAGAGCTGCATCTGGGTTGCTGTGGGTCCCTGGCCCCACCCCTACTCAGGGGTGGCAACAGCCTGATGCACACTCAAGGCCATTCATATTAATGAATGGAAGGAAACCTCTTACAAGAGGTAAGGACACCTGTCTGACTCAGTGTCCCCAACTAAACTTATGTCAGCGTATGAGAAATGAAGACTGCAGAAGTGGACAAAACAGACACGGTCACCATCTATAATATCGCTTCCAGTGTGTCTGTGAAACATGGAGAAACAAGTAACCATGTGATGCCTACAGAATACAAGAGTGTGTTCTCAGAGAGGAGCCTGAGGTTGAAACAGGAACAGAAGATCGTAATTCCCATGTTAGAGGTGGTGGAGTAGAGTAGGGAAAGAGCTCTCTGAAGCAAAGGCTCTTCAGCTAAGAGCAGAAGGATATAAACGTATAAGGATTAGCAATTGTTGGCATCAAGATGATTCTCAGCCATAAGAATAACCCTGTGGCAAGATGGAATGAATGAGTCTGGAGAAGAGACGGCTACTGTGGGGCATGATGAGAGACACAAGCCAACCAGCGACACTTCCAGCAGAGGCCCATTTTGCATTTAGAATTACTCACAGTGTGAGAAACAGTCGCTGAAAGGATGTTAATGTCATTTTTTTAGTATATTAAGACCTGTCTGGTTGCTGGAAAGGAAATGTGTTTTTGGAATCTTAAGGGGGAACTAATATTCATATACTATGTGAAGTGACTTCACAAATATTTCTCATTTAATATTCACAGCAGACTTTTAAAATGTTTTGACTTTGGAATGCTATCAATTATTCTAGCATAGTCATTGAAGTCACTCCTTTCTCCACTCCATGCCTTTGTGTATCTGTGTGTGTGTGTGTGTGTGTGTGTCTGTCTGTATCTGTGTCTGTGTCTGTGTCTGTGTGTGGTGGTCTATTTCTGGACCCTGAGCTCTTCTATTTATGCTTGATAACTGCAGCCTTGTCCTTACCAATGTAGGGAATGATAGTCCTCTACTTTTGTTCTTTTCCACTGTCAGGGATTCCTTCTGTTCTGGTCACCATCTTGGTGACACGTATTAGAAGTTACTCTTTGACAAGTTGATGGCTTCAGAAGAGAGGGTGAATCTGCTACTCTGATTCTAATTGAAGCAGACATTCTTCTGGCATGCCTGCCTCCTCTGTGAGCTTAGTTCTCAGTTCCTGGGCTGCTTCCCTACTCTTCTCTACACATCATGCTTATTACCTCCTTTTTCTTTTGTTTCTCTTGTGATTTCTAGGAGAATTCCTCAAACCTCTAATTCATTGACTGAATTTTCAGGAATATTACTATTTATTACATCACTTTGGACATATAGCCCTCAGATCATGAGGTGATCAATGTCTTTTTAAAATTTTTATTTATGAAAGGCCTCACATGTTGCTAAGATAATTTTGTATTTCATCCTATTGTCTTCTTTCTTGTAATCTGTAGAGTGGGATGGTATTCATTCTAACCTTTCAGACAGCTTCCTTTCTTTTAGTATACTGGATCTCTCCTCCATTTATTCATCTTAGATTTCTAGTGCTTCCCAAAATTGAGATGCTTGCAGTCGTGTGCATTTCTTTGAAACAGAATGCTTTGGGGTCCAGGTCCAAGTGTCCCCAGACTGTGGGGTGGCTGTGTGCAGTGCTTCTGGTTGCCTGCAGATGGCAGGAGTTTCCCCACCTCTCACAGGAATGCTGCCCACAGCAGCCTTTGCTTCTCTCTACTCTTGGTTGACTACTCTAAGATGCTGTGATGTGGACCCTGGCCTCCCTTGGCTCAGGTCCTCTTCTTTATTGTTTCTGTGCTCCTTCATTCTGTCTCCAGTTTGTTTATCTGGAGACTTTTGTTAGGGAACTGTTGTATATCCTTCCCAGGCAGCCCAGTCCTTGGGCATCTAAAAGGGATAAGCTCTAGAAGCTCTGAGAGTGCCCGGCCCTTATCTAAAATGGTGTCCTATTTGCACCTACACCATCTTCCTGTATTTTTTTTTTGTTTGTTTTGTTTTTGTAGCCAGTCCTGGGGCTTGGACTCAGGGCCTGAGCACTGTCCCTGGTTTCTTTTTGCTCAAAGCTAGCACTCTACCTCTTGAGCCACAGTGCCACTTCTGGCTTTTTTCTATGTATGTGGTGCTGAGGAGTCGAACCCAGGGCTTCATGTATGTGAGGCGATCACTTTACCACTAGGCCACATTCCCAGCCCATCCCATATGTTTTAAGTCACCTGTGAGACACTTGCATTACCTAATACAGTGTATATGCTATGTGCTATAGTTTGAATCTATCTTAAGTATGCGTCAATAGGAGACTGTGTTAAAGGCTGAGTCCTTGGATGGTGTTGTAGAGCTCAGACAGGTTTGGTGACCATGATCACTTAGGGAATAGGGGTCTTGTTTCAAGGACACTTCAGGCATAGTTAGCCCCATCTGAAAAGCAAACCATGAGAGCAAGGAGTATATAAGTAGCTCAAGTGTGGTGGAGCACCAAGTTCCTAAGTTCAGTCATGCACGCATACACACAGAGGACACACACAAAGAAAGGAAACACATATATACATATACACGGGACACACACACACACACACACACACACACACACACACAGAGGAAAGGAGAGGAAAGTCTTCAGAGTATTAGAAGCATGTTTTTGGAGAGGACTGTGGAATCCCAGTCCCCCTACTCTTGTTCTTTTTACTTCCTGGCCATGAGTTGAGTAGATTTCCTTCCTCTTGTCATGATGTACTGTATTGCCATAGCCCCAAAGCAATGAAGCACACTGATCATGGGCTGGAATTTTCAAAACTTATTAGCCAAAATAAATCGATTTTTCAGGTATTTGTTATAGTGGTAGAAAGCTGATGGTTGCACCGTGTCATGATTGTGAAATTGTATTTAGGAAATAGTGACAAGAGGAAAGGCTGCCCATGTGTATCACAGATGCATTTTTACAAGTCCAGATGCATTTTTACAGGTCCATGAAGGTGCAGATGTGGATCCGTGAATGCGGAGAATGACTTGCTTCTGTCCCTTCCGTGTACACTGGATTTTCAGAAAACCTTCAGTGTTTCTGCCATTCAGCTAAGGTCTCTTCCACTGCCACTGTTCTCTATAGGTACAGACTTTTCTAGTAGTTTTGTTTTTAAATAATTGTATTACCAAATTGCAAAGGAAAGGAGGGATGACTTAAATTTGCCTTCCTGAACTCCCTGTCAGCCTGGCCTCCTGCCGAGCATCAGCCAGCTCATTTATAGCCCAGAGGAACACTCACCCTTAATATCAAAATGCTTAGCCTTGCATTTCTGGCATTCTTATAGCATGATCCCTGAGGAAGAATGTGTTTCTTTAAATCACGCTCCAGCATATTCTAAACAGGATGAGGAATTTGTACTTTGTCTACAGATTAAATAGCAGAAGATATGCTGGTCATGACGAGACTGTGAAGTGCTGATGTTATAATGAATAGCAGATTGGAAGGGTATAGGAGGAGGCTTTGGAATAAGAATGCAGGAGCGGGTTCTGGGGCTTTGCTGGGTGCTGAGGTCGCCCAGTTGGCTGAGGTGGTAGAGGTGGCCCGGCTTAATGCCCAGTACTGGGGCTCTCTGTCCCTTGGATATAATGTCCAATCACCCCCGATGTGCCTGTCTTGGGTCTTCTCATCACTCATGAGACACCATCTCTGGTGCTCCCTGAACACAATGTCTGCCCTCCTATCATGCATTGCCTCACTGCCTGCGCACTTGCCTAGTTAGTGCCTCAGTAGCACCTTTTCTAGATGGTAGGGAGAGGGGAGCAGGCATTAATTCTAATAATCAACCCCCTTTGCCAGTTTAAATCAGCCCCATTCAACCAACTTCTTTCTTTGCTTGTTCCATGGCCACAGAGCAGACTCCTAACTTAAACCTAGCACTAGCTTCCTTGGTCAAAAAGCAAGGTTTACAGCGTGCTTGCCCCATAAACATGTTCCTGTCTGACCACAGTTCCACCAGTCTTGTCTAGGAATATGGCGCTGCTCAGCAAACACTGTGGTTTCCATAATTCCTTCTTTCCAGTGTGTGTCTCATATGGACTGGCACTGTCCTGGTAGCAGGGCCCCTCAGTCCCCATGTGGACCATCCTCTTTCTCTGAGTGTCATGGATGGATGTCACTAGATAATAATGCTCACTTTGTGCATTTTTGCTCCTAAAATACAGCTTACTAGCATTCATATATCTAGAAATACAAGTCCTATGAAGTTCCTACAGGCCATTCTGAGGAATGAGAAGTTTTCCTTTGATTACGTGATGTCATCTTCGCAAAGTATGTTCACTATTGTCAGCAATGGCAGGGAGGTGTTCTTCCACTGTTTTATGTTCTCTTCTACTGTTTTATGGTCTCACTACTCCTCGGGACTTACTTTCATTCCTTTAGACCCAGTTCTCCATGAAGCCAGTTGCTGCTGCTCAAACCGCCAAGTTCAGATTCTTGAATTGAAAGAGGAAAAAGGTGGCCAACGTTCACATTTTGCCTGTGGCAAACTCTGATTGGCCTACCTGGATTGTGCCTAGTCTTGGGGCTGATCGCTATGAAGGTTCTACAATTGGCCCAGCTTGTAGCAAATGACCAACCCTAAGCCAATCACCATCACCCTAGGGGTGGCATCCTATAATACAATGTTAGCTCCTTTCTAGACTTTCATAATAAAGGAAAATAGAACTATTTCTCAAAAGTACTTCGAGAGGTGTGTGTGTGTGTGTGTGTGTGTGTGTGTGTGTGTGTGTGTGTGTCGGGTAGATGAGTACCTGTGCAGCACTGCTACACCTACAATTTGGAGGGAAAATAGTTTGGCTTCAACTTATAAACTGATATATTTGGCCTCTTTGCCACTTCTCCATATCTGTCAGAGATAATAAAATCTGAGGAAGGTGTCCCCATCCTCTGTGGTCTGATGTTGGTATGCCATCTCTCCCTAAATGCCTACGTCAGAACTTATCCAGGGTGTTATAGTATTAAAAGGGACTTGTGGGGCTGGGAATATGGCCTAGTGGCAAGAGTGCTTGACTCATATACAGGAAGCTCTGGGTTCGATTCTGTAGCACCACATATATAGAAAACGGCCAGAGGTGGCGCTGTGGCTCAAGTGGCAGAGTGCTAGTCTTGAGCAAAAAGAAGCCAGGAACAGTGCTCAGGCCCTGAGTCCTCGCCCCAGGACTGGCAAAAAAAAAAAAAAACAACAAAAACATAAAAGGGACTAGTGAGATTAGTGCCCCTATAACCGAGGATTGGAGGAGCCTTTTGCTTATTCTAGCACACGAAGATACCGCATACTGTGTCAATCCCAAATCTGTCAGTGTCTCGATCTTTGGTTCTCCAGCCTCTGGAACTGTGAGCAGTAAATTCTGCTGTTTATACATTACCAAGGCTAAGGAAGCCATTTTGTATTCCAAATGGACTGTAAGACCCTCCAGGAGCAGAAAGACTTGCTTGACAGAGCTTATGGTGATAGTTTCTTCAGGGACAGGCTCCAGTGCACTACTGCCTGGGTCCCTGTAATGTGGTGCAGTGTTTCTTTTTCCTTTGTACACAGCTGCTGTGATGGTGAGGGTGAACACAGATGGTGAGGAGAACACATTGTCAGTGGAACAGTGACCAAAGCATCCTCTAGCCCCCGGGTTCCCATTTCAGGGGACCATGTTCTTCTGGAGCCACATCTTATACTGTACGTCATGTTTGTTGGGTTTTTTTGTTTGTTTTGGGTTATTTTGGAGTAGTTTTTGCTAGACGTTCTTTTCTTATTTTCCTCTGTTGCTATCTTGGATTTCCTCCATTTTAAACCAAGATAAGATGTTTTCACAGAAGTGGTGCTGTGACTCAAGTGGCAGAGTGCTAGCCTTGAGCAAAAAGAAGCCAGGGACAGTGCTCACGCCCTCAGTCCAAGCCCCAGGACTGCCCCCCCCACCCAAAAAAAAGATGTTTTCAGTTTTCTTAAGGATTCTTTTGATGGAATAATTCTAATTTATATTTTTATTTCTCTTGTAGCCTGGGGAGCATTTTTATATGCACAAAGCCTCTTTTGTGATCTTATCCAAGACAAACTTCTGATTTTTTTTTGTCAGAGTTACTACTAGCCAAAATAATGCTTAAAAATGAGCTTACTAAACCCAGTTATGCAGCACTTTGACCCAAAGACAACAACAACAAAAAAAACAGTTACGCAAACCTCCCCCACAGAAAAAAACTTCTCTGCTTTGGATTTTTTTCTAATGTTTTATTTTTTTTCTAAAGGGCCAAGTAATAAATACCTTATACTTTGTAGTTCATATGGTTTCTATCTGTGTTACTCAACTTTGCTTCTGTTGTATGGAAATAACCATAGATAGTAAACACATGAATAAGTGCATCTGATTCCCAAAAAAGCTGCATTTCCAGAAACCGGCGATGGTCCAGACCTGTACCAGAAGCCATCGTTGCTGACCTTGGCTTCTACGTGTCTTCTACTTTGAACCCTCTTAGAATAGTGGTATTTAAAAACTTTGAGGTGAATGGATCATAGCTTTTATCCCTCTCTCATGAGTAAAAAAAAAAAATCTGTATGGGGCTGGGAATATGGCCTAGTGGGAAGAGTGCTTGCCTTGTACACATGAAGCCCTGGGTTCAATTCCCCAGCACCACATATACAGAAAACTGCCAGAAGTGGTGCTGTGGCTCAAGAGGTAGAGTGCTAGCCTTGAGCAAAAAGAGGCCAGGGGGTTGGGGGGCTGGGAATATGGCCTAGTGGTAGAGCACTCGACTCGTATGCATGAGGACCTGGGTTCGATTCCCCAGCACCACATACATAGAAAATGGCCAGAAGTGGCACTTGGCTCAAGTGGTAGAGTGCTAGCCTTGAGCATAAAGAAGCCAGGGACAGTGCTCAGGCCCTGATTCCAAGGCCCAGGACTAGCAATCAGTCAATCAATCAATCAGTAAATCAATCTGTATGTGGGTAGAGTGCCAAGAGTGGGGATCACTGAGCTGTAGACAGATAGTTTAGGGC
The DNA here is from genome assembly GCF_023159225.1 of Perognathus longimembris pacificus. NCBI lineage: Eukaryota > Metazoa > Chordata > Mammalia > Rodentia > Heteromyidae > Perognathus > Perognathus longimembris. Next base: position 29,677,804 of record NC_063180.1, read on the forward strand.
ATTGGAATTGACGACCTTAAAATAGTCTCCTTATTCCATGCAATAACTCCATGGTGGAGAATCTCCCCGGCAATGGTACAGTTATCCATAGGTAATTTTGTTGTACATATATGTGTACATCTTTTATAGAATGTGCACCTATGTATATAATGAGTACATGTGTATAGTAGGTGTACGTGGAAAAAGTGAGAACAGCTTTCATGTCCAACAGGAAACTCCCCATCCCACATGGATGGGAGAGAAAGACCGGGGAAAATGTGCCACAGTCTAAAGTAAAGGGGAAACAGCAAATTGCATCCCTGTAAACAGTAGCAATGCTGCCTCCCCAATGGGAGACTTACAGGGAGCCAGCTGTTGCCTAGGGACAGAGACCAGCACACATCCTACTTTACAGGCCACTTGCTGTCACGTGACTCCACTTGTACTCAATTTGTCAAAAATCTGTTTGCACACCCCTTTTAAAACACACCTTCTGGGCTGGGGATATGGCCTAGTGGCAAGAGTGCTTGCCTCCTATACGTGAGGCCCTGGGTTCAATTCCCCAGCACCACATATACAGAAAACGGCCAGAAGTGGCGCTGTGGCTCAAGTGGCAGAGTGCTAGCCAGGGACAGTGCTCAGGCTCTGAGTTCAAGCCCCAGGACTGGCCAAAAAAAAAAAAAAAATCAAAAAAATGTAAAACACACCTTCTGCTGTACCATTCGTAAGGAAATGGAAAGACCTAGGGGGAAAAATGATATTATGTCCAATAAGCCAGACCCAGAGAAACGAAGGTTGCACAGTTCCTTCGTTTGTGGTAGATAGAATATGCCTATAAACCTATAAGTAAACACATTGGGCCACAAGCAAGTGGTTTACAAATGAATTAACTGAAGCATAATAGACTCTACAGAGAGGTCTGATAGTATACAGTAATCATTTAGAAAGTCTGGGTTAAAGCCCAACAAATTTGACACCAGGAAATGGGCAATGGGTGCGTGGGGGGTGGGGCAAGGAAAAGACAAATGAAGGGGGGAAGGAGCTCCAAATGCAGTCAAAAATTCCTTGTATATGCAACAAAATTAAGAAAAGTAAGGGAAGGGATAGGTTGAGGGGACATGACCCTGGTCAAGATGTGTTGTATTCATCAAATGCCTTGTTAAATGGCACCTTTGTACAACTATTTAAAGATAGTTTTAAAAATTAAAACAAAAAGCCCACACATGCTAGATGAAAATCAGGGATACTTGCCTTCCAGAGGAGCTGGAGAGAAGCCTCACGGTGCACAGGAGAAACAGCACCAAAGCAGCCATCTCTTGAGTCACCGCAGCAGCTCATGGAAATGTGTTCTCTCATTTCCTCATGTTCCATTGCTCATGGGCTGTGCATCTGTGATTTATTTTCAGAGCACACTTTGGAATTTGACAGACTTTGATTGCTGGCCTACTACACAACTGAAACCATTTGCCATTTCATAGATGATAAAGCAAGTGACACTTTACACTAAAAGGGCTATAAAAGAAGCCGCCTGTGAAAGAGACAGACAGATGTCAAACCTGCTGACAGCACAGTCAGCAGACTCTCAGAGCCTCTTCCACCAGGCCGGTGTAGAACCCTTAGATTGTGCCAGGCCTTGTTATAGAGTTGAATTCTGTGCACATCCTGCTTAGAGGTGGCACTGGTGATGGGGATTTTGATGCTGGTAGAGTACCTGCATCCTACTGAGCCCTAGCTCATGTGTACAGCGAAGGCTGCATGCATCAGGGCAGCTCCAGCTGCTAGTGGGCCCTGTCCAAGACCATGAGTGCCAGCTATTCTAGGACAGAGTGGGAGAACCAGCCCAGGAAAGCACCATGTACTAATGAGATGCAGTGTAGGGAGGGGCCTGCGCTGCATCGCACATCTTCTCTACCTTCTTCCATCATTTAAAGCAGAAGAGCCCAGGCCTGGAAGGGGTCTTCTGTGAGGGCCTTTTTTCATCTCAGATAGAGACCCACCAGGCTATCTATTTCAGAGGGATAGGTCTCAGGTCACTTTGTCACATTTCTCTGTTTTATTCCTGTTCATAGCACGTATATCCATTCCATTCTATTCTTCCTTTTTGTTATCTCTCTCTGACTAGGATACAGTAGTCTCTGCCTGGGTTGTTCTTTGAGCTCAGACTGACACCTACTGCACAGCACCCGTCAGTGGTGCTGGAATGGACATGTCTGATGACACCCTGGGTAAGTTGGCATGAAATGTAGGAGTTCAGCAAAAGAAAGGAGGTAACCTCAGAGACCTCAGACAGGCTGACCTCAGAAAGGAAGCAGAGGTGCAGACCCCAAGTGTGAACAAGGTTGTCTGGCCACAGATGGAGACAGACAACAGGACCTCCAGGGTTAAGGAAGGGCTCTGTTTGATTTCTTCCTAAGATGAAAGAGATGTCTGTCATGGTGTTAAATACTAGAAGAAGTAAACATTAGAAGTTGCTGGGTGAGAGAAGGCTAGTGGATGCAAAAATCTTGCCCCTTCGGGGTGGTGGTGTCATTTCCTCTACTGACATGAGAACACGATGGAGGACAGAAATTGGGGCAGGGAAAGAGAACACTTCAGCAACAACATGGAGGTTTCTGACTTGGATTTCCAGGTTGGTGGTGATGTTCGTGCTGGTGTTTAGGACATGTTCTGGAAGGAGTGAGTGAAGCCACCTTTGGGGTGCAATCATCTGCTGGTGTCATAGATTTAACCAGAAAAGGAAGTGAAGGTGTTTCTGGACGTGCAGATGTAGGGTCACCAGCACCCCGTGCCATTTCCAAAGCTTCCAATGTAATACAACTGCATGAGGGATGGAGGAGCAGAATGAGAAAAAGTGAGAGTCCAGAATGGAGGCCCTGAAGATTGACCTACTTGGCATGTGGAGAAAGAGCACAGAATGCTGGGTAGGAAGCCCAGGGTAGCAAAGGGTTTTGAGAAGGGATCCATGTGGACGTGTAAACACCAGCAAAGCAGTTGGATAAAGTAAAGGGGGAAAATGTGTTTTGGATTTAGCCATGAGGAAGTCATTGGCGACCTTGGCAGTCACTGCAGGGAGTCGGGGAAGAGACAGCCAGAATAGAGTGACTTGAGGCTCTGGAATCTGGCAAAGCAGAGCCAGCAAGTGTAGATTGCTCTGGAAAAAAAGAAAAGAAAAGAAAAGAAAAGAAAAAAACCCAAGACATTTTGAATTGTATGGATCTCATCACTCTGCAAGTTTTCTGCCAAAGAATGTTGGGAATGCCAAGAAACAAACAATCAGTGCAGCCCCTCTTGTCCTCATGTGTTGGAGCCTTGGAGGCTTCTCCCACCTCCCCAGTTCTGTCTCCGGATCTCAGGCAGAGGCTGGTGGTCATGACCTTCTCTCTTTCAGGCCGGATCCTGGACCTGAAGACGGGGACGGTCAAGAAAGAAGGGCAGCAGTCATCCATGCGGATGTGCATGGGTTCCCGGCGCTCCTTCATCTGCAGGATGAGGTCTGTTGGACACAGCAGTGCCATGGCTGTGGCTGGTGTGCTCCCTCTGATCTGCCATGCAGAGCCGGACGGGCCTGGCCAAGGTCACAGGGGGAGATTGCATTTCTCTCCAGTGACCTCAGCCTGCTTGGTCCATTGTGCAAGTGTGTCCTTCTTCTTCCCATCTGTTATCCCCCTCTTTTCTGCCCATTCTTCGATCCACACCTGGATGTTCACAATTCTCCTGACTGTTTCTGTGTCCAGCCTTTCCCATCAGGGCACACCCCTACCTCCTAGTTTCTCCCACCGCCCAATAATGCTGTCAGATTATGTGTCCATCGCTAGGTTAATCCATGGATGAGATCAGAGCCCTCATGATCCACACCCCAAACCCTATGATTAGACGCTGGAGCCAAGCCTTTTAGAGGACATTTGAGCCTTATGGGGAACAGTTCATATATGAACCATAACAACTCAAAAAGTCTTAAAGACTGAGGCTGCATCACTTGACCCCAGAGTGGAGCTCAGCAGGAACTGGACCTGCAGGCAAAGGCACAAGGCCATCATCTACCTCCTCCTCCTCCTCCTCCTCCTCCTCCTCCTCCTCCTCCTCCTCCTCCTCCTCCTCCTCCTCCTCCTCCTCTTCTTCCTCCCTGGCATATAACACCCAGCTTCTTCTTGAGCCCCAGTCTACAAGGCTAGAAGATTCTGCACTGGTCTTAGTTTAGCCCCAAATCAGCCTTCACTATCTGACCTCTCCTTTCTGTCAAGCTGCCTGACCCCCGCAGGGCTCCAGGAGGCCCAGCACTGTGAGCCACTGGCCAAGGTCAGTTTGATGCGTTTGCTGTGAGGCCTGGGACTGCACTTTGTGTCTCCAGGCAACTACAAGGTTGTCAACAGGAGATGCTTCACATCTGCTCCTTGACCCCTTGGCTAGATCTGCAGAGCTGGCAGCATTCATAGGGGCCCCTGTTAAAGGAATGGCTCTCCAGGACCTGGGGTTCGCTGTCCTCTGTCCTGCATCTGCCCTCTCTAGGTTGGGGAGTTGGAATTGGTCCAGAAGGCATAGGTGAAACCCCCTTCACCTCCCCTTAAGTCACACAACAGCACGTGAGGGTGGAGCCTCACTGCCTGCTTCCTGTTCACCTGGCGGGGGCACACTGGGTCTTGGAGTCATATGGCCAGCACTCTTGCAGGAGCACCATGCCATCAGCCAGCGAAGTCGAGCAGGGTTGTCCTGCAGTGTTTGGTGAATGGCATCAGTGCCTATCCTTGCTCAGAAGCATTCAGTAGTGCTCAGGCAATACAAATTACTCTCTTCTTCCTTCTCTTCCTCCTCCTCATTTTTGAGATAGGCTCTCCCTTTTTGCCTCAGACCAGCCTAGATCTGATCTTCCTATTTACAGTTTCTGTGGTAGCTGGGATGACAGGAATATACCACTATGCCCAACGTTTTCTATTGAGATGGGATCTTACAATTTGTTTTTTCTTATGCCTGCCTGGAACCGCAGTCCTCCTGACCACAGCGTCAGTGAGATGTACTACCATGGTCAACTACTGGCTGAAATGGAGCCTTGTGAACTTTATGCCTAGGTTGTCCTTCTAATCTTGGCCCTAAGAGTAGCTAAGACTATAGGCATGAGCCACCACCTCAAGCAGAAATAAATGCTTAATGGCGTCATCCAAACAATTCCCTTGCAAGTTCATTGCTTGGCAGTGTCATGTATACATTTCTGTTATCTGTCTACAATGCCATTATCAATTAATGCCCTGTATCAATTCAATTCACTTACTCCTCTCTCTGCCCTGGCATTTCTCTAGATGTACTCCAAATTGCTTGTTGAAGTGCCAAGCCCACACTGCCTGATCTGTGGAAAGCAGCCTTCTCTGCTGATAATGCAACTTAATTTCAGCAGGACACTGGGCACAGTCCATGGGAAAAGAGCAGAGATCCTGCCAGCATACCTAGGCAACAATGCCACAGACTGAGCCTGCTGTGAAACCTTTGAAGCTCTGGCAGCTTCCCGAAGTCCCAGAGTGAAATGGCACTCTTACCTTTGTTGTGTTGCAAAGTAAGATGCCTCGGCTGGAACTTGCCTTGCAGTTGGAAAATGAAAATTCACTTACCAAGTGGGCATAACCACCAGTGGCCAGAGCCTGGCCACTGTGCAGGCTTTGGATGTTTGCTACCTGGGATGCTGGAAAGGTCATTGAGAAGGTCCTAACAGAGTGGGAGTGCTGCTGCTTCTCCCCTAGCTCCCAGAGAGGGCTTCACGGAAAGGTTTGGTTTTACCCCTCCTTGTGTCTTGCTCCCACTCTCTCCTCTGCCATCAGCAGGCCTGCAGCTGTCTAGACGGTTCTAGGATCAGCACACACAGGCAGGAAGGGAGAGCTTCCAGAGGTGTGATGCTGAAGCATGAGAAGATGCTACCGTTCATCAACTGGCAGCATCTGTTTTGAGTAGGTGTCTTTGTTCAGGCCTGAAAAGACACTACTACTGTCATCACCCACCCCCTTGTTTCCTGAAAGCCACTGTGTTACTGAAATGGGCTGTAGGACTCTAGAGAGCTGGACTTCTCTGCACTCTCTGTGTAGGAGTGATGGTCTGGGCCCTGAAACACTTTGCAAATGGATTTAAGGTAGTAGATCAAATTACCTTCCCCTGATGCCAATCGAAATTCAAAGGCCTGCAGGCCTGCTCCTTCACTTTGCAGAGTTTTTTTTTTTTTTTTTTTTTTGGCCAGTCCTGGGCCTTGGACTCAGGACCTGAGGACTGTCCCTGGCTTCTTCCCGCTCAAGGCTAGCACTCTGCCACTTGAGCCATAGCGCCGCTTCTGGCCGTTTTCTGTATATGTGGTGCTGGGGAATCGAACCTAGGGCCTCGTGTATCCGAGGCAGGCACGCTTGCCACTAGGCTATATCCCCAGCCCTCACTTTGCAGAGTTTTGGCCACAGGTCTTGCCTGAATAGATGCGTAAGCATCCATTAAGGCCCATGAACTTTCTAGCAGCAATGTGTGTGTGTTGTGAACTTACCTGGATCTCTGCTCACTCTAATCTGTCTGTCAAATCTTAGGTGTGGAAATGCTCCCTTGGATCACCTGCCCCTTAACAGAATAACCACCATGAGGAAAAGGTTCAGGTCAGCACCCTCCTGATATGTTCGTGGGACTATGCAGGTTGATAGTGTTGGTGTCCTAAACCGGGGAGTGGCCCAACTTAAAGAGGGCTGAGTTTAGGGAGAACCAAGATTGTGCTCCAGGGAGGCAGTGGCTGAGGCAAGAATGTGACATTGACTAGAATGTGCCTATCAATCTACAAGAAAACACTCTGGATGGTAAAAGACCAAACGTTCACCAGGTCGTGATAAATTATACAGATCTCTAGACATTCACCAAGTGAGGCCAAAGGAGGATATTCTTAGGAAGGGATCAAAAAACTCTTTTCCTGTGTACATATGAGCATATAAAATAATATTTATCAAAATGAACTCTAAGGGGGCTGGGGATATAGCCTAGTGGCAAGACTGCCTGCCTCGGATACACGAGGCCCTAGGTTCGATTCCCCAGCACCACATATACAGAAAACGGCCAGAAGCGGCGCTGTGGCTCAAGTGGCAGAGTGCTAGCCTTGAGCAAGAAGCCAGGGACAGTGCTCAGGCCCTGAGTCCAAGGCCCAGGACTGGCCAAAAAAAAAGAACTCTAAGGGTCTGGGAGTATGGCCTAGTGGCAAGAGTGCTTCCCTCAATACATGAAGTCCTAGGTTCCATTCCTCAGCACCACGTATATGCCTGGCAAAAAGAAAAAAGAAAAAAAAACTTAAGAAATGGAAAACACGAGGTTTTTGGGGTTTTTTTCCCCCCTTTGTTGCTGTTTTGGTTTTCCTTATCATTTGTCTTGTTTGTAAGTTTATCTATCTTTGGGGGAGAGGGGAAATGGAGGGACAAAGGTTAAACAAATGCAGTGGGGCTGGGAATGTGGCCTAGTGGCAAAAATGCTTGCCTCATATACATGAAGCCCAGGGTTCAATTCCCCAGCACCACGTATATGGAAAATGGCCAGAAGTGGTACTGTGGCTCAAGTGCCAGAGTGCTTGCTAGCCTTGAGCAAAAAGAAGCCAAGGACAGTGCTCGGGCCCTGAGTCCAAGGCCCAGGATTGGCAAAAAGAAACAAACAACAAATGCGGCAAACAAATACTCACTAGACACTATGTTGAAAATGAACTCTACAACTTGTGTGTGAGTACGGGAGGAAAAAACTGGGAGAGATCGAGGGAAGGGGTGACACTGTTCAAAACGAAATGTAAGCTGGGAATATGGCTTGGTGGTAGATTGCTTGCCTAGCATGCATGAAGCCCTGGGTTTGATTCCTCAACACGACATAAACAGAAAAAGCCAGAATTGGCGCTGTGGCTCAAGTGGTTGAGTGCTAGCCTTAAGCAAAACGAAGTCAGGGACAGTGCTCAGGGCCAAATCCCAAGTCCCAGTACTGGCAAAAAAGAAAAAGAAATGTAGTCATTACCTGATTATATAACTGCAAACCCCATGTATATCACCATTACAATACAAATCTATATAAAAAGAGTATGAGGTTTCATAGAATTTACTTGTGACTTCCAGACCATATGGGAGGAGCTGAAACAGGGTGACGAGAAGTTAAGATTCAAAGTTCTGAGAAAAACAAGGGAGCCCATAACTTAGAAGCTAAAGGAGCTATTGATATGAGGCTTCTCCTCATGTGGTAAAAACAGTTTCACAGATATTCTTTCTTTAGGAATGGCCTTGGCCCAGTGAAAGAGGGTGAAGCTCAGGACGCCGTGGTCCACTGCACAGGGTACATCAAGGCCTGGCCGCCTGCAGGTAAGAGAATGGCAGGTGTATTACTGGGAAGCTGAATGCTGCTCACATCTGACCAAAGAATGTGTGGTCCTAGAAGAGACTGGAAATGACTCTTATTTTCTCTGGTAGCTAGAACATAGCAACCTTTGTCAATGGAAAAAGTCCTGCTACCTGAAGCTAAGATTTCCAAAAAGAGCTTGTATTTAGTGGTCTGGGTTCTGCTGTGGAGATGGAGCTTCTAAAACACAAGGCCCTCTCCGTGAGTGATGTGTATCTGTCCATGCCTGACATGCACAGCCTGCCTACAGGGAGCATAGCTAATGCTACTTCTGCTGTGGCAAATGTTGCTTCCTGATGTTCTAAGCACATACAACACTCTTCTGTGCTTACTGTTGAGAAACCTCCAGACCAAATACGTGTTGTGTTCATCTTCTTACCCTAGAAGGTAGCTGAGACTGGACACAGATTATCTATCCAGAGAAGGCTGAGGAGTGGGATGGAGGGAGTTGAGGATTTCTTGCCTTGACAAAAGAAACAGTCAACCTAGAGGGATGGAGATGTGAAAGAATTTGTTGCCAAAGTTTCTGAGGAGTTTGTAGAGCCCACTTTCCCAGAGGTCTTTTTAAACGGCTTAAAGATACACATTTGGCCTACATGAGGTGGCTGAAATAAAGTCATGGCCCTTTTACATTAGTAAGAAGTATCTCTCATGCCTGACAAGGGAAGGAGAGAGATGTTTGGCTTTGCTTCAGTTTTACTGTCACCAGAACAAAAATTCACTTGTCTGTTCATGAGGTTATGGTGGGGGTGGGGACATCTAAAATCATAAGCCCTGGTAGGAAGTGCACCTGCCATTCCTGGGATGCAAGGAATCAAGGTTTTCTCTTTCTTGTAACAGCTCTGCCCTGGGCCTGTCTCAGGTCAGAGTAGCACAAAGCTTATAGCTTGTTCTTGCTGCGGATGATCCATCAACCCCAGGAAACCTTTTCCTTCATATATAGAGAACTGGTGTTTACCTGTCTCTTTCCTGCTTGTTGTCAGGCCCAAACCATGTATTTCAAAACTCTCACAATGACCAGCTGCCTGGTTCCCAGTGCTGATATATTCTTCTCCCTATTTATTTGTTTGTTTATTTATGTCACTGGGGGGCTTGAACTCAGGGCCTGGGCACTGTCCCTGAGCTTTTTGTTAGTGTTATACCTCTTTGAACCACAGTGTCATTTCTGATTTTCTGGTGGTTAACTGGGGATAAAGCATCTCTCCTATATTCCTTGTGGGCTGGTTTTGAACTGTAATTGTCTGATTCCAACCTCCTAAATTGCTAGGATTATAGGCATGAGCCACCGGCACCTGGCAGTTCTTCCTGTTTTAGAATCTGGCAAGTTTCATTGTAATTTAGGAAGAGGTGGAAAGCACCAGTTGTATTTCAAAGATTTGCTGTGCAAAATGGGGAAATATCTCTGAAATGCAAAATATTTGCAGATCAGTATCTTAACATGCATCTTCCAGGATCAAAGAAACTTTGCTACCTAATTCTTCTCCTAGCTCTTGGTACACAGATGCATATTACATTCTCTGAGAATGGTTCAGTAATGGAAACTCTTTCTCTTTGTTTAAGCAATGTGTACTTACTTTTTGACCCAGCAGTTCCACTCTGGGAAACTACCTAAAGAAATACACATGCACAAGGTTTTACATTGTGCATTATTTCTGATTGCAAAAGAGTGTCTATGGCGCATTGACACAATCAGGTACTGTGCAGTTCTGGAAAAGAATTGAGGAAGATTTAGGTAAAAAATAAATATGAATGGACTCCAGGCGTTCTCTTAGTTGTAAAAGCAAATCCCCAAAGAGTAGATTTTTGTATACTACTCTTTGTAGAAAAACAAATTGCTATAAGCAAATGTACATATATCTGCTCATTGTACAAAAGAAACACAGCAAGGATAAGGCCAGAACAAGATAGATTGGCTACCTGCACACAGGTTGGAGAGAAGAGGGAATATGTAGTGGGGAGGGAGAAAAAGGGACATTTTTTTTCTGGCTCTCAGAACCATAGTGATGCACGGTAACCTATTGATAAACTTATGAGACCAGCATAGAAATATTGATGCTTGGTTGGAAGCAGTGTGAAAGGAAGGCTTCTACTTATCAACACCTACCCAGGGTCTGTGAAAATGGAGCACTTGTTTCTCAGCAGTAATTCCAGCTACAGATGTCCAAGAATCTTGCACAATAAGAGGCTCCAGAGCCCAGTCCCTTTCCCTTCTGGACTTAAAGGAAGACTCTTCAGACTAGTCAATAAGGAATGCTTTAACCAATTCCTTCCTGGTTACTGAGTACTGGTTTTCAGTGCTGAGTAAGTGTAACTTATCCATTTCTCCTCCCGAACCCTTAAAATCCTTTACTTTCCTCCACAAGACAAACACAAGCTGTCTTCTCCTACAGATATGTAGGCCCCCTTTACTTTCAGTAGTTCTTTGGCTTTTTCCGCCTGTCTTTTCTTTTTGCCTCTGATGGTGTTTGTTTTATTTTCTGTGAACAGGAAATTAAAAAGTTTATATGACTTGGGAGAACCACTTAGGCTTCTTACTGAAGTTTCCTTCCTAACTAAATGTCTTGACAAAATTGTGAAAACATACAGATGAACCACTTTAATTATATCTTCCTTCATTGTTTCTGTATCATTCACAGAGGCAATGATGGTGACCTTGAAACTGTTAAAAGACATCAAGCAGAGAGAAGAACAGGAAGTGGGAGAGGGGCTGTGAAGGTTATTGGCTAGCTTCCCTGCTCAGAACAGCAGCAGTGAATCTGGATTTTGGGTTGTACAAACTGAAATCATGAGCACTTACCCTTCCTTTCCCCTTGCTTTGGGCAAGCTGACGATGCTGGTGTATCTCATTGTAGGAATGACCATCCCTGATGAAGATGCTGATGTGGGACAAGGCAGTAAATACTGCCTTGTAGCAATTGGGAGACTCCAGGTAAGGAAACCCTTCGGGGTTCTTCCATCTCAAATGAGGCCTTCTTATGGGCAAGGACTGTGGATTTGATGCCTGTGGACTCAATATTCACTGGAATTTGTGTGTCCCTCTGAGATAGGATGTGGCCAAATGATGAGCTGTTAGCAGTGGAGGTCTTGCTGTGTTGATATTTTTTTTTATTAGTCCATCACTCATCTCAGGCTGGTTTCTGCAGTCTAGTTTGTCTACATCACACATCCCTGCTTAATCACTCTCAGTGATTCCCCAGGGATCGTGGGATAAAGACCAGGTTCATTGTTCAATCTCATCTTCCTTTCTCACCACATCCTAGTCCTTGTGGCTTAACCCACACTCCCCCCACCCATCCACAGAATGTTGGTTCTCCTGTCATTTTTTTGTCCTTCTTTTAAACTTCCTTTTCCTCCTGTGTACTTTTATCTGCTCATCCTTCAAGACTCAACAAAAATAACTCCTGATGTTTTTAACAAACACCATCAACCCCTCCCCCATGCTCTGCTAGCACTAAGTTTCCACTTTTGGGGGGGCCTCCCACTACCTGTTTGCACTAAATTCCCACTTTGGGGAGGGGGGGGGCTCCCACTACCTGTTTACTGTAGTTGACTGGGTGCTTGCTCATTCCTTACAAGGTTCTCCAGAGTAGGGAGTAGGCCTCTTGTGTCCTGTGGAAACCCAGTACATTCAATATCTGACTCATGCAGTCAGTAGAATCATTCAGTGTTTTCCATGGGACCCTTCCCCAGACTGATGAGAGGAATATAACGAACAGTTCAGAGGGCACTAGTCTTCCATCCCCTGCCTTCCCAAGCTTGACCATTTTGTTCAGACAAATAAACAAGCAATTCCATTCATGTGAGACAGGTCCTAGGTACTCCTCACTGATGGGTAAAAATAAGAATATTTGGACCGTGGAGCAGGTACTCAAAAGTGGTGGGGTATGGGCTGGGGATATAGCCTAGTGGCAAGAGTGCCTGCCTGGGATACACGAGGCCCTAGGTTCGATTCCCCAGTACCACATATACAGAAAACCTCCAGAAGCGGCGCTGTGGCTCAAGTGGCAGAGTGCTAGCCTTGAGCGGGAAGAAGCCAGGGACAGTGCTCAGGCCCTGAGTCCAAGGCCCAGGACTGGCCAAAAAAAAAAAAAAAAAGTGGTGGGGTAGCGTGAAGGGGAAAGGGGCAGATGAATGAAAAGGAGAAGAGGGAAAGAATGCAGTCAAGAATCTTATGTATATCCTACAAAATTAATAAGAATAAGGAGAGGGATGGGTGAGTGTGTTGAAAGGGTGACATTGATCAAGATACATTTTATCTGTAAACTGGTTTGTTAAGTGGCAATTCCTTTGTACAACTACTTAAAGATGACAACAAAAAGGAAAAACAATGGGTAAATTTTGCCTGGAAACGTATACTTTCCAAATATTTTAACCAGTTACGTAAGTTCCTTTGCTGTTTTTTTTTGGCCAGTCCTGGGCCTTGGACTCAGGGCCTGAGCACTGTCCCTGGCTTCTTCCTGCTCAAGGCTACCACTCCGCCACTTGAGCCACAGCGCCGCTTCTGGCCGTTTTCTGTATAAGTGGTGCTGGGGAATCGAACCTAGGGCCTCGTGTATCCCAGGCAGGCACTCTTGCCACTAGGCTATATCCCCAGCCCCTCCTTTGCTGTTTTTTTGTGAAAGGCGAGGCAAGAGAAGGGGAGGGTATAAAATGTTTTAAGGTTTAACATGCAGCATCTCTTTTAACCTCCCAACCACTCTAGGACGTGATAGGTTCCATTATTCCCATTAGCCAGACAGTAAATTTTTCAGTGGCCCACCGTGGCAGGCAAGGGCATCCACAGGAGCTTCCGGAACACTTGAAAGCTGGCTGAACACTCTCTGTGCCAGTGGCCCAGAAGTTCAAGCCACATGCCTTATTCCCACTCTCTGTCTCTGGCCTCCCTCCTTCTCCATCTCTGCCATTAATGTCTCAGCTGTGGACTCCCCTGTTCCAGGTGACCAGCTCTCCAGTGTGTATGGATATGAATGGGGTGTCGGTGCCCACAGAGTTCTTGTCCCGGCATAATTTTTTTTTTTTTTTTTTTTTGGCCAGTCCTGAGGCTTGGACTCAGGGCCTGAGCGCTGTCCCTGGCTTCTTCTTGCTCAAGGCTAGCACTCTGCCACTTGAGCCACAGCGCCGCTTCTGGCCATTTTCTGTATATGTGGTGCTGGGGAGTCAAACCCAGAGCCTCATGTACACGAGGCAAGCACTCTTGCCACTAGGCCATATCCCCAGCTCCCCGGCATAACTCTTGACGGGATCATCACGTTTGTGGACCCAAGATGCATTAGCGTGATTGGCTACCAACCCCAGGTCAGTAGGTAATTTCAAGCTTATGGCAGTTGACTAGAGATGTAACTTTTCTTACCATGTATTTATCTCATTTGAGATATGGCACTGTGACATTGTGAAGAAACACCATAAACACCATAAAGATCCATTGTGCTTTGGATAGGGTGACACCTTTGCAAAGCAAGAAAGCTCACAGTAACCATCTGCGCTACTGCAGATTAACTTGTCATCTCTTTTTTCTAACCATTCTGGCTCTCAAGCTGATTTTTTTTTTCACACACCTCAGTTCAGATCAATCCATCTTGGAGTCTGCAGAACCTTGCTAAGATGCCCGTTTGATTTTTGCTTAATCCTCTTTATTGAGGCACCTTTACAGGTCTTTGCTGCAGATTCTTTTTAGCAAATTGGTAGCTTGAGAAACAGGAAAAGGCAAGAGTAGTTAGCATCAAAGAACTGAAACAACTAAATGTAACAGGAGAGCTGAGCCCTGTGCCAGGCCTGAAGACAACTAGCTAGGGAGGGCCCTTGGGAGGCAAGTTTAATGTCAACATGTACAGAATATTGGGTGACTTTATCAAGCAAGTATTGGTTTTCTTAGGTTTAGTATTGTACATTGCAATTTTGTTAGACTGCATCATTTTTTTTTTTTTTGCTAGTCCTGGGGCTTGAACTCAGGGCCTGAACACTGTCCCTAAGCTTCTGTGTGCTCCAAGCTAGCACTCTACCACTTGAACCACAGCACCACTTCTAGCTTTTTCTGCTTATGTGATGCTGAGGAATTGAACCTGAGGCTTCATGCATGCTAGGCAAGCACTCTACCACTAAGCCACATTTGCAGCCCCAGACCACATCATTTTTGGGAGATACATGTTAAAATATTTTGAGAAGTGCTATGATCTCTGCAACTAACTGCCAGAGGCTCAGCAAGAAGCCCATACATATGTGGACACGTGAGCTTATATGCTTACATGCAAGGGAGAAAAAACACACACTGTGTGTGCATGTATGTCTACGTGCATGGAGAACAATAAAATGCCAGAGTGACAAATGCCGACAATTCTTCATTGTACATGAAGAACGTACAGCTGTTTGTTATACTTTAGGTCTGTACAGACCTAAATTTGGAGGCAGTTAAAAAACAGCTTTTTGAAAAAAAGAAAATTTTAAAAAAGCTCTTTGAAGAAAAGAAAAAGAAAAAGACCTGTATTCTGAGGAACAAACTTTGAGGAATACGGATATGAATGTTTTAATTACATGTATATTTTCATTTTATTTATTTATGTTTTACTGTGCTGGGGTTCGGGCTTAGAACCTCACACCCACTAGCTATATGTTCTACCACTGAGCTATACCCCAGTCCTACGTATGTGCTTCACACTAGAAACAGACCAAACCCAGAATATGAGAGCCCTTCACCCTGCATTTCTTGTCATGCACATCCTGAGACTTCTAGGAGAGTGTTGGCGGTATGTTACCAGCCAGACTCTCCCGTGAGTGTCTGCACGTGCTCTGCACATGCTCACGGGACTTCCCTTTGCTGTGGAGTCAGTTCACACTGGAACAGCGTGTGTTCCTGCGGGCTCCAGGGAACAGTTAGCCTTCCCTTGCTGTCCAAGACTTTAACACATTTGGAGCTGCCCTTTCACCATTTCTGTTATTCTGTCTCATCATGAAACACTTCTGTTTTGGGGTAAGGATGAATAAAGCCTTAGATTAGTGCAGGTAGATAGCAAAAAGATTTTGAATACCATGGTTATTTTATGATAACCTCATTTCCTCAGCTATAAGACAGCTAGTTTCCACATTTAAGCAATTTCAGTTTTCATAGGCCACACATCTATCCACATAATATGCTTGTGCTTTCTTTTGATGTTTATTAAAATATATTGATGGCAGTTTGCCTCTCCAAGGCAAACAGAAATAAAATTGCATTCTGAAACCGCTGATCCTAGTGCCTTAGCAAAATTAGTCATTGTTATGGAGCATGAGTAGAAGAAGCCAGCTCTGTGGTGGCTCCCAGGGAAAACTGGTAGTCATTGCTCTATTCAAAATCTGTGTGGGAACCGAGTTGCTGGTGGCTCACACCTGTAATCTTAGCTTCTGAGGTTGAGATCTGAGAATTGTTGTTCAAAGCCAGCCCGAGGCCAGAAAGTCTATGAGACTTATCTC
The DNA here is from genome assembly GCF_023159225.1 of Perognathus longimembris pacificus. NCBI lineage: Eukaryota > Metazoa > Chordata > Mammalia > Rodentia > Heteromyidae > Perognathus > Perognathus longimembris. The sequence goes on from NC_063180.1 coordinate 29,693,590, forward strand.
CAATTAACCATCAAGAAGCCAGCTGTGGCTCAAGTGGTAGAGCACTGGTCTTGAGCACAAAAGTTCAGGGACAGTGCCTAAGCTCTGAGTTCAAACCCCAGGTCTGGTACACACCAAAAAAAAGCTACCCAGGGCTGGGGATATAGCCTAGTGGCAAGAGTGCCTGCCTCGGATACACGAGGCTCTAGGTTCGATTCCCCAGCACCACATATACAGAAAACGGCCAGAAGCGGCGCTGTGGCTCAAGTGGCAGAGTGCTAGCCTTGAGCGGGAAGAAGCCAGGGACAGTGCTCAGGCCCTGAGTCCAAGGCCCAGGACTGGCCAAAAAAAAAAAAAAGCTACCCAAACCCAATACTTGTGGTGGGACAAATTTAAGATGGACACATAAATGAACATCTTTATCCTTTTGTGAATAGATAAAAAAATGGGATTATTGACACCTCTCTTTTTTATTTAGGACCTTCTAGGAAAGGACATTTTGGAATTCTGCCATCCTGAAGATCAGAGTCATCTGCGTGAGAGCTTCCAGCAGGTACTGACTGATTGTGGCTCATACGTAGCTGTGCCAGGCATGTGTGTGCATGGCTAGAGAGACCTGATTGCCTCCCTAGATCACACAGCAAGGTGGTAACAGGGTGAGGACTGGAGGGTCTAGGATCCCTGGTAACACCACCACCACCACATCAAGCAACACTGCCACATGCCCCTTCATCCAGCAGCATGTGAGACTATAAACAGTCAGTGCTGTCAGGACCTAGTTGGTTTAGAAAATAAAAAGAAGGAACCTGATCCCACTTGGTGGCCAGTCAGCAACTCTTGCTCTGTGAGCAGGGGCCTCATTTCTCTGGTCAGAGAGAAGCCCAGGCAGGGATGCCCAAGAGCAAGGTCCCAGCCTGGTTCCAGCTGGCAGCAGCCATGCAGCCTCAGGGACATTGTGGAGCAAGCCTGGCCATGGCCAGAGGAGATCGTGTTTCTTGGGCTCTGGCCACCAGCAGGCAAGGTGTGGGACCAGTGTTGATAAAAAAGAATTGGCTTGGGGGCTGGGGATATGGCCTAGTGGCAAGAGTGCTTGCCTCGTATACATGAGGCCCTGGGTTCGATTCCCCAGTACCACATATACAGAAAACGGCCAGAAGTGGCCCTGTGGCTCAAGTGGCAGAGTGCTAGCCTTGAGCAAAAGGAAGCCAGGGACAGTGCTCAGGCCCTGAGTCCAAGGCCCAGGACTGGCCAAAAAAAAAAAAAAAAAGGAAGTGGCTTGTTCTTACAAGAGCATGGAGAGGGCTGTGTCAGGTAAGAGTCAGCTCTTGACCCTGGAGTGGAGCAAAGGCACTTAGTTGCCTGGACGAGAGACCTTGGAACACGAGTGAGTTGTGAGGAAGTTGAATTTGGTGCAGTGACCATATGCCAGACCCGAGTCCGGGAAACGTGTGTTTTTTCAATTCCCTCTCTGGATCAGTTTACTGAGAAGTCAAACGAAGAGCTGAGCCGAGGAAAACTTAGGGCAAGCTCTGTTCCCACCCCTCTCCTTTTGGCTCAGATACCTTCCGTGTGACAGTGGTGGTGGTGGTGGTGGTGGTGGTGGTGATGCGGATGATCTGGGAGGTGAATCTGCTTTCTTGAACAGTGTTTTTTGTGCAGGATGCCTCAAATGCATGCCCAGTCTCAAAGGGGAGGAAAAAGGAGGCACTGCCCTCACTGCTAGGCTCGTTCCCTGGCTCCCCTCTTACAATCTTTGGCGGCAGCGTCCTGCTGGCCTTCACAGCCACACTGCCTGCCCTGGGCCTCCTCTCCCTCCAGGCAGACGCCATCCTCACCTCCTTCCCACCATGACTTCCAAATGTTTTCCCAGGTGGTGAAGCTGAAAGGCCAAGTGCTGTCGGTCATGTACCAGTTCCACACCAAGAACCGGGAGTGGATGTTGATCCGCACCAGCAGCTTCACCTTCCAGAACCCTTACTCCGACGAGATTGAGTACATCATCTGCACCAACACCACTGTCAAGTATGTGCAGCCTATTCCTTTTGCCAGCCCCGCCCTCCAGTGGCCCTGCCCTCTGCTGGCCCCTCCTTCCCCTGTCCCCGCCCTCCACTGACCCCACCCTCCATTGGCCCTGCCCTCTGCTGGCCCCACCCTTTACCCCCCTAATGTCCCTGCCCTCTACTAGGCCTGCTCTCTGCCCAGTCCGCCCTCTGCTGGCTCCTCCCTCCACTGCCCCCGCCCTGCAATGTCCCTGCCTTCCACTGGCCCTGCCCTCTGCTGGCTCCTCCCCTTTCTGGCCCCACCCTTTACTGACCCCACCCTCTGCTGGCTCCTCCCTTTTCTGGCCCCGCCTTCCTCTGGCCCTGCCCTCTGCTGGCTCCTCCTTCTGCTGGCCCTGCCCTCCACTAGCTCCTCCATCTGATGGCCCCGCCCTCCTCTGGCCCACCCTCCATGGGCCTTGCCCTCTTGTGGCCCTTGTCTCTGATGGCTCCCCTTTCTGATGGCCCAGCCCTCTACTGGCCACTCCCTCCACTGGCAATTTTGTATGCTTGCTATATCCAAAGCTGTGGGTTTTGTTTGGTGGCCCTCCCAGGCCCCATCTGCGGCCGAATATCCCTATAGGACTAAGGAGCATGAGGAGATGGAGTTCCCCATGGGGAGAAGTGCTACTCTCTGTTTCTCCTTATTTCGCTTCAGAGTTGTAAGAGCCCAAAGTACAGAGTGCCACTCTGGCAACTAGGGGCTGGTTCAGCATGTCAGTTGCTTTGAGACTTTATGTTTGCACAGCCTGGCTCCTGTGCTTTTTTCATATTCCACATCTGTTTAGGGGCGTGATCCACCGTCATGTCCTTGCATCTGCTGGAACCAAAATCCTTGTTCTTGTGATGGCATTGTTCCAAAGTGGTCTCAGGTTCTCATAGGACAAGTGCCTAATGTGCTGGAACGTCTGTCTTTTTTTTTTTTTTGGCCAGTCCTGGGCTTTGGACTCAGCGCCTGAGCACTGTCCCTAGCTTCCTTTTGCTCAAGGCTAGCACTCTGCCACTTGAGCCACAGCGCCACTTCTGGCCATTTTCTGTATATGTGGTGCTGGGGAATCGAACCCAGGGCCTCATGTATACGAGGCAAGCTCTCTTTCCACTAGGCCATATCCCCAGCCCTCTTTTTTCTTTCTTTCTTTCTCTTGTGCTTTCTTTTGTGCTTCATCTCAGGGTTTTGTGTGTTTTCACTCACCTCCTCTTGCAGCTTTTTGCAGGTTAATTAGAGATAGGAGTCTCACAGACTTTTCTGCTTGGGCTGGGCTGGCTTTCTTTCTTTCTTTCTTTCTTTTTTTTTTTTTTTGCCCGTCCTGGGCCTTGAATTCAGGGCCTGAGCACTGTCCCTGGCTTCTGTTTTTTGCTCAAGGCTAGCACTCTGCCACTTGAGCCACAGTGCCACTTCTGGCCATTTTCTGTATATGTGGTGCTGGAGAATTGAACCCAGGGCTTCATGTATAGGAGGCAAGCCATATCCCCAGTCCCTTCTTCTTCTTTTTTTTTTTAACTGTATTTTTTTTTCTTTTCTTTTTTGGTACTGGGGATGGAACCCAGAATGTTGCACTTGCTAGGCAAGTGCGTTGCTACTGAGCTACATCCCAGCCCCTGGGCTGGCTTTCAATCTCAGATCTTTCAATTCTCAGAGCTCAGCCTTCTGAGTATCTAAGATTACAGGCATGAGCCACTAACACCCAGCATGTATGTGTTTTCTTAACGCTCAACGATGCCCTAAGTCACATTTGAGTCTTTTCAAACTGTTCAATCATTACCTGTTCTTAGTAATAATTTCTTGGTAATCTGTTAGTAGTAGGCAGAAGGCAGACTGAAAAGGTTGGGTGCAAAGAAGGTAGAATTGCTTTCCAGGTCCTGGCAGAGCTTAGAGGAAACACCATGTTCCACTACTTAGGGAAGCAACACCAGAGACAGCCCTGAAATGGGGCCTGGAGGCAAAGTGACACGTCTTCCTGGTAAAACCAGTCCCTGCTGTGATTTTCGTTTTCTGAAAACTGGAGTTATGAGGGTATTACAGATGAGAATCAGTAAGGGGCTGAGAGACCACTGAGTCACAAGCCCTACACTTGGGAGTCGTTCCAGCCTCTCCTTCACCTGCACAAAAAGATAACCTGGCATAAAATCAGAATGGTCAGCACCACTTCGATCACCACACAGAAAGTTACCTGGTACAGAGCCAGAGCTGCCAGTACCACCTCCTTGTGACAACCCCCATCTGCCTCCTCCATCATGCCCTAATGGAGGCCTTGCTATCACACAGGCTCCTAAGTAGTTCCCCTATCTTTCATCAGGCCCCCGTTGAACCAGGCCAAAAGGCCCCAGGAGCATTTTCTCTGAAACAGCCCCAGGACCATGCCATGCCTGCCCTTGATCAAATCAGTCCCAGACCTCTCAACTGAATGAAGTCACCCAGAGTCCTTCACAATAGGCAGATATAGCTCAGCCTGCAGTGGTGTTACTGTCTGCTCTCTGGTCAGCAAGGCTTTCTGAGCCCCAGATGTCTCTGCTGACCAAATCCAGGTTACTCCCTGGGGTACAACTATAACTGCTTCTGAATGCCCCCTAATGGCTTTTGTTACTCAGAGTGAGTAAAAACCTTTATCCAGGGAGCATCAGGGGTGACTGACAGCGTCTGCTTAGCACTCTGTATCTCACCGGCAGGAAGCTGAGCCGGATGCACTGGTTTCTATTCAGAAACCATCATCCCCCACTAATGGAGCACAGCACTCTGCTGCGGTGGGACCATGGCTGTCGTCAGCTCTTTCTCTCTCTGGAATGTGCATGCATATCAGGGTTTATTTTTCTGCTAGTTACAGGAAATGTGTGAAAATCTCTTCTCAGGATGGGGAAGCCTGGAGTCAGCATTTCATCCACATGCACTCAGCTACAGAATTGGAAACCCAAAGGCTGTGGGAGAGAGATGCCTACCTCCAGACCCAGAGAAGTATGGTTGAGGTGCTGGGGATTGGTCATCCATACCTAAGACCTTAATTTCTATTTCCCATAAGAAGCTGTACCTAGTCTAGAAGCCCAGAGAAGCAGACATGGAAGGGGCCTCCCAGCCTAATGCCAAGGCCATGACGTAGCCATGCAAATGAGAAGCATGCACATTTCCTCCCTGAAGCACCAAGGTGTGCTAGACAAGGGAAAGGGATAGCCTGTGCCCCACTCATCTCAGGGCATGGTCCCACACAGTGGTCCTGTCTACTCTCTTAAGTTCTGGACTTGGTCTGGGCTCTGCTAGCCCAGGAAGGAATGGTGGTGGTTAGTTCCTGGGAAAATTCTCTGAGAAAGGGGCGGGTGGGTGGGTACAAGAGAGCCCATGTCCTCCTGCTAAAAGAGTGAGTTCAGTGCTCCAGTCCTACAAAAGGGGGAAAAAAATAGAAGGAGCAGCTTCTTTTCCCACTGTGGTATATCTCAAGATGCTGCCTGGCTGAGCCCAAAGCAGTGAAGTGAGAGATGCTGAGGAACAACGCTCAGGACATCTGAGGTTCTCTAAGAACAGAAGGGAAGGTACAAGGTCTACAGACAGAAGGGATTGGAAGTCAGTGCCTCGTGTGCCATGGCTAGCTGTGTCAGCCTGGTAACTCCTTTAAACTCTTAGAGCCTCAGTTGCTTTATCTGTTAGAATATTACAGAGATATAGAAGCTCTGCACATGAAATAAGATGCCATGCCCGAGATATAAGCAAAAAAATAAAGCAATAAATTAGGATCAAGAGTGATAGAGATGGGCTGGGGATATGGCCTAGTGGCAAGAGTGCTTGCCTTGTATACATGAGGCCCTGGGTTCAATTCCCCAGCACCACATATACAGAAAACGGCCAGAAGTGGCGCTGTGGCTCAAGTGGCAGAGTGCTAGCAAAAAGAAGCCAAGGACAGTGCTCGGGCCCCAAATCCCAAGTCCCAGTGCTGGCAAAAAAGAAAAAGAAATGTAGTCATTACCTGATTATATAACTGCAAACCCCATGTATATCACCATTACAATAACAATCAATAAAAAAATATATTAAAAGAGTATGAGGTTTCATAGAATTTACTTGTGACTTCCAGACCATGTGGGAGGAGCTGAAACAGGGTGAAGAGAAGTTAAGATTCAAAGTTCTGAGAAAAACAAGGGAGCACACAACCTTCTGAGTAGTTAAGATGACAGACATCAGCCTCCGGTGTCTGGCTTCAAGCTGTCTGTCTCTGGCGGTCCTGTCAAGTCACAGGCCTTGTCGTGCTGTCATCAATGAGGCCAGCATGACCCATGAGGGTGTTCCATGTCCTGAACACACTGTGGGTCCTGCCTTTGCCTTGAAAAGTGATCTCCACACAGAAGTGACCATCAGGCATGCAGCCATCTCCACGCCCTGCGCGGGCAGTGCATGTGCAGTTGGCCAAGGTGACTGCTCAGCAATACCCAGGACCCATCAGCCAGAACATTCACTGCCTTGTCAGGGCCTCAGTGCTGGTGGATTGGGGATGGAAAGGAACATGGCGTCCTCCTGGTTTCCCTGAGCCTCACCTGCCACTGGCCTGGCATGACAGTGCCTCTGTGGACCACTGGTGAACAGAGATAGGGGAACTGGACATCTCACTGACCTAGGGGCAAGGACACAGACGCTGCAGCCAGCAGGGATGGCAGCAACCTCAGGCCGGATTCCCAGAGTGTCAGTTTCCTTGGCTAGGTGTGGGCTCCTCTAAGGCCCTGATGGCACATGAGCGTTTGTGGTGCTGAGGTAAAGCAGGGAGGACAGGATGTCAACAAGGCTGTAACTGGCAGGTGTCCTGGCCCATGAGTGAATAAAGGAGAGTAGGGATGGTCCCTGGTGTGAAGTGCAGGCCCTTCTGTCTGACTGCCACCCATGTGCTGGAACAGAAGGATGACCTCTAGTCCTAAAGCCATACCAGTCTTGAGTGTCAGTGTGACTCCAGGAGGGTTGTGTGTGAAGATGTGTGCAGACTGTGCAAAGGCAGCTTGACCACATTTGGGTGCTGTTGGTGTGCAAGCTGTCTTCTGTCTTCCTGCAGGTGAGAGGCCATCTCCACACACCAGGTCCACCCTGTGCATGTGCAAGCAGGAGGCTACCCATCCGTTCCCACACTTGAGCTAGGGAGGACGGCTGTCCCTGTGATCTCTCTTAGGGTCTCTACCGTAAAGGACAAGCAAACATCAGGGAAGGCGAGAAAACCACAGCAGGAGGAGAGCAGAAGGAGTTGAATGTATGGAAGGAGGCCTGGATGGCTGGAGACACGTTGGAGGAGGGTGCACAAGACAAGACTCAGGGCCTGGGAATGGCACTCACTGCCCATGCCGAGCCAGTCTCTCCCCAAAGCGGCACTGACAACCAGCCGCACACGGAGCAAGGGCTAGCTCCTGGGATCCAGGACCACTGCAGGCTCCAGCCAGGCCTCGTGCTTCTGGTCTCCAAGAGGAGGTGGCTATGGGCTCCATTGAGACAGACGCTGGGCAGTGGCAGTACCCTGTTGAACTGAGCCTCTATTTAGTGTTTTTCTGTCTGGTGGATGAGCCCTGGGGGCTCTTGAACCCTGAGGCCTCCAAAACAGCAGCCCACACTATCGCAGATGAGTCCTTGGCAGCATCAGGGATGGGAGGTGGGACAGACAGGAAGGAGAGAGGAAGAAGAGAGACAGCCACCACAAGTCCCAAGTTCTCTGGCCTGGAACTTGGTGGTCATTCCCCCGTCCCATTCCTTAGCAGTCAGGTGTGGAGAGCAGACTATGTGGAGGGGAGGGCCCTAGGGGCTTGGGCACCAAGAAGCTCCTGTGAGTGTGTCCTCTAGCTCAGTGGCCACATGCAGAGCCGAGCCACAGGGCTCAATTCTGGGAGTCGTGGGAGGAAACAGGCAGGTCTGTGGCACAAGGGCCTGGTGTCTGAGTCTCAGCCATTCCCATCTGCCTAGGATCCCCAAGAATGCCTACAAAGGATTTCAAGCAGCATTTTCTAGATGGCACAGCAGAAGCCTAGGGCTTGCTCAAGTTGCATTTAGGTTTTTTTGCTAGTCCTGGGGCTTGAACTCAGGCCTGAGCAGTCCCCGAGCTTTGTGCTCAAGGTTAGCACTCTGCCACTTGATCCACCCGCTACTTCTCGCCTTTTCTAAATATGTGGTGCTGAGAAATCGAACCCAGGGCTTCATGTATACGAGGCAAGCACTCTTGCCACTAGGTTATATTCCCAGCCAACGCCTTTAGTTTTTCTTTTTTTTTTTTAAAGTCTAATTGTTAGATCAGCCAACTTATTTTCTTTTAAGCCGTTTATGTCAAAGCAGCTTGTTTTTTTTCTGTTTTGTTTTGTTTTTGTTGCCAGCCGTGGGGCTTCATTTTGCTCAAGGCTAGCACTCGACCTCTTGAGCCACAGTGCCACTTCTGGCTTTTTTCTATATATGTGGTGCTGAGGAATCGAAACCAGGGCTTCATGTATAGGGGGCAAACACTTTACCACTAGGCCATATTCCCAGGACCACACATTTAGTTTTGTGTGCCGGCTCAGCATGAAATTGTTCCCTGCCAAGGGAGAGCCTGAGTGACATGGGCCATTTCCTGTTCTTGGTGAGATGGGGACTTAGGAACCCCAACATCTGATGTTCTGGCAAGAAGTAGCTGGAATGGGATCCCCAGGGATCAGGGCCAAGTGGCCTTGGAGCCTCTGAGAAATACAATGTCACCTTCAGGGTCCCATCTGGGTGGGGAGAGACAGTGTGCTTAGGACACCACATGGATCGATCTCCCTGAAGGTGGACACCACTGCCACGGGCTAGGTTGGGACACTGAGCTGGAGGTGGGGTCATCCTGACCAGTGGGGGTCTGGGCTAGACCCATCCAAGGCATGAACAGGGAGGGCACTCTGCAGAGGTGAGGTCAGAAAGGCTCAACTGATGAGCTGTGGAGCGATGACCTCACAATGGCTCAGAGAATCTAGAGCCCTGGTGCTTCCGGGCACCAACAGTCCATACAAGCCACAGACCGTGCACTTGTATGGATAGTGACTATCGCAAAATGTTTGGTTGTTGTTGTCAAATTTGTCAAGGCTCAGGCCTGAATGAAAGGCGGAGAGGCTGCTTGGTGCACATCTGTCCATGCTGGCTGCGCCCTGGCCTCTGCCGTCGCTTCCAGAGATTGTTCCGGAGGACAACACAGGTGACATGGGGCAGTGAAGGGCCGGAAACTGGTGGGCTCCCTCATAGGCTCTCCCTGCCGTGTGTGTGTGTGTGTGTGTGTGTGTGTGTGTGTGTGTGTGTGTCCTTCTTTTGTGTGGGGTCTTTTGTCTGCAGATACCTGAGTCAAGTGAGTGGTGATGAGTCTTCTGGTCGTATTATCCATCACACTTGACCTGTCCCTCCTTGGTTGTCCTCTAGAATGAAGATGGCTTGGCCCCAGGCATGGAGGTGGCCTGCGGGTCCGAGTTCTTCAAGGCAGGCACACCGGAGGAGCATGTAGAGCGCTTGGTGCTTGCCCAGTTGATCCAGGACTCCATCTTTATCTACAACTTTTTAGACACCTACAGGATGTTTCAGGACACCCAGGAGGTCCTGGATCTACTTTTCCAAAGGTGAGTGCCAACTGGAATGGGATGGGGTTCCTTAGCTACACTGGGAGCCTTGGGAATGCAGTGTGGTGGGTGGAGTGTGCCTAGAAACTCACTCTCTGGCAGTTGTCTTTGCCTGGGCAATGGAGCAGGGAAGTCCTTGGAGAGGCCAGGCCTGGCTGGCAGCTTCCATTGTCCCGTGTGGGGCTGCGGGCTCTTCCCTTTGACTCTGTTTGTTTGAGGCCACCCACAAAGCAGTGTCTCTCATTAGTAAGAAGGAAAGTGATGCTGGCTGGGCGAGGGTGTCAACCTAGATGTAGACAGAGCAGGCAGTCTAGGGCAGAGGCAAGACACCTGGATTCGTCAGTTGATCAGGGCAGGAGCTGCTTGTCCGCATGCAGAGCAGAAATAACAAGTAGCAGGAATGGTAGGGCCATGTTGCAGGCAATGAGCTAAGAGATGGGAAAAGAGCAGGATATGCCAGCTGTCCTGGGCTGGCCAGTGATGCTTAAATTCCTCCACAGGTTCAAGACTTGTGAAGCCCCCATGGGCTCCTCAGGACAGATGGTTGCCCTTCCCCACTGCAGCCAGGAGGTCATTCCTCGGGACCAGCTCTGCTAGTGAGTGGGGCCAGGGAAGGCCCATGCCTCCACAGTGCTGACAAATGTGTGTGTGTGTGTGTGTGTGTGTGTGTGTGTGTGTGTGTGTGTGTGTGCAGGGTGAGGCTTGGCTAACCGAGGAGCCCTCTACTCTTGTACTTGTCACCAGAGACTTGGGTTGCGGGCTCCATCTGTGGGAGGAGGAAGACTCTAGGAGCTGGGTACTAGTATAGAATACCAGTGGAGGCTGAGGCTCAGCACAGAGCCCTGTGAGAATCCATCCTCAGCACAGCCCATGTCATCCAGGCTTGCCCAGCTCTCCTTAAGGTCCAGCTTAGGTCAAGGGACATATGTCCTTGGACAGGTCCCCGGACACGCTGTTAGGAGTCTGGATGACAGCTCAGGGCCACCCTGAGGCACATCAGCAAGTAGAAGGTGTGGAGTGTGTAGACAGCCCATGTGGGTTGCTGGGGAAGGAGGCAGGAGTTTCCAAGGAAGTGTGCCAGAACCCTGTGCGTGCCAGGCAAGACAGCAAGCCTTCTTGGAGTGTAGCGTATAGATGCCCAGGGGAGAGAGCAAGAAGGTGGTGCAACTTGCAGACGCGGACAGAGCTGTTTCCAGCTGTGGGTCTTGCAGCGCTCCTTGCAGCTTGTCTGCAGGCCTGGCCTGGGATGGCTTGGCACTGGTGGCACAGCTCAAAGGTGCTGGGGTTGGCAAATACTGGTCTCTGCCAGGACTTTGAGCAACTTCTGGGGATAAAGAAGACCACGGGAGGTGCTGGCCTTTCTTGAGACTCTGCTTGCCACCCATGTGCCTCCAGTGCCATCTCGGGCCTCATAAACACCTGGCTGGACCGCCGTCCCCAGGACTTCTTAGAAGCTGCCCAGCATCCGTGCCTCCAGCGCCTCTTGGTTCATCTTCGGCTCCATATGTGTGGCTCCGAGGTGGAGCGCGGTGTCTCCCATCTCCTGGCGCAGTTGGGGATCCAGGAATCCATCCAGGGCGAGTCCATGGGTGCGGAGCCTGCTTCAGAGCTGTGGGTGGATGATTCAGGGCAACCCAGGGAGCAGGCTCCCAATGGAGCCCTGGGACCGGAGCAAGACAAGCATGGGCCCAGCTTGAGCTCTAGGATATGGGGAAGATGCCATGCTGGGAAACCCAAGGGTGGCGGGTGTTGTGGGACTCCTCAAAGACTGGGCTGCAAAGCAGTCGTGGAGGAGATCTTGTGTCCTCCTGCAGCTCCAGCAGCAGCCCCACTGGTGACTGTGACACCGACTCCCGAGCTGGATTGCGCTCCATGTCTAAAGGTGGCCCCCTGCACGCTGGGTGGAGCACCGACCCCTGCCCAAGCGGAGGCCCCTTCAGCCTTGAATCCGGCTTGCAGGCCTCTGGGAGCCCAACCAGCATGTGTGGATGAAGAGCCTCAGGCCACGCCAGCTTTGCTGCCACGGCCTGAAGGGGCAGGAGCAGCCCGTGGGGAAACGTCATCATCCCCCACTGGGGCTTCGGAGCTTAGTGGCCAGGGACCAGCGGCGGCCAGTGCTGAGCTGGAGCCCTCCTGCTCTGGGGCTCCTGGGTTGAGTGTAGGAGAAGCAACAGTGGGCGCTGGGGAGATGCAGCCCTGCTCCAGCTTGTCGCCTGTGCTTGGGGCCCAGCCTGCAGCAGAAGCCATCGCTGAGGCAGAGCCAGCATCCACCTTGGCTCCCCTTCTAGGCGATAGTTCTTCAACCTTCAGTCCTGAGTTGGAGCTGCTTCTGTCCTTCTCTCTCTTGCTCTTTGTCCTGGGAGCTACAGTTGGGCTGCTCTCTGGATTAGTAGTACTAACTCTGCTGCTCTGTGCCATGAGAGCTGTAGGCTCTTGTGTCCCATCGGAGCCAGCTTCCCCCATGGCTCGGGGCCCCGGTGCTGATGGAGCTCCAGCATGGAGTGCTGCCAACAGGGAGCCGTGTGCCAGCTGGGCTCGCGTGCTCTCTTGCAGCCAGCCGACCTTTAGTGCTGAGCTGCTTGTGTTCCTGATCCTGGCCCTGGCTCTACTTCTCTCCGGAGGACCCGATCGGCTGCTCTCAGCTGTGGGAGTACTCATGCTGCTGCTCCATGCTTTCAGAGCACTCAATTCTTGTGCCAAATCAGAGTCACCTGCCAGCTTGACTCTGGTGCACAGTGCTCAAGGAGCAATGGGAAGTAGCGATGACAAGGAGCCCAGTTTTCCCTTGTCTCCTCGTCTCAGTCTCAAAGAACCAGACTCCAGTGCAGAACTGGAGGTGCTTCTCACCCTAGTTCTGTTGTTCTACCTTCTTGGAGCACCAGCTGTGGTGCTCTTTCTGGTTGGAATACCGGCCATGGTTCTTGCCGTGGTCAGAGGTATAGCATGTCATGCAGACTTGGAGCCATCGGCCACCTGGGCTCAGGTGAACAGTGTAGATGGAGCTCCACCCTCCAGGCCTGCCGCGGAGCCACGATCTAGCTCAGCTCCAGGATTCAGTGTCAGAGACGCAGCCCCCAGTGCAGAGCTGGACGTGTGTCTGCCCCTGGCTGCGATGGTGTCTCTGGTGCAAACACCAGTTCTGGCATTGTGTGTTGGAGCAGCACTATATATTGTGCTCCTCCTCGTAGGAGCCCCAATTTCCCACACACCGTCATGGAGTGCTCGGATGGGGCCAGATTCCACCATGGTTTCAGATCTCAGGCGTGAGGACACAGCAGCCTCCGGGGATGAGAGGGAATGCCCGAGAAGCTCGACTCCGGTGTTGGGCCTGCTTTCAACAGCAGCAGGCGATGCCTGTGCTCCAGGGCTTGCTCAGGACAGTGCAGCTGCCTGGAAACCTCAGCAGGAGTCCCATAACTGCCTGGCCATGGTGAAGGAGCAGGCTCCCTCCGCTTCTGGCCATTCGGAGCTGGATTTGGCAGCAGCTCCTGCCCAAGAACCTTGCCACCCTCCTGTGGTGAGCAGAGAGACTGGGCGCGGCCAGAAGCCGACTCCTGCCCTGATTGCAGTTCCCCACGTGATTTCGAAACAGCTCACCAGGATGGATGTGGTGAGGGGCTGTGCAGGGCTGCATGTGGGGGGTTGGGTTCCCTGTGCCCTCTGCTGCCCAGGCCCACGCTTCCTTTCCCTGGAGCCCACGGATTCTTGCCCCAGCCCCAGCCCCAGCACACCTGGCACCTGTCTTTGTAGGACCATTTGGTTAAGTGCAATCCCAAAGAGGTGAGCCCTGCTCCCCTGTCAGGAACTGTGTGGAATCAAGTGGCAGAGCAGAAAGAGAGGCAGGCAGGATAGAGCTCAGCCTAAATTACCAGGAGCCGGTGGTCTCCTCACTCCCTCAGAAGGCACCTGAAGTTAACCTGATGGAAACTAAGACGAGGGATGGGAAAGCATGCTAGTTTTTGTGGTAGGACTTAGAGAAGTGGTTTTGGACACATGTGCTGGCTGGGCCTGGGCGAATGAAGTTTTTCAGGGGTCAGAAAGGCATTTGGGAGAACTGAGCGCACTTGGTCAAGCACGCTGTCTCCTTCCCACCTTAGTTCCCTTGGAGTCCCTGTGGGGCTTGGTGTGCTGGGCAGTCAGCACAGCAGATCCAGAGAATCCCAGAGGCTGGGGTGTCCTACTTCCTGCTCTGAGTTCCAGAGCCATGTCTCTCTCTCTCTCTCTCTCTCTCTCTCTCTCTCTCTCTCTCTCTCGTGTGTGTGTGTGTGTGTGTGTGTCTTTATGTGGGGACAGGGATCCCTGGCCTTGGCCTAGGCACTGTGCTGTGTGACAGGGTCTTGTAACCTTTGCCTTTCTCCCCAGGAGCTCTTTGTGAAGGCAGAGCCCAATCAGTGCCTGGGGTCCATGTGGTCCCAGAGATACAACAAGGGCAAGCCACATGTGTCCCCTAGCATCCGGATCATCGTGATACACTTTAACAAGGTCGTGTCCATGGTTACAACCCTCTGTCTTGGGGACCTCAGCATGAGCGCCTCAGTCAGGGCACATCTGCTGGAATTTTGGATCCAGGTGGCTGAGGTAAGGGATGAGATGTACAGCCTCTGGCCTCTCGCTGTCCCTTCCAGTCTCTCTTTCCTGTGCATCTTAGAATTGTGCTCAGGTGCTCTGTGGAGCACAGTCCCATCTTGCCAGGCCCATGCTTTGCAGGGCCAGCCAGTCCAAGGCGACCCGTGGTGGGCTCTTCCCTCTAACCGGCTCCTCATCCTGTGGGGACCCCAAAAGCGGCCTGGGCTGCCCTAGCTCCCTGCCAAACCCTGCCACTCCAAGCAGCCCTCTCGTCCTGGGTAAGTGGTGGCGGCAGTGCCATGAGAAGCTCACACAATCTTCCTCCTCAGGGTTGCCGCGTCCTGAGGAATTTCTCCTCACTGCATGCCATCATGTCTGCCCTGCAGAGCAGAGCCATCTTTCGTCTGCAAAAGTCATGGCAACAGGTCTCCAGGTGGGTACCTATTCAACCAGGAAATGCCCTGAGGGTAGACAGGGTAGACAGCACCCTCACTGAGCTGGAGCACCAAAGTCCAGGCCAGGGAATGTGAATGGCACACTTGCTCTGTAGGCACAGCTTAGGCAGTCCTTGGCAGGCTCGGCCAGTGAATACAGGAACACACACACCCTCGAGTATATCCACTGACACACACAACACACACACACACCGTTATCAAGTTTTCTGAGGTGGCCACACATCTGTGTCTTGTTGAAATGAAAGCAGCACTGACTAGTGGAAGTGGGATAGCACAGCTTTCTGCCAGGAACAAGAAACTGCTCATGGCCACGGGTCCGGACACTCAGGGAAAGGCTTTTGGACACTCTTGTGCTGCCCCATGGGAGACCTACTGCCAATACAAAATGGAGTCCAACTGCCTCCCACACCATTCCAACTGTCACCTTCACTCTGTCACTCCTGCAGGAAGAACTTGCTTACATTCCAAAAACTGGCCAAGATCACCTCTCCTGAAAACAACTACTCTAAGAGTAGAGAGCTGCTACTGAAGGTATGCTATGAGGAGGGGAAGGCAGAGGGCAGAGCTGGAGAGGGCACTCATGTTGAAGGGGTGTGGCCACATGGTTGCCCTTCTCTTGGGGGGAAAGGCAAGGGAAGAGCTGACTGAAAGATACTCATGCATGTCAGGAGCCCTGGAGTCTTAGGAGGCCTTTCTGGTTGGGAGATAGAAGGTGAACACAGGGTGGTCCAGGGAAGCAAGGATCTCCAGGACTGGGGACTGCTTCTGCCCACCCACATGTTGCCAAATGCGCTATAGGCCCCAGAATCATGGCTGCCTTTCCCCACATTAGGCTGGCTTGCGTGCAGGATGCTGCCACTGACTCCTGCCCCTCATTGTTTAAACACACTGTTCAGAAGAGGCCTGCTCTGCTAGGGGCATTTCAGGGGTGCCCCTTGGCAAAATGCATAAGGACCCCCTGGGTTGGGGTGCAAACACCCAGAGCAGCCTTGCGCCGCCAGAGGCGCTGTGGGGCTCTGAATGTATCCACAGAGCTGATGCTGCTCATGCTCAGATCCCAGCTGAGAGGTTCCCAGCCCACAGCAGAGGCTGTGCACAGCCCAAAGCCTTGACAAACAGGGCTGACCAAGCACCGCTAACTCTTGTCTCTCAACCTAACTCCAACTCTGACAAGAGGATATGGGAGGATTGGTGTTCCAAGCTAGCCTGGCATGGAAAACTGGGAGATGATCCCCCAAAAGGGGAAATGGAGTTGTGGCTCAGGTGGTAGCCCAACCACTAGGAGCTTCAACCTTCAAAGGACACCCAGACCCTGCGGTTTGCTAGTGGAAAGGAAAAAAAATTAGGAAAACAAACCCCCAACGAAGAAGGTCAGAAAGGAACCAAGCTCTGGTTCCTCTTTCCTGACTTCCCGAAGCTCTTCTCATTGAAGAGCAGCAGAAGGCACATCCTCTCACACGCTGGACACGCTCATGTGCACAAGTAGGCCCTGGGATGCTCCTGTGCCAGCTGCACACAGGTAGAGAGAGCTTTCTACCCCAGCCCATTGGCCTGGGCTGGAGAGACAGGAGAAGCTATTGTAGGAGTCAGTAACCCCACCGTCCTCAGCTGAGGAGGGCCAGGACTTTGGGGTTAGGAAGGATTCTGGAACGCCATGGCACTCTCTCTTTTTCTGCCCACCTCCTGGGAGGACCCTGACCCACAGAGAAATGCTAGCTCAGTGGACTCTTCCCAGAGGCTCATGGACCCCTTCCCTACAGGCCGTCAGGCAACAAGACAGCCCAAGAGCCTCTGTATCCTTCAGTTTTCTCCAGGAAAATAGGAAGGGCTACACAGCTCCCAATGGTGAACACCCTGGTTGGCTTTTGTGCTGCCCAAAATTGGAAAGCAATGAACCCTGTAGAGTTCTGAGGAGGCATAACCCTCCCTCCCCCCATGCCAGGCAGGTCAGCACCATTGGAGGCAGGCAGCAGATGACCCTGTCTAGTCCTCAATGCCAGGAGGTGGACTGTGCAGTTGAGGAAGCAGGCAGAGGAGGCCCGGTGGTCCAGGGGAGATGCCCAGCAGCGAGTGCTCGGGCAAAGCCTGAGCTAGAATTGGTCGGCCTGGCCGTTAAAGGTTTGGCCCTGCACAGTGGCCAAATGCATAGCAGAAGGAACACACTGGCAGTAGGAAGGTGCACAGACAGAGCCCTCACTCACAACATGCTCGATCCCGGCAGGAGACCCACAAGCTGGCTGCCAAGGAGAAGAAGCAGCTCAAAGGAGGTCCTAGGCAGTCTAAAAAGATGGTGAGTGACTGAGACCTCGGCCAGGATGCCTCTCAGAGAGGACGCTTGCCTTACCTGGCTCTGTTAGCCTTGGAGCTCACCCCCAAGGGTGGCAAGCAGGAGGGAGGATTACTCTATGGGAGATGGGAGCCCAGATCAGTGAGCTGTCAGATGGGAAGGAGGAAGTAGAGCCAGCAAAGCCAGGGCTTGGCAGATTCTAGAGGGAGGCTGGTTGGCAGAAGTGGGCTACTACCCTTTGGGCTCTGCATACAACAGCCTAGAGCTAGTCCTGTAGTGTTTGGAGTTGCAAGCAGCAGGAAGGGGCTGTGGACTGAGGGCTCACAGGTTCTCCAGGACCCCGTGCTGTGGGAGGCCCTGTGTGGATGCAAGCTGGCTGAGAAATCCACTGGGATTGGGGAGGGGTGGGCCCTGGGCTCTGACCATCACCCTGCCAATCTTACAGGCGATTAGCAAGGGCATCGTGCCCTATCTGAGAATCTTCCTGAAAGATTTCCTCGTGGTTCACCTGGCCTACGTGGATGCCCAGGATGTGAGTAGCCAGGCCTGGCTGGGCGCAGGAAGCTGGCGTCCTGAGTTCAGGCACTGCTGGTGGTCTCAAGGCCATCCTCTGAGCTGAGTGCAATGCCCCTAGGAGCAGGTGCTTCACACAGCCGCCTGACCTCTGTGCTGTGGGCACAGAGCCCAGCTGGGGCTTCAAGTACTGTAAGGGAGGATCTTGGGCCCCACCTGGAAGCAGATTGCCTAAGACAACCAACCTGTGGCCCAAGCCAGGCCTTTTCCCCTGAAGCCACAATGTTCCTCCTAGCTCAGAAGGGTCAGTCCTCACACTACCTGCACCTGACTGCACGCTGGTTCCCCAGCCCTGCCCTCTGCAAGTTGGTCCTCTTTCTATGCATGCACATGGGATCCTGTGGCTAGAGGAGGCCCTGCTCATAGGTCCTAAGGGCAGAAAGGCCCCATTCTAACTGCAATGCCCTCTGCCTTCTAGGAGAGACGCAAAGAGAAGATTTTGACAAAGGTGAGTGGTAGCTGTCCAGAGAGGGCAGGCCTGTTGGGTCCAGCAGGGTGGTGCAGTCAGGCCTGCCCCTCTGCGCTTTTCTTTTGGGGGCAATGGCAGTAGAAAGAAGTGCTACCCCAGGGAGGGTGGGTTGTGAGCTGGCACCCAGGAGATTTCCACACTGGCAGGATGGAGTGTGAGGATATGACTGTGAGGTCCCCAGCAGCCTTTGGAGGCTAAGTGGAGATTGGGTTGCCAGAGCAGGCAGAAGTGCTGGGTCCCTCCCAAGACAGCCTAGCCCAGCCCTGTCACTGCCCTTGTGCTGTCCATGGCCAGGAAAACGAGATCCTCGAGCAGATGAAAGAGCTGCAACGCAGTTGCCGCTTTTACAATATTCCAGACGACTACCATTTTACTGAGTGGTTCAGGCGCCTGGAGCGGCTCAGCAAGGATGCCAGGTAGGTTGCCACTCTCTGGGGCAGCGAAAGGGCCCGTCCCTAGGAGGGGCCAGAGGGACTGAGGTGTGTATCTGGGTGAGGGGGATAAAGGGAGGTGGGCCACCAATCTCCGACGCCCAGGTCAATTTGGGCTGGGAGCTGTACACAACACTTGGTCTCCTCACGGGCACATTTGTCATAGCTACGAGCTGTCCTGTGCCCTGGAGCCCTGCAGTCCCACTGGTTGTCCAAGCAAGATGCGCTCAGTCGTTGGCAAGGCTGGCAAGAAGTAAGTCGATGGGCCCTGTCAGGCAGGGGCCAGGGCAGATGGGGGGCTGGGTAACCCGCTGGCCCCACAGCCTGGGGCTAAGTTTTCCCAGCTGACAGCAGCCCTGTTGCTGGGCTCAGAGGCTCAGCTCTCTGGGCCTCACTTTCTTCCCCTTCCAAATCACGGGGATCCATCCCTGAGAAGGGGTCAGATTTAGGAAAGCAGTGATTGCCAAGAGACTGGACTGGAGCTGTGTGCTAGCAGGGAACTGGGGAGTGGGAGCTTGGACTGTGCTTGGGGCTTGCACTCCAAGAACCTCTCTAGTGCCACCATTCCCACAACACTGCCTTCCCTTGCAGTGGCAGCTCCCAGTTATTCAAAACGACCTTTCCCCAGAGGACAAAGAAGAAGCATAGACTGCACTTCAGCCTTCTTCCCAGGTAGAGAAAGGGCCAAAACCTGTAATATCATCTCCCCTTGGTCTGGCTGGACTGGGGCTAATCACCACAAACCTACAGTGGCCCAGGCCTCACCTCCCCTCCATTCACCTCCAATCCTGAAACCCTATGAATCCTTCTTTCCCAATCCTATTTTAAGTGAAATATGGCAGCCTTGCCTATTAGAATGTTACAAAAAAAAAAAAACCCAACAAACCAAAAAATCTCAAAAAATCCCAACAAACCAAAAATATTCATTATTTGAACACTAGTTGTAAGATCATTGGTGACACTGAAAATATTATAAAAATTAAAGCCTTGGAGCCAGGAATATTGCCTAGTGGTGGAGTACTTGCCTTGCATACGCAAAGCCCTATGTTCGATTCCTCAGTACCATATGTCTAGAAAACAGTAGAAGTGGCGCTGTGGCTGAAGTGGCAGAGTGCTAGTCTTGAGCAAAAAGAAGTCAGGGACAGCGCTCAGGCCCTGAGTTCAAGCCCCAGGACTGGCAAAAAGAAGGAAAAAAAATTAAAGCCCTGATATTTTCCTGCTCTGTAAAATCATTCTAATGAGTATCCTAGGTACTTGGGCCTTTTAAGAGGCTGAGCCTTAGCTCATGGATACAGTTGATACTTTGACAATCGCATGTCCTTACTTTTTACTTGAGTACATTTGTTTAAAAGAGCCTGAAAGAGGGACTGGGAATATGGCCTAGTGGTAGTGTGCTTGCCTCGCATACATGAATCCCTGGGTTTGATTCCTCAACACCACATATACAGAAAAAGCCACAAGTGGTTCTGTGGCTCAAGTGGTAGAGTACTAGCCTTGAACAAAAAGAAGCCAGGTACAGTGCTCAGGTCCAGAGTTCAAGCCCCAGGACTTGCATAGAAATAAAAAGGAGAAGAAAAGACAGTGACAAAGAGGGAAACAGAGGGAGGGAGGGAGGGAGGGAGGGAGGGAGGGAGGGAGGGAGGGAGGGACAGTGAATGAAAATCAGATGTGTTTTGGTATTTTTTTGCCAGTAGGGGGCTTGTTAACTCAGGGCTTTGGCACTGTCCCTGGCTTTTGGCTCAAGGATTACCTTCCACCATCTGACCCCCAGCACCACTTCTGGCTTATTCTTTTTCTGTGCTCCAGTAGAATCCAACCCAGGCTTGCATGCATGCATGCTAGGAAAGCACTCTAATGCTAAGTCATATTGCCAGCCCTTGGATGGGTTTGGGCCTGTTTTTGTTTTTTTTTTTCCTACCCGCTCACAAAAGCCACATTCAGGGACAGCTGGCCATGCCTCAGAAATTTGCCTGTGACAAGTTCCCTATTTGATAGATTTCATTCGACTTGACTTTGTGCTCACCTATAACATAGCAGCCATTCCTTCTTCCTAGTACACAAGGAAAAGAATAGACACATAGTAGCAGGTGCAGGGATAAAGAAAACCAGAAGTCCAAATGTCCTTTAGCACAGAGAGTACACTCAGTCTCAGTCGTAATAGCGCAAAAAGGCCAAGTTCAAGGTTCGTCGCTCATTCTGGTGAGGACAGTCTGGCCACCATGTGTCTAGGAAGCCCCTGTCATGATTTCATCCATATTTACTGTATCTACCGATATTACGGTTGTGTATCGATATTACGCTGTGTGATTGAGAAGCCTCCTGGCCTTTCCTTATTAGATAGCTGCATTGTGTTAGAGCCCCTCCTGCCCTATGCACTGAGCTGTTTTTCTCACAAGGTCCTCACCTCCCCATTCTTGATAATGAGCCAGCAGGATCCACACAAGTGTCAGGAGGCCATGCAGGATTTTTGAAGTGGGATTTATGTGTGCAAAACATAGGATTTGCTCTCAAGAGGTGTTCTGACATTGTGAGAAGTTAAGTCAGTGATGGGCTTCTTTGGAGGGCAGAACTTTCCTAGCATGGTGGACTTGTGTCTTCCAAAATGGGTACCTGGGGCATGCTAGAGTGAAGGCGTCATGGGTAGTTTCAGTAGCAGTGCTCATGGGCACAGTGGACTATAAGGAGGGTTTGGCTCCACCATTGCCATTGTGACTCATCTGGGGAGAAGAGGTCCTCCATTTTCTCCTGCCACAGGTCCCCTGGGAGCTCAGGACATGGAGGGCCCTCAGGCCCAGTCCTGCTGTGAGGAGAGGTCTGCTTTAGTGCTGTGCCATAGCCCACAGTGCTCACTATATAGGCAGGGCTCAGTGAGGGGCTTGAGTGATACACCAGACGGGCTCATGGACGGAGTTGCTTGTATCCTGTGCCCGGCTCACCTGGGCCTCTTTAGGTAGGAGGAAGGCTGCAGCCTCTTGGGTAGTAGGAAGCAGCTCAGACTCCAGGAGCTCTACAGGGAAAGAATACCATCAGGTAGCCCAAGGGAGGTCCCACCTTGCTGGCCTTCCCAAGGGTTTGCCAAATGTCAGATCTAGGCTGGGAAGACCTGGACATGGGCTTGGGGGAGAGTAGCTTAGGGCTCACTGTGGGTGGCAGACTCAGGTACTCTGTCTGGGAGTTAAGTATGAAGGGCAAGCTTTCTTCAGCACTATGTGGGCTTTTCTTAGCAACACCCACTAGTGAATAAGCCTGCTTCCCAACTATCAGAGTATTACCTTCAGCGGAGAACATCACCGCAAGTTCTACATGGTCCACTCAGGGAAAAGCCCCCACCATGCTTGTGCAGGGCTATGGCATTGTGGTTGTGTTAGCCAGGCTTTCCTCATAAAGGACAGCGATTGAGACTGATAGGAATGCTTTCCTCTAACAAGGCCGGCTCAGTGGAATTTGGACTGCTCAGAGTGAGCTCTTCTGTTCCACCTAGTGAGGCTAGGTCTTGTCCACTCTGCCTGGCCTCACCTGAATCCTCTGTAACTTCTGTCTGTTCTTTCATGTGAAGGTGGAGGGGCAAGTGCCCAAGTTAAGTCTCAGCCCCAAGTTCTGGATTTTGAGGCTTAGTTTGAGCGCCCTGCTTTCCCCTGAAAGCTGGAGGGCTCTGTCTTCTCGGATAGGACCTCCCGACCCTCAACCTGGATTGTGACCTGAGGAGATGCCCCAAGCAAGTTGAGAGTGACACTGGGTACAGTCAAGGTTGATGAGGACCCACTCAGGACACCCAAAGTCTGCGTGGCCAATACCTTCTGACTAGACCCTCTAAAGTGTTCCTTCCCAAAGGCCCCACGCAATGAGAAAAAGGCCCACTTGTCGGTGCACGTGTAGTTGTTACCCTTCCTCTCTGCTAGCCTGTGGCCATGTGTCAACATAATTCCAGGTGGTGTAGGGATGAACTTGCAAGAACCCTTCCTGGCCGGAAGAACCTCACAGAGGATCCCTATTATAGGTGCTCCGGGGCTGAAAGGGAATGCTTGAGAAGCTCGACTGCGGTGTTGGGCCTGCTTTCCACAGCAGCAGGCAATGCCTGTGCTCCGGGGCTTGCTCAGGACAGTGCAGCTGCCTGGAGACCTCAGCAGGAGTCCCATTACGACCTGGCCAAGGAGAAGGAGCAGGTTCCCTCCACTTCTGACCATTTGGAGC